>NW_025335438.1:19409628-19467313 GCF_004798865.1 Varanus komodoensis
ATTTCCCCCAGTACCCATTTCCTACGGAGGTTCCTCTTTCGTCTAGTCCCTTTAACTACCTCCTTTCGCATCCATGGCGGCACTCTCCTCCGCCTCCCCACCTTACTGACTAGAGGTATTGTCAAGGCTTGCGCCTCCAAAACCTTCCTTTTGAGTGCTATCCACCCCTCAACAACTCGCTTACCTTCCCGTAACCTATCCCAGGAGACTTTCCCCAGTCTGGCCTTCAGTTGGCCAAAGTTGGCCCTCTTGAAGTCCCAGCTTCTAGTGCTTGACCTGCTGCCCGTCCTCAGTCCCCTGATCTCAAAGCAAAGGATGGAGTCATCACTCGCATCCAGAGCTCCCCTAATCTGTACTTCATCTATCAGCTCCTCCCTATTGGTCAAGACCAAGTCAAGGATGTTTCCCCCCCCTCGTCACCTGTCGGACCCTCTGTGTGAAAATCCCTCCCTCTATAGCTTCTAGGAAGCGACGTGACCTGGCTGTCACCGCCGAGTGAGTCTCCCAAGTAATATTCGGGAGATTGAAATCTCCCATAAATACTGTGTCTTTCCCCTGAGATATCCTTAGAATCTGGCCTGTCAGGACATCATCCAGGGTCTCAAGTTGACCTGGAGGGTGATAACATACCCCCACTGTCAGGTCTCTTTCCCTGTCAAAACCCCTAAGTTTCACCCAGACTGCCTCTACCGAATCCCCATCTGTGCTGCATTCTATCTCACTGCATCCTATCCCTTCCCTGACGTAGAAAGCCGCGCCCCCACTTCTCTTTCCCTTCCTGTCCTTTCTAAAAAGGTGACACCCTTCTGTGTTCACATTCCAGACTTGCCTTTAATCCCACCAAGTTTCTGTGATTCCCACCAGATCATACCCTCCTACTCCCAGGAGAGCTTCAAGCTCTTCCTGCTTATTACCCATGCTCCTAGCACTGGTGTACATGAACCTCAACTCCTTCCCACCGCTTCCTTTCCTTGAAGTTCCCAGCCTCCTCCTTCCTCCCATCCTCCCTAATACCTGGCCCCTCTCTGAAGGAGTCTGGTCAGTCCCTGCAGTATCTCTAAAACCCTGGTTCCAGAGCCCTGATCCTCTCCCCACACTTGTCCAGTGCAGACATGTTTCTGGGGGGCCTGAACCCCCCCCCCCCGGCTCAGGTTAAAGTCTTCCAGACGAAGCTCGCTAGAGCATCTCCAAAGGACCTTTTCCCCATCCTCATGAGGTGTAACCCGTCCCTTGCCAGAAGTCCATTGGCAAGAAAACGAGTGCTCCTGGCTGCTCTAGCCTCTCTGGCCCCGCCCCCCTTCCTCTCTGCTGCTCCTGGCCCTCTGCTCCCCTGCACAGCTCCTACCTTGCCTTCGCCAGTCCCCTGGTCACTCCGCGCTCTCTCCCAGCCTCTGCTGCTCTGCTGCTATGCCAAGAGACCAGAGCCAAAAGCCTTGCATTAAAAGAGTTTCACAAATTCTGACAAGAAAAGTAATTATAAATAACAGCTGCAAGGGCAGCGTGACCTGTGCAAGCTGGCTTCTTCAGGTTTGTAAGTGCTCAGTATTCCAAGATGATTAGCTTGCCACTTTGTTTAGGCTTCACAGAGCACTAAGCCTAAGCTCTGAACAGATACAGCTGTTTTATATAACATACTGAGTTAGTAAAATCTGTCACAATGCTAATAGCTTCTTTGACAAAGCCCAGCTACCAGCTCACAGAAATCAAGAAGGCTTACTTTCAGTCATGCATTTGAAGGGTTCATTTCTTTAGAAGCTCTGTAGGATGATGATACTGATAGGATGATGGGTGAAATTATAGGAACAGGGTTGCAAAGTGCATTTATAGGATGGAAAGTGAAAGATCCAAGTGATGTACACAGATACATGCTTAATGAGTCAGACAAATATTGCATATGTATGCCACAGAGCAAATCATGGTATGCCATAGGTCAGTGTATAAACAGCTTGCACAAGGCTTCCTTAACTTAATGCAGTTCAGTTCCTATTATCCATCAACATTACTCATGTCAGCTGTAGCTGATGGGGACAGTAGTCTGAAACATCTGGAGAGCAGCAGGTTGGAAATGGCTGGTTTATGCAGACATTAAGCTATATTAATATTTACAATGTTTTGTGTTACTTAATGCATTCATGAATTCTCAAACATGTTTCATAATTCCACACACAATCTCAGAAATCCATACTGGTGTTGGGGCAAAATTCTTTTCCACATTTTTGCAACCATTCTCATTCCATTTGATAGAAAGGCAATTGCATTTTCCATGGAAAAGAATTTGCAGAGAAATTTCCATCAGTTGGGTTTGTTTTCATGGACTACATTACTTACATAGAGGCCAGGGACTGTATGTCAGCATCTTACATTCATTGCACAATCATCTGTCTGGTAGCCTGCAGTCTCCTTAGATTCCCACACTACCATTAAAGCCCTGAGAAATACATCACAAGGCTTCATACATACATATATATGGAAGTCCAGACAGCCTAGAAGGCTGATTAGGAAAGCTCAAAAACATTACAAAAATTTATCTTGCTGAGAATGAGGACTATTTCCCCAGGGAAGAAAACTTTCAGAAAACTGGGGGACAGATTTTGGCACACCACTAGACTCACTTTTTCATGGACCTAGATCAAGTTTTTTACACTTTTGTTGAGGTGAATGCAAATGGAATGCAGTCTACCAGCACCCTGATTTTGTTTCCACTTGAAACACATATACAAATACAACCACCAAAAACCCTTACAAAAAAAGGAGAGAAAAAAACTGTGCCACAACCCCTGCCAAAGGTAAACCTCCCCTGGGAGAAATTGTTGAGACTATTTCTTCCACCTAGAGAAATTAAATGGAATTGTCACCTCAGTTTCTCTGCCCACAAATCCTGTGTGGAGAATGTTTAGAGGCCATTTGCCCATAGCTCTGATTTGTATATCTTTTAAGATGCAGAGTGCTTAAGGCCAGCCAAGTACTTTACAGCTAGGTCCAGGATGTACCAGCGTGGGGTGGAAGAAAGCAACAAGGAGCCTGAAGTTCCCTGACAGTCCCAGTCCCAATATCTTCTCACACACTTGACAGTACAGAGAAAGTGTGCAAGGAAAAGCAATTTTGGGAGCCACTGAATGAGGGACAGACAGGCCAATCTGCTTCCTTCAGCACTGCCTGTAAAGTGCAGGGAGGGGACAACAAAAGACAGAACAGGAGAGAGAGGGAATAAAGAGAGGTCCACAGTGATTGCCATCTCCCACCAGCAGCCTGGTCAGAAGGCATAAGTGGCACTCATAGTGAATGGCAATAGCAGGGTGAGCAAACCACCTATGGGGACTTCATCAAAATTCTTGGTGGTGCAGAGAACACCTGCAACCTATGGCAGCATATTCACCCACCCGTCATACAGCGCTGTGCAATTCCGGTAGTACTTGCCCATCTTCTTCCTGTCGAACAGTTTATTAGCAGGAAGAGAAAAGGAGCACCTGCTTCAGAGGCATTTCTTCAGTTTCTATAACTGTGAAGGAAGCTGGGGGGCAGGGGAAGGCTTCCTGTGACTTCAGCTTGGAAGAAGGAGGCTGGATCTGAGGGTATTACCAGTGTGCAGAGCCTTTTCTTTATCTCTGACTGTGGAACAACTCAGGGGCTGAGCTTAATATAAAATGTACTTTACACCCACAAGTATAATTTGTGGGGCTTCAGTTATTTATGTTCTCAGTCAGCTATATTTATCTGATGAGTACTCTGCATACAGTTGCTGTAAATACAGTACTAAAATTAAGGACTTAGATTTACAGCTAAACCTACATAAGAATACATTCTTTTATTCCTAATGGATCACCCCAACTAGTATAGGGTAGATATATCACTTTTCTATAGATTACTATAGCCAGGTGTGGTAGGAATTACTACATTATTCTTCATAAAATGATAAACAATCTCCCCCATGCCTTTCAAAGCATGCCGATTCATAAAGACATGCAGGGAAACTGCGAATAAGGTGGTCATTATCCAAAGTGACGAGCAGTTACAATGTGGCGCCACTGTTGCTCACTGTTTGCTGTTTTCAATTCCCTTTCCTAATTAATTTTCAAAATTCGGACTCACTACTTCTATCTCCTTCACATCCTATTCTAGTTCACTCTTTTTGCCTGCTTGAGGAAAAAAATGCGCTCTGGAGTTCTGTTTTCATATCTATACTTCAGATTCTTCCCCGTTGCTCTTTATACACTGTAAGACTCCCTAGAACAGCATCTTTTTAATGTACCTCACTTTCCTGAGCCACAAAAAGTACCACGGGCAGCCATTTTTCCTAACATTTTACTCTTTGGACCTAGCATGGAACACATGGCACTGTGGCACCATGTCAGGTCAGAATTAGTAGAGCAGAAAGCTGACTTGCAACCAACTCTCCAGTCCTCTACTTGGTCACAGCTGAGAGCAAAGCACACTGTTCATGTCCCACTAATATTCAGTTCTGTATAAACACATCTTTCACTTACATACAAAATTTGGCAATTTTAGGCACAGAACACGGATCTATGAAATGTTAGCTAATCACATTAACCCAGCATGAATGGGTAAGCTCCTCATTTTTATTATCTAAGACAAAATGCTTCCTATAGTATTATGCAATTACTGAACAATATTTGGTACGAGTGCATGTGTACAGGTATGTGAAATACATGTCATATTGAACCTCCTTCATTTGCAGATATTTCAGGTTCTGGAATCAGAAAACTTTGATGTGGAAAACATTTGCTGAAAGGATGCCTGGAGGGATTCAGTTCACTTCTACCTTCTTAGTTACAGCTGTCTCAAATGGTTTACTAGTAAGGAAATTCATCTTTGTGTGGTACTCTACTCATTGTGATCCAGTTTTGGTTTCTGTCCACTTCTCTTAGCTGTCAAATGTGAAATCCTTCCAGAGTATTAAGTAATGTTGGGGCATTTCTACATCTAAAAATCATTCCATGGAAATACCTGAAATCCAAGCAGTCAGAGATTCTTTGGGTACTGCTGGTTTAGACGATGTGTGGTTCTTCTTTTCCTGCTTTTAACCTTAAAGAAGTAAAGATGAAGTGAACCCAGCTATTATATAAACAAAGTCTTACATCTGCTCTTCAGCTGTCATGCATAGTTTTAAAAAGACAAGTAATAAAATAATATTTTCCTTAAAATACTTCCAGAATATATTTCTTAAAACATCCACTGGATGCACAGAATGGAGAATGAGAGTGTGTTTAGTGACCCTGACCTCTCTACACCAGTATTCTTCAATGTGATCTCCTCTAGATGTTTTGGAATTCAGTTCCCATCATCCCCAGCAGCAGGGCTGAATCTGGCCAACAAACACAGACGTATATGCAGATAGATTCCATACCCAAATTGGAGTTAGAATGGAGTGAATGTCTTGTTGAGCTTTACTCATCCATCCTACTACTTTTAGGTCTGCTTCCCTTTCCTCCTACCCTCCTTCCCTGTAGGCCAGAATAGACATTCATGTAATCATGTAGCCGCATGTTTAGTATGGCCCTCAGTTTTTCTTTGAGCCTTGTGGTGTCAATGGAGATTTCTTTCTTCATTTAACCTTGCAAAGGGGAAGGGGATTTTAGGGAACAAATACTGTGAAGATTTAATTCTCCCGTCCTGGGGTGCTATGGTCCCAATCCAAATTAAGCCCATCCACACGTACTTAGATTGAAGTAAACGAAAAGGTCAATCAAAGAGGTTCAGCTGTGGGGTGATGTAGAAATGTGATCATCCCCATCTTCATCCTCATCCGCATCATCCTGCCTTGTCATTAACTATGTCTAGATTAACAATGAAACCTGTCACATTCCAAACTGCATTCCAAATGAGAACATATTAATATCTACACTTTAGGCACTCTCTGACTTTCCAGATTTTGCCTATCATCTCTTTGCTTTACCTTCACACTCCTACCTTCACACTCCCACTCTGGGTCACTGCGACACTCCAAGTTTGTATTATCATCATCATCATCATCATCATCACTTACTAATATGCTGTTTTTGATTCCAGTTAGGACTACACCTTTGTCAAAGTATTTACCAACTCCAAATAGCACATGGAAGTGGGGAGTATTCCTAACTTAGCAGTATGGACTGTTAGGTGTCCTAATTGTTTGGCAGTCTAGCAGTATGCAATAGCAATTTAATTCTATGAATTCTATGAATTCAAATTGAGTAAGTCTCTAGCTGATTAAAGCAAATGGGACTACCAGTACCATTTTAAGAGAATGTACAGATGTCATGAGATAAGGAGCAATCTTATTGTTTGTAAGCCGCCCCGAGGCTTCGGCGAATGGGGCGGCATAAAAATGTTTTAATAAATAAATAAATAAATAAATAAAATCCCTTCCCACAAAAGAGCTGTAATTACAGCAGGACTTCTGTATATGCTCTCTCAGTTACTGC
Organism: Varanus komodoensis; assembly: GCF_004798865.1. NCBI lineage: Eukaryota > Metazoa > Chordata > Lepidosauria > Squamata > Varanidae > Varanus > Varanus komodoensis. Next base: position 19,416,051 of record NW_025335438.1, read on the forward strand.
GGTTGCACTTAGCTGAAGTTGACCATCAGCCCTCCACATTCATGGGGATATGGGGACAGGACCCCCCATGAAAGTGGAAAATCTGCAAATATCTGCAAACCTGAAAAAGTGAATATCTCTAGGGAACTACATGCTCTGCTCAGAGACAGCATTCTTTGTCTCCATACTAGTCAGCCTCACTCATGCATTTTGTTTCTCAGTGAGTGCAAAGACTCTCGATATATTCAAGATTGTCTCTAGAGATATTTTCAGTTTTTCCACTTTCATGGGATCCTGCACCCCTAATCCCTGTGAATTTAGTGTTCACTACTATCTGCAGTTTCAGGCAACTTCTGGAGGGCTTGGAACCTAACCCCACAAATATGGAGTGCTGCTGTATATTAATAATAATAATGATTCACTACTTTTTGAAAAAGTTGAAAGTGTTTCACATAAAATACTCTTAAGTAATCACTGATAATAATTCTGTAAGAAAGCTCCAAAGTATGATTTTGTCAAACAGTCAGACTTGATTGGATACCTATATGACAGATTTGTTTGGTGCTAGGGATTCTATGAGATCCCTTGCCATTTCCTCAGAACAAAATAACACCAAAAATGTAAGCTTTTCTGACATTTGGTATGGGCTCACAGATAATTTATAGAGAGAGAATTTTCAGATCATGCATCTCTTAATTTTTTACTTCTAAATTTTGATATAAAAGTATTGGACATAGCAAATAGTAATGGATTACAAGCAAAACACATTTCAAAATGCTTTCTAAGAAGTGTTGTAGGAGCATTACCTTTAAAATAGAAAATATCTCACCCAAATAACATTTTTGAGGTTGAAGCAAAACAGAGCAGAACAGTCAATCTAAAACAGGATGGAGGATATGTCCTGATGTTCTCATTTTTTCCTTTCATATTTATAGGATGTTTGTGTTGCTTATGCAGTTTAGTTCAAAGTTTTGAGTTTTTTCCCCCAAAAATTCCCAAGTATGCTTTGAGTAGTAATATAATTATTTCATATCTTTTCACCTCTTCTGAGGCACATTTCCTTAAGTTCCTCAAATAGGATACCACCTGGTTGTTTTACTCCTTTAAATGTGAAAGGTTTTGTTTTTACTTCTTTTTATGCAACATACCACAACAGTTCTCTTTTCTTAGAATATCTCATGTCATCGTCATTCATTAATCTTACCAGCAGGACCTGTGAACAATACTCCATGCATGCAGACAACCTTTCCTCCAACTTTCTTATCTAAACAAGGTAACTTTTTGCACAGGTATCAGAAATGCATTCTGAAAATCTGACAACCTCACAGATGGATTTGAATCAAACATGTTCATAATTATAGCAATCAGTATAGCATCCCCCCTTGGGAAAAGATTTATTGAAATGCTGTGATCAGAAGTTTGCGTTAAAATCTGGCTAGCACTTCTGGAATTGTGTCAGCTGCAATCAAAGTCATATTACAATCACTTACCTTCCTTTTCTTAGCAATCGCTCAGAGAATTGATGAAACTCCCAGTAGGTAGCAACAGTGATTGCTGAGGTCAGAGGTGGCCCCAAACATTTTGCTGTCTGATGTGAAAAATTCAAGTACTGACCCCACCTGTGATGCTTGCACAACCATCTACCAAATTGTTGGCCATATGTTGTTTGGAAAAAGACTCTGTGGGTTGGTGACCTTAAACATCTGTTATTTACCTTAATCAAGGCAAATTATATTTCTTTTCCTATAATCAGTCAAACTTTTCTTATAAGCTGGTCAAATAGAATCAGCCATATTTGAGGTCACTGAAATTCCACACAGGATCAGATTAAAAGCATGATCAAATACTTAAACCAAGTGTTAAAATGCATTAACACATGACATACAGATACAATGTATACACAAAGACATCTACTCTTTCACATTACACTAAGGATAGGAAAACCTTTTCTATAGCTCACCATCTGTGAGCCTACTGTCTCAGCTCTGCACATGATGTCCAAGGGTTTTGAAATGAACATTTTAATTTCAGGGGGATTTATTCCCTACCCTTTCAGTTTTGTGTTTGATCCCAGAATAGACTCATTCTAAGAAACCTTGAATTTTGCACCAACTTACCATCCTGATCTTGCACATAGTTCATAAAGAAAGACATTTGCTATAGATGGGTCTTCAATTTCAAAATGCATGCATGTATACTGCAACATTTAATTTAGAACTAGGCGTGGTTTATTTTAAAGCAGCATGCAGTTTGCAACTAATCTCTCTTCTCATTCTCCATTTAATTTCAGTAGGATGTGCAGTCCAGTCCTTTGTAAGCTTACTCTGTAAAGAAATCCTATTTAGGCAGTGAGCCTTTATTTCCAAGTGTGGACTTGATTGCAGTCCTAATGCTTTTTTAAGATAAGTATAGGTAAGATAGATGTTTTCTTTTCTTCATCCCCTAGCCTATCTTTTCTCTGCTCCCTGACCCATCTCTTTCATTCCAAATGCTGCCACCTTCTCCTCTGTCCTTCCTGCTTTTAACTTTGATAATGCAGCTGCCACCACACCCAATCTCTTTCAATTAGCCAGTTTTATATCTTTTCCCCTCCACACTTCCCCTTTGAGTCTCTGTTAAAGATAAGTCTCTTCCTCAGACAGAAGCAACAACAAGAACCACTTAGTATTCTGCCTGCTACTTCTGGTTCCATTTATTTTCCAAAATAAAACTGGTCTTTATTGTTAGCTTCATTGAGTGCTATTCCTGGGGAGGGGAAAGAAAGGAAGAGAGGCATTTAGGTAGGTAGATAGATAGATTCTCTAAGCCTTCACTAGCAGTGCCAGGAAAAATAACTAAGACTACAATCCTATGTACACGTACCTGGGAGTAAGACCCACTAAACACAATAGGATTTACTTCTGAGTGGAAATGCATAAGAAACTATGGTATCCCTACAGCCATATGTACACTCACTTAATGAGTGAGAATTACTTCCCTTAACAGCAAATTCAATTAAATTATATTAAAAATGGATTTGATGTAAAATAAGCAGCATCATAATGCTCTTGTACAAACTTACTCCACTTTTGGAATGCTGTGTATAACTCTGGTCACTTTATTTGATATTGAGGATTTGTGGGATGTTGCAGTAAAGGGTGAGCATACTGATCAAGTATTTAGAACTACTTGTTTCCATAAGGAAGGTGTGACGTGTGATGCTTTTGAATATACCAGAATTAATGACATAGGAGGGATGCATCTACTTGAAAACATTTGCATGGTATGACAAACAAAATGTGTTTCCCCCTCAAACAACCATAAGATTGGCATACACTTTGCTGACAGAAGATGGGGTGATGCTCACTGGCTTAAGGATGGCCACTAGTTTGAAAGAGGAGTCGAGCAAATTCACAGAAGATATGACTATCACTGGGAATTAGTCAGGATAGGTTAAGGTTAAGGTTCGAAGTAATCTCTGCACTTCTGAAACTGCAATCCTATACATAAATAGCTAGGAGTAATCTCCACTGATCACAGTACAAATTACTTTTGCATAAGCATGCTTAGAGTTGCATTGTACTGTACATACAAGTTTCTATTAAGCAAACAAGAAGGAGGACTCATGCTTTCATACTTTGATTGTTGACTCCTTGAATGCTTGTTCTGAGCGGCCCCGAGGCTTCGTTGTGATGGGGGGGCGGCATAAAAATGTTTTAAATAAATAAATAAATAAATAAATAAGATGCTGAATTAGAAGAAAGTTTGCTGTTATTCAGCAGGGCATTGTTATGTCAGGATTCATCTTCTTGTTGCTGGCAAGAAGCTACACATAGACTATGATTAACCTCAGAGGGCCTCTACCAAGGGAAGTTTGAAAGATGGCAACAAGGGAAAACAAGGACTTTCTCAGTGTTGACTTTCCACCTAACTATGGAATGTTCTCCCCAAGATTGATATTGCTTCACCAGTCGGTTAAGATTTACCCTCTATCCACAGGCATTTGATTGCAACTCTTTTATTTTATTTCGTATTTAAAATGTTTTATTATGTTTTGAACCTCCAAGAGAGCTTTGGATATTGGGCAGTATAGAAATGTAATAGATGGATTACATTTGGCCTAGCCTCTGGCTGGGTTGACACATAATGCTAAAGCATAGTAGAAACCACCATGGCATGGTTTGCCATGTTGGTAGCCAGAATGGTCCAGCACTGTAAGGTTGGTCTCTGAGTAAACACAGAGAGAAAATGGTCTGTGACCCTTTCAATTGTGTGAACCTAGAAACAATGTTTTAACGTGGTTCCCATGTTGCTGCCACAGAGTCCTGTAGAAAGAAAGACTGCTGCTGGAGGAGATGCTTTTGCCTGCTTTTCCCAACTGCAGCTGTGCTCCAATTGGCTACTCCACCCTTCCTGTTTCCTCTGTCTTTCTGCTCCCTTCCAGATGCCCACCTGAAGGGCATGCCAAAACTTACAAAATTATTTAAGACTGCACACTTCACCTCACCTTCCACTAGGGCAACCTGTGCCTGAGTTTATATTATGGGCACCTTTAAACACACACACTACATACACATATGAATATTCACTCAAAGGCATCTACTATAAGCCAGAGGATCAAAACATACAAAAGCCCATAGTACAGATGCTATTTCAATATAAGCAAATTTTAGTTCTTTGCAGGAGTACATCTTAGCTTGTGCTTATAATTTCTTCCAAACACAACCCTGTTTTCATTTCAGGGATAAAGGCTGAAACAGCTAATTTATATTTCACCAATTATTGATGAAGCCGGAGATTGTCTTGAGGTTCTTTGAAAATCTGGTGCTACTTGCATGATCCTACACATTTAGATGAATTGCCAAAGGTTTATTGCTTTTCCCATGGTTGCTATGTTCATTATAGCATCCATATTCTTTTCCTACTCCTTCCTTGCTGATATTCTGCCTTTTCAGCAGAAAAGACACCAAAGTTTATTTCAGTGTTCATCTCAGAATATTCTATCTGTGTGCACTCAGTCAACCATGCAATGGAGTTTAATGGAACTTTTTATTAAAATAATGTGAGCTTTACTCTTGCCAAATTGACCCCTGTAATAAGCGTTCTAAATTCTCAGAGACTAAATATACAGCCTCCACTTGGAATACAGAGTACCCTGCATTAAATAGTCCTTTTCTTTGTGCAATATATCAGTACTGTGTTGTTTGTTACTACTGTTTTTAAAAAAATAATTGGGATTCTTCTAAAATGCATTCTTCACAGAACAAATACAGGATGCACAACTTAGGAGGTGTACACATGAAAATGCATATTAATTTCTGTACATGCTTCTAAAAGTAAAAGTCATAAATTGATGTGATATTGGTTTGATCCAAACTTAAGGCTGGAAAAAAAGGATAATCATTTTTCTTATAATATGTGAGAAAAATAAAAAATGGAATGGTGCCAACAGTGATAAATGTACCCTTCCCTACCACCTTTTTGGGTCCAGCAGCGTGCATGCACTAATGCTCCAGCTCAGATCGGTGTAGCCCAATAAACATCATGACAACAAAGATCTCTGCCTAATGTTCTAAGAGGGCACTGGCAACAGAGGCTCATTATTTTACGGTTTGGAAATGTTCACATGTTATGAATTTTTGAAAATCTGTTTTTAATGTTTTTTTCAGCTGTGACACAACTGATTCAACCTATCATTTATTAGGAATTTATTACAATTGCAGTCAATTCTTTCACAACAATATAGTTGTTAGCTTGACACTAGAAAACAATTGCTGGATATATCATAGATGGTTGACTCTCAAGATAGCTCTAGCAGAAACACCAAGAACAAAAGGGGTAACAAAGAGTAACCAAACATGATTTAATCTTAGAAACTTGGTTACTGTTTCTATTACACATCAACATGCACTGTTGACTGGCAATCCATTCTTACTTTTTAAAGGATGTCATCTTCTGTAAGAGGGAGAGGCATTTATATAAACTAATATCTATCCATCAGTGGCCAGTTAACTGGTTTTATGAAAGTATTTATCTGGCCTTTTATACTGCATATAAATTGTTGCTTATTGTTGTCAATGTTTTATGCAAAATAAAAAAGAAATACATAAAAAAGCCAAAGGCTACAGTTTCAAAGGAGAAAATTGACTTTAGATACAATTCTATGCATGTATAGACAGAAAAGAAGACCTACAACTTCCAGAATGCCTTTGGCAGCAATGCTTTCTGCTGTATGCTCAGAGCTGTAAGTGTTTTTCTGTCCAAATTTGCATGCAATTATACCCTTGTATACAAATTTTGACAAGAAAAAGTCCTACAGCTCCCAGCATTCTCTGGCCACCCAATATATATTGCATTATGCCCTCAGGCTGACATTCTATATCCACTTACTTGTGATAACCCAATTGAACCCAATGGGATTTACTTTTGATTAGATATTCATAGACCAGTGCTGTTAAATTTGCAGTAAGAATTTTCTGATCCAGATACCTATGCTAGGATGTACATAAATCCAAAAACTCAGCTGTTCTGAAATTCTGTGTTCTTTTCATTTGTTCTCCCTGAAAATGAAAAACTCACGTTTGCCATTAGACATTCTGAAATCCACATGCTATGTTTCCTTGGCAACAATCCATTATGCAAACACATGGCATCATGATCTTAACATCTGAAGACTTCAGCTACACAACAGAAGTTTTAGAAAAGTATAATAACAATAGGTTTTATCGAATATTTTAAAGATGCAGATGATGAATATTATTGTCATATAGAAAAATAGTGTGTATGGAGCACTCTCTCCATCTCATACACACACCCACATACAAGATAGACTTCATAAACTTATGAGAAGACCATATCATCCTAGATGTGTTTGACCTTGTTTTCATGTAGTGAATTTTTCAGCTCTGCTGGTTTGGTTGATAGCTGTCGATTGATTGGGAATTGTTGGAACTACAGACATAGAATGCAGCCAAAGGCCCCAGTATAAAGACAGTTAGCTGTGTTGACAACGGGACACAAATTGGATTGTGGCTGCAACATGGATCAGAGGCAGGCGGGGCACGAACTATGCATAGACAGGTGGGTTAAAAATGACAAACTTTGTTATTTATTCAGTTTGGCACAACACATGTGGGCATTATGGAGTCTGCTGGTGGCAAACAGATATGCTTTTGTGTGCAGGTGTGTGCAGAACATGTACCTTGCTTTAAAGCAAAGTCATTCTTCTGGAAGTCCTTCTGGGCCTTAGTTTTTAAACAAAGGTTACAGGTTGCTTTACTTCTGCTGAAATCCCCACGTTTGGTGATGGCAGTTTCATCAATAGTGATATTTAGTCTTTTGATCCCCAGAAGCTGCCCACAGGACAAAGATCCAGATATTAGGCAACATGAATGCTGACTGGTAATACTACTGATATCACCACCCAGCTTGAAGAATGTTAATGGGGGTGAGAGAAAGTTCCAGTCTAGAGTGAACTGATACTCTGGGTTACAACCTGGATGTGTGGAAGATGTTCCTCCCTGATGTGAGTTGGGCTGTAGCTTGGCTTGAGCTTGCTGGAGATACTTTAGTATCCTTAATGGGATCCTTCAGGTTGGAGGAGCCCCCTTTCCTGCTTATCCCTGCTTATCCCTGCTATGGATCCAGCCCAATATCTGAAATCCCTGCAGTGAGAAGTTGAAATTGGCTGAAGAATGACTTGATGGAATATCTTATTCCTATGAGCAAGGTAGGCCTCTTGCATTACTAAGCTCTGTCATGAATGTAGCTAAGATTCCTTTCCATGCCTGTCCACCAGCCCCTAACCTTGCTCCTGGCAAGGTAATGGATGCTAAATGCTAGAGCAGTTGCAGGGGAAGTAAGCAACAACCATTCTGATGCTCCTGTTCAGGTTCCTGCTTATGGCCTGGTAGCAGACCAGTGAAGAAATTTTCCTCTCAGAACATGTCTGAAGATCCATCCCCAGAAACCATCCCATTCAGCCTGTTGGCGCAGAGCATGATCTGATATTTATTGATGTGAGCCGCCCCGAGGCTTCGGCGAATGGGGCGGCATAAAAATGTTTTAATAAATAAATAAATAATAAAATATATGGTTGGATAGTGAACTAGCCCAGTACGTCACCAGGCAAATGATCTATTTCCTTCCTTTCCTGTTCTGCATAGAACAGGCAGAATGAAGTGAGGAACCATGGTTTTCCATAGAAGAGAAAGTTTCTTGCTGAGTACTTGTGAACCTGTGTCAAAACAACATATTTTCAGTGTGGCTAAATCTATTGTTACCCTTCTTTTGGCTTCCCACCACACCAGTAGGGTAAGCAGGGTAGATGCAGTCACAGAGTGATGTCCTTATAAATAAGAATCAGTAGGATGCCAATTGCTTGGGGTCAGAAACACAATGTATTACAAATGCATAGTTCTTCTGCAAATGGGAAGAACACATATATTGAATGGTTCTTTAGAAATTTATGCTGGAGTGAAGATTGGCAAACAGATCTCTTTTAGAGCAGCATGTGCAACTGAGAGGAGGACTTTCTTTACTGCAGCACTGAATGATGCATTTCTGTTTTGTTCCCATTTTACATTGAGAATGACTGCCATTTAGGAATAAACAAGAGTTCATCCTGACCAATAGAGTAATCCAACAGTGCCTGGTAAGGCATTCTTTAGGCTGTTGAATGGTGCAAAATTTCTCATCGAATGCCACAGACACAGTTACATCTCATGGGCAGGGTAGACAGGAGCAGCTAGCTATCTTCTCTGTGATCAAACTCCAACATTAGGAAGTCAGGAAAAGGGAGGCACCAGTCATTGAATACAGTGTCTTTCTAGCCTCCAACTGCTCTCCAAGAAAAGAACAGAGATGATAGCATTTTGGGAGGCAGATAGGCCAAATCACCTACTTCTATCTTCTAACCTACATAACTGGATCATCAATCCATTAGGAATATGTTCCTAGGTGCTTATTACTAGTGCTGTTTTGCAGGCTTTGCTCACAGCACCGTGTGGTTCTTGGCAGAATAGCTTTCAGTTCAGCATGATTACATGAATGTTCAAGACTTCAGGTGATCTCTGGGGTGTTCTAGGAAGAATTTACAGACTAAAAGCTTTGTGCAACAGTGTACAGGGCATTTTTTCAGTTTAAAAAAGAAAAAAAGGTGATCCTTTGGCCACCATCTACACTTAAAAGGCAAATGGAAACCCTCCCCACACACGAGCAAATTATTTAAAATTCTTCTCCTGTCCTGCAGAAAAAGCAACACCTGCTCTTTCAATCTACTATTAGTGCAGTGCCAAATATTTTAATTCTATTTCCAGAAGAGACATATGAGAATTTTATTTCAGTTAGTTTTTAGGTCTGGCTTTAACATGTTCCTAGCTCCTGGAAAACTGAATACAGACACAGGTAAAATCTGTGGTTGAAATCCATCCATTTCTGAGCTTATACTGTGGATTTGTGTTGACAGGATGAGTACATTTGAAAAATGAGCATGAAAACATCTATACTTTGGAAAATGTGCACAAAAAGCAGATCTGAAAGAATTGTGGATTTCAAATGTGCATACAATTGATGCATACATTTGGAATATATGCATGGAAATATGCACTGTTTTCCATGAAACAAAAGTGATACAGATTCAAATTCGTCCATGCTTTGAAATATACTCTGGAGAACTTGAGCAAGCTCAGATCTTGCTGATTTGTACAATCATAATTTTTGGCAATTTATGTGGAGTGGAGACAAAATGAAAACATTGGCTAAAGTGGCTGGAAAGGTGATAATTTCAAATAACATTTTCTCTGAGGAGGTCCAAGGGGTTCTGTTTACCCTGTTCAGTGTTTGTCTGTCTGTCTGTGTTTAGAAATTGCTGATGCATCTGCAGTATGTCAGGACTTTTTACAGAGAGACACTGTCCAGCCAAGCAGCTCTATGAAACCATCAACATTACAGGGTCTTGTGGGAGTTAAAGAAGAGTTACTGGGCCACAATCCATTATATAAAAGAGTCTGGGGCTGTTATGATAGCACAGACAGCAATTTTAAATGTGGGATACAGCGGGGGAGACTCCCTACACTGAAAAAGTTAAGTGAAAACCCTGTTATCTATACAAAGGAGAAAATTATTCAAAATCCTCCCGATCCCTGCAAAACAGACAGAAAAACAATGTGTTTTTTTCTAGGATAGGCAGTAGAATTTGACACAACCTCACTTGTAACACCTGCACATTAAGATGTCAAAATGCCTCCTTCCTGTTGTCATTTTCTTTAGCTATGTTATGATTCAACCTGCAAAACAAAATGTTACATTCATCAAAGTATTTCGTTATAATGGAACTTTGAAAGGAAAAATCCAGCAAAATATCCCTCTTGTGCTCATGATTAGATGAGCCATTATCATGATTTGTTTATAAATTTCAAGACTTTTAAAAGAAGTATTTTTCTTTTGATCCTGCAAGAATGATGGGACCTTGTTGTATAACTTAACAGTAGTCTGGCTTTGAATAAACAGTTTGTTCATTTACAAATGGTACTTTTTGACAAATATTTTTAATGAGCTAGGATAAAATATATCCCCTGGGCAATAACAATACATATCAGCACGTATTACATTGGAGGGCATAATAGCTCTATCCTTAACAGCAAGTGCTTGGTAGCAAAAGCTGGCACTGTAATAATAACAATCTCTGCATCCCCATAATGGTTGCTGTCTGCAATGAGTCCCATTAGCTTGGCTGTCAGACGCTTGACTTATTTTACCCATGAGCCAGCTGATAATGGAATTAGCACCACCACCTTGGCATCTTATGATAATTCAGAAGCCTTTGATACTTAGGAGCTGAGTACTTGAGAAAGCTATTTTAATAGATATTGCCCATGTTCAGAAACATGAGGTTGCTAGCAATTATTAGCTAGTTATCTATTTACTTGTTTCTATACTTGCAAGCTGCCAGGCAAATTTAATCAAATCATAGGGCTGCCTTCTGCTTTGGCAATGAACCTTTTTACAGCTGCTTGCCCTGCCTGGCCTACAAATATAATAAATGATCTTAACTCAAACTGGGTCATCCTTTGACCTTTTATTTCACATGTCGAAAGCATAACGGCTCCTTTTGGGGCTGTCTTGTAAAAGGCAATAGCCTGCCTCATAAGTCAGACCTGTTTTACTGCAGAAATATGTCTGGCTTGTTAGTGTCTGACGTGTTCAGAAAGCTTATAGCTCCTGTGCTGCTGAGGTGATGAATTTCGTTATCACAGATGGCTAGATAATAGCAAATCTTCACCATTATGATAGTTTCAAGGCAGTTTCTCTTATGAAGTCGGAAAAGACATGAATGTCAATTATGGATAAATACTGAGTTCCATCATCTCATTCATATAATATCCAACAGAGTAAAGGGTCTCCTTTGCTGTCCACCTTAATGCTATGTAGACTAATCAGTACAAGAGAATAAATGTGTGGGCCGATTCTAGATGCTTTGCAAAGTGACAAAGTATTGGCAAATAGATATCTCTCAGCTTGAACTTGCTGCTGCTTTCTTTACTGGTTGGCAGATTTCATTCCCTGCTTCTGTGGGATTACTCTTTGCTCTGGGTTTGGCAGTTGAATACGCACCAAGAATAGTTAGACAGCTTTAGGGAAATGATTTTTAAAAATGATTTACGATGATTCTTGGGTTTAAGGCTGGAACCCTAATGCACAAGCAATCTTAGCTGCAAAGATGGATGTTATCTGCTTAGCTGTCTACAGAGTTGGTAAGAGTGAAGGCAACAGATGCTCTTATTCTTAACCAGTTAGTAAAGTGTACCACATTTCTCACATGAATTTCCCTGGAAGCAGGAGAGCTCTTACTGCTGCTGTTGTTTTCTATGCCTTCCTAAACAGATGTGTTGCTGAAATCCACATAGTAAAGAAGGAATTACCATAAGGATTGCCAGCTTAATTGAACCATGCAATCAACCCCCAGCAGCAAGCTATGTAATACATAAACTCATACTCTGGTTGATTTTAAGATGTTTGTGTGTATTAACTTAAAACACTAAGGTTTGATTTTTCTTATACATTATTTTATTGTTTTCAGTATTATGTTGATCTAGATATATTGACTGAAATGTTGTTAATAGGTCAATCCCAATATTGTTGTTGGTGTTGTTAGTCGCAAAGTCGTGTCCGACCCATTGCGACCCCATAGACAACATTCTTCCAGGCCTTCCTGTCCTCCACCATCCCCCAGAGTCCAGTCAAGCTCTCACCAACTGCTTCAGTGACTCCATCCAGCCACCTCATCCTCTGCCGTCCCCTTCTTCTTTTGCCATGTATTGTTCCCATTCCAATATTACTCCTACTTAGATAAGACCTATTGAAATGAATGGGACATAAGTCTGATTAACAATGGATACAGCTCTATGTATTTTGATGCACTCATACTATTGTGAGCCACTTGAACTCAGTGTTATTATATCTTGTCTAAGTCCATTATTAAATATATTCTCTTTGAAGAAACTTTTTTCTCTAGTGTCTATTAAAGATTGCCCAAGATTTTAATTCACTTGGACTGACTCAGAAATAAACCTAGTTAATTTTGAACAAAATCAGAAATTGCTTCAACTAAATAACCGGAACCTATATAAAGTCCAGGAAATTGCACTCTCTCTGACAGCTTTCCCCAAGTCCCAAAGCTACCCTTTACCTGGCAGTCTTTGCTCCCCAAACCTCTGTTTTTTCCTTCAAAGATTACCCAGCTAGGTGGTGTGATGGTACAAGCAGCAGTGGGGCATATATGGAGAAGGAAACAAGCAATGGAGGCTGGTCATTGAAGTGGTGCATCTACTCCAGGCTGCAGCTTGAACTTCTAAGGAGCTGTCCATGGTGCTGACCCTAGTTCAGGAGAGGGTTCAGAACCACGGATTCTTTCTTTAAGAAGTCTCCAGTAGAAGGAGAAAGTTTTTTTTCTTTTCCCGTTGTTCCCAACTTCTTGGTAGACTGATTTATTGACAAGCATACTTTTAATCTGAGTTGGAGAAGAATTCCAAGCTGAAAGCTTTTAAAATGCATTTGCAACAAATTCAGCATGCATTTATACAACTCAAGTGTGGAAGTGAAATGCAGCTTTTGATTTGGTTCTGGGATCTTCATCAAAATCCCCAGGAATCTCCAATGTATATTGATGCATTCTGTTGGCTCCCTCCACCAAAACATTTATATAATGTATAGTATAATTTATACTATGATAAATTATAGGGAATCTCAGAACTAGATGGCCAATGACCTTTCCACCCTCTCTATTTCCTGTAATATATTGCTTTTCCTACTTTCTTGAATTACCTGGTGCTAGTTGCTCTGGGAATACCTTTTCTTCCTTTTGTTTGCTGCATACTATGCAAATACAATTACACCTTATGGTGAGTGGAGAAAAGGAAGTTAGCCACTAAAAGTACTGAAACTTCCAGATTTTTGCTGACTTGTCAGATTGTGACACCACAGTCAAAAGAAAAAAAATGCTGACAAGGATGGGCATCTATCAACAAATATATTCCTTGAGCTGTAAAGGTATAACTCAGTTTAAACAAGAGTGGTGGCAACACAGATGCAAGTCAATGGTGTTGTTTTCTTAATGGCAGCCCTAGTATGATTTTTCAGCAATGTTTGAAGTCATGGGGTGGGGAGGAGGTTCTGACACTGAGGTTATTCCTGGGTATGTTGCCTTTCATAAGTGTTTCATTTTGTACTCAGCCCATTTCAGGTAAGGATGTCCCTGTCAATATGCACAGTTTTGTATGGAATTATTTGGGGGAAAATAGAGTAAACCCTCATACAATCAAGATTTCTAGGTTCTGATTCTTTAAATCTAAATTGCCAGACATGTAATATTTTCTGATATGTACTGAATGATTATTACAGTGTAATGATACATGGATATAAGGATGATTTCAATTTAATTTTGATCAGGATTTACTCATTTCATTCCTTCTGGATTGAACACAGACTCAAACACAATTTATAGACAAAGTAAAATGCCTAAAATAAGGCATCTCTACCCCACACCAAAAAAACATTTAATAGCATGCATACATTTGGAAGAATATGCACAAAAATATGTACATATTTTCATTCCACAGGGAATTAGAAAACCTTTTTTTCCCTTCCAATGCTAATACACAAGAGTATCTCCTTCTTGCTAAAGCATTCTCTTAAAATTCAGGATCTCCACCATATTCCTGTAGGTGCATTAAGCTATTTTATCCTAGGCATTTTGCAGGTCATCTTGCTCTAACAGCAGCTGTAATGTTCATACCAGGGTGGGCAATTTACAGCTCTTCTGATATTTATGATTTATAGTTCCTATCAGTTCTGGTAGCACAGTCAGTGGTGAGGGATCATGAGAGTTGTAGGCTAAAAAGGAGTTGTAGGAAGGCCATTGGGTGGTTACACTTTGGAGGAGAACAATTTTGGTGAAGTCACAGCTACTGGAGTGGGGTGAAGAAATGTCATGGGGGTCTAGCAAAACTGTACAGAAGGCAATTGACATATGCAGCTACACGTATATCATTTGGCACTGGGGCCTACATTTGTGTGTGAGAAAATACTGTGCACAGGATGCTCCCATTGGAAAAAGGTAGGAGGTGATTGGGAGGGGCTGAAAAAGGAAGACCAATCTAACAAGAATTTCCTCCCTCTTATTCCACCAGTGGATACCGCCACTGTTTTGGAGTCCCTTGAAGTGCCTTAATAACTTGCAGAGAAATGTGTGAACTTCTTCCAATGACATACATGTATTGTTTTGGTTTATGCCTGGCAATGCATGAACTCTGTTTCTGGCATGTCTAATGTTGCTATCATAAAGTCATCATAAAGTTTAATGAGTTATAGGAATAAGGTAGAAGTGCAAGAAAGCAACCCCCCGATGACCACATCAAATTGCCTTTTCTCCTTCTGCAGGCACCACAAAGGCTGTCAGCAAGTGCAGCAATGAGCCCTGAGACTCACAGCTCTGCCTCCAGTGGAAGCAATGGCAAAGAATTCTCCTCATATGTTTTACAAAGATAGTGATAAATCAATTAATTGGCTCAAAACTGTGTCACTTGTGTTCTAGAAACTATCACATTTATTTGCAACTGCAACTCTGAGCAATGAACAAAGATGCAGAGAGGAAAAAGAGCATCATGACACAGAAAGCCAGGAACTCATTAATTGTCAAAATGGAAGCACTAACTGATGTCTCTTTATTATCACTTATTACATGTATAGACCACCAAGTAGCCAGGGAAGCTCAAAGGGAGAGTTCAACCTCTGGTTTGTCCAAGTAGAGCTGCAAAAGAATCCTGCCCGATACTCCTGGGAAGCTGTTGCCAATCAGTGCTGACAATACTGGGCTTGATGAATCCATGACTGAACTCAGTATAAGGCAGCTTCTTGTGTTCCAGAGTCCTCTGGGTGCTTGCAGGTAAATTAAAAATATGAAATGCAAAACAAAGCAGTGATAAAAGCAGCACATAGTAAGACGTTAACAAGCCCCTCAGTTTTGGAGCAGACCAAACAGGCCCCATATAGGTGATTTCAATGCTGACCTCAGCTGAGGTTGGAAAACACAGACATAAGTAGCTATGTCATGTATATATGGCCAGATTGGGAATCATTTGTTTCTAATCAAACCTGCAAGTATGCATATGAACCAAAGCAGAAAAAAGGGGTGAATTGGTCAAAGTATTCATGTCTCACACATGAATAAAAAAAAATTGTCCCTGGGATGCCACAAAGCACTTGCAGGGGGTCTTGAACAGGTTTCCTCAATGTGCATTGCTGAAATGGACATCTTCACAAAGTATTCCATTTGTGCCAGAAATAGCATTTGCAGGAAGAGTGATCAAACCCTTAAGACAACCATTACTATTTCTACTACATAGACCAGTTTTGCAAGTCAGTGTTTCACACCATTTGTGATGTCAATACTTATGTTTAAAAAGTATAAAATGCCTATTTGATCATTTGGCTCTCATTTTTAAGTTGCTCTTGGTCAAAGCACAGCCACTTCGGGCAGCCAGAACTGGTTCCAGCAGCAAGGTGCATCTCTTGCATGCTCAGGGCAGACTGTCCAGAGATATTGCCTTGATGCACAAGGGATATCATTGGTTTAGAGGTTTTCACAGGTAAGGTGACATTAGAAATGTGTATGGGTACATGGCAAGTTCCAAACAAACTTGCCCATAGTCTTGTAAGCTATAGTGACTGAATCAGTTGTATCATGGCTTGCCCTCCAACCTGCTCCAGCCACACAGTGCCTAGACACTCACCCTAACCCACTGTTTTTCTATCCCCATGAGCATTATGGACCCCACTGCACCTACTTGCCCTCCTAGCACCACAGCTTACCTTATCGGAAGATGACCCGGAGCTTCCCAAGTTAAGCTTCATGGAGGAGCAGCTTGTGTCTGGAGACCATGAAGCAGATCAGGAGAGATATCAATTGAACAAAACCATCAAGTAACCCCTTCTTAAGCTCTGAGGCAAGCTGAGGTCCAGAAAGTGCAAGCATCTAAAGATGAAAGCTTGGACATCTGCCAGATATGAAGGATTAGGGCATTCTGTTTCTGTAGTTCAGGAATACAGGAAGCCAAACAGTACAGCTATGATGATCACAAAGAAGATTGACAAATAATAAAACTAGGCACTCTCTGTTCTCTCCTACAGAATGAAAGTACATAAACTGAGATGTGATGACCTAGACAGTGAGTTACATTGAAGCAATATCCTAATAGCACAGATGTTGGATTATATGTATCTTGTAATCAGTTTCCTGTCAACTGCAGGAGTCTAATAACCCTCTTCTGTCCAATGTTGTAGTGTGACATTGATTTACCACATTCTCCTGGTGATGATGAAAAGGGATGTAGGAATGACCTTCTAGGAAGAACTAGGTGGCAGACACCCTGAACAGTTTCACTTCTTTTAGTAGAAAATGCATGCTGCAACATTTTGTTGCAGATATGACTTGTACATATTAATATTAAACTTGGTGGCACTATGCACACCGCTTCACATCAGTATCCATTTACCAAATTCTCCTGCTCAGAACAGGTAAGGTAATAATGACCCCACACACACACAGTATTGGAGAGAGTCTGAAAAACAGAGGCAAATAGTGATAACAAAAGATGAAGTTCTCAACCTTACTGGCAAATTAATAATACAAATCACCAGGCCTCTATGGTATCCATCACAGAATTCTGAAGGAACCAAACTGTGAAATTGCTGATCTTATAACAAAAATATGTAACATGTCGTTAAGATCTGCTTCCATAGCAAAAGACTGAAGAATGTCCAATCTAAAGTCAATTTTTCAGAATCTAAAAATTACAGGCTGGTTACCTTAATTTCTGTTCCTGGTGAACTTGTTGAAAGCATGCTCGAATATAAAATTTATAAGCATACAGAAGAACAAATCTTGCTGGAAAAAAATATGGCTTCCATAAAAATAAACCCAGTTTTACTAAGTTCCAAGGGAATGGGAATAAATCGTAGCTTCCCTCAGTAGAGAGATATAGCAGTGGTATTCCACAGGGATCTGTTGAGAGAGGACTCTTTTTCAGTGGTGTAGGTCAGTTAGGATTGGGAAAACAGTGGAAAGGAATAAAGTCACCATTACCCCACACTTGTGGCCACTAACTTACTCCGTAGTAAAAGAGAGGGAAAAAACCCTGTAGCTACTTGTTAAAATGTTTTACGTGCTTTTGAGCTCATTCTACTCTGTGGAACAGTGGATACCTACCCATTCTTCTGGGACCTGACTGAGAGAGGGAGTACCTTTCTTAATGAAATAATGAAATATGTATACTATTTCAGGCTAGGTGGTAGTAAGCCACCCTGAGGCTTTTTGCGAATGGGGCGGCATAGAAATTGTTCAAATAAATAAATAAATAGATACATAAATAAAACCCCTCTGTCCCAGGTTTCAAAATTAGGGCAACATTGGTGCAAGTAGTGCAGTTCTGTTAGCATGCATTTTGTCCAGGTTGCTTCTTTCCCTTTTTCTTGCAGAGGTATTTGTGCAATCTGTTTTCCTTTTGTCATCCTTCTTTCTTGCAAAGCTTCTTTCTGGAAAATCCCTCCAGCAACTCTTTGCCTACACTTTTTTTTTTTTTTTTTTTTTTTTTTGGAAACGTGCCTTAGTAATATTCTAGTTTCTTCTTCGCAAGGCTTCCTATTTGCTTAAAGATAGTAGCCTTTACTGGTTGGGATGTGGGAGGAATTAAAACTCTCTAGGGTATATTGTACTTTGCTTGTGTGTGTGCATGTGTATATATTGCTGTGTGCATGCAGGTGCACAGTATGTTTTATCCTTCTAATAAAATCTGTACTTCTTTATCTGCCCTCTGTAGAGATTGCATGCTGCTTTCTAGAGGAAAACATCCTGAAACCCACTCAAGGCAAATTCAAGTGATTTTTATTTGTAGTGTGTTCATTTTGTTGCAGTAACAGAAGTGATGACTTAATTGTTTTCTCTCACAGTTACTGCAGCATTATGATGTGAATTGAACTTGTTGGAAAGAAATGTCATTATAAATAGAATTTCAACATAAAATCAATTTCAGTTGAACCTGATTCTTATTGAAACTGCATTTGAAAATAAAGATTGTATTATACAACTACTGGAGTCTCCAACAGTCTCTAGAGAGATTAGTTTGCAATTACAACCACAGTTAAAGGTCTGCAAAAGCCCAAGGTTTACCCACTTCTCCTGCAGGTCACCACCTATAGCCAGTAATTCTATGTACATATATGAAATGTTTTCATGCTTTTGTTGGGGAAATCGTTAGGCCCAGAAACATATGCTGCATCAAATATCTAGCTTTAATTCTCCTTGCAAAACTCTCAGTATAACTAATCTAAAATGGCTGCTGTGCTAGATTTTTTTCACTAGTTTTCTTCAAAACCATTTCTCCACACACCTGGTCACAAGATATCATTCTCCTTTTTTCAGAAATGGAACATCTCTTCCCTTCCCTCATCTTCAAGAAAAATATTTTAAATTTTCAATTGAATATGTCTGTGGGTATCTTGAGTGGGATTTTTATGAATTATTTGTACTTTTCTAAGCTTCCAACTTAAAAACATAAAACGGAAACCAGGAAGCTAACTAAAGTTGCTACTGAATCTAGTGTGAAATTTGCAGTTCAATCTTAATGGAATATTTTTCTGAATTGGCTTATTATTGAAATATGAATTGCTTTAGTTGAATCTGTAGTGCGTTATTCCAAGAAGAGTTTTAAGATATTCACCACTAAGCATTCCATTATCTCATACTAAGCATTCCATTATCTGCACTGTCTGGTTCAGATGTAATGCTAATCTGTAGTTTAGTATTAAGGCAATGATCCCAGGTGAGCCTTGAACTACTGTGCTTCTCCCATCTCACTCTTCTGCAATGCCAAAAGGAAGAAATGGAAGGTTACTTTTCTGCTTTGTACTAGCAATAGTTTTGCACATAACAACTAAATGGTGGTTAGTCTTAACTGGTTTAGTGAAACTGACAACCAGCTTCACAAACCATGGTTTCTTTCACTATACCATAGTTAAGACTAGCTGATTTTTTTCCAGGTCAGATATTACAGCTAAACTGTCTTTACTCTAACAAACAGAAGTAAGAGTTCCCACTGCCCACTTTGTGACTGCATTGCAGGAAAAGCAAAGATGAACTGACAAGTCTGAGATTTTTTAGTCCTCAAGTTTATTGTTGCATTCAAATACAGCCAATATCTTTATAATTGAGATACTTTGGGTCCAAACCATTTCTTTTGTTCAGTTTCCCTACATTTCCTGGACAAGATTGTAAGAAATGGTCTGGAACAGTACTTTGATCTGTTACGAAGTAGTGTGGCCTACTTAAAATTTTACCTATGAATTCCAATGGATTTTATGCAAGTTTATGATGGAGGTATGCAGTGCAGGACCATAAATGAAGCAGCCTTTTAGACAGCCTATTTTTCTTGAGACAGACAGAGAGAGTTTCCAAAATTAGGATGACTAAGGAGCCTATCTCCAATTATGGGAGTAACCTAGTTCGATTAAACCAGAGAAGTTCGGTTGATTAATTAGTTTGACTTATCAATGAAAAATGCAGCTTCAATTATAGGGTGGTCACTTATGAACTGCCAAAAAAAGAGGAAATGTATAATCAAAAGAGAAGGTAAAAGAGAACAGCCTTTTGCATCAAAACGAATGGGCTGATTCATAGAGAGAGATGCAAATTTAGAGATACAGTACATCTCACCATAGTGTGGAAGACTGTGACCAGATAACCTGTGTGCCACCTGTTCATTGTCTGGACTAGAAGCAGTTCTTATGGCTCTTCAACTTTAAACTGGAACTGGCCAGGACAGCGTATCAATAAAGAATGCCTTCAGAGAGAGGTTGGACTTCTGACAGCCCTTCAAATAGAGAGCTGTCCTCTCTAAAGTACATTGCTACCCAAAGGCTGTTGATCAAGCAGGTTGCAAGAGTGAAGAAGAGGAGCATTTCCAGGCGCACCTGTTACGGTCCCCCTATTTGGGTGTGGGTCCTTGGTAGGTGCTAACCCATGCCTGCCCTGTTACATATAAATTGCATTTCTTTCAAATCAATCAAAGAATCAGAGAATCAAAGAAATAATCAGAAAACCAAACCAAACCAAACTAGATTATAATGATTACCTTAGTTTGAAAAAAAGAAAAGCATTGTGGGATAGAACTAATCAGCATGTTAACTCATCCCAGCTATTTGCAGTTGATAAATACAAACAAGATTGATCAACTGCAGTTATGTAAGATGTTTTTCCTTCTTGACATGTATTGTTTAATACAAAATGAAACTAAGATTTTTATTAGCCAATTACTTTTTTCCTTGGGCTATTTTGTTGCCAAGGTGAATATGGCCTTGCTTAGCGTTAAAGGTGCATGCTTGCACACATGCGCAAACACACACACACATTTTGTAGCTTTGAGCTGATATATCTCTTTTTGCAATGCTGGTCTAATAACCAAAGCTTCAAAATTACGTCTCTGATGTTTTATATGACCTTGTAATTGTCCTAAATCTCCAGAATCGATGTACTCACTTTCAGGTAATGAAACATGCCATTTATGTCTTCAATTATAAACTGTACAATAATGGATGTTAACATTCCTCTCAGTAGTTCAGCAGAAGTCAGACGTTTGCTGATGCACAGCACTTTGACGGCCATTCAAATGAATTGATCTGCTCCTGCATCTGCTTCAGTTTATTAACATTTTGGTGGTATGAAGTGAAGTTAAATGTCCACATTTTCCAAGTACTTACTTTTTGTTTGTCTTTGCAGTTTCCTGGTGACTTTCTGGAAGCTTTTTCAGGCAGGTGGCTCTTCTTTTTCTTTTTCAGCCTTTTGTGGAAAATATTAACATCTCAAGTCTTATATGTTCTCAAATAGCAAAAGAGAAGTTATTTGGTAAATGGATGACTGCTACCAGTATAAAAGTAGTTTTATGTGTACTTGAGTTCTTTCCTTGGCTGGCATGTCCTTTGTAATTTTTGATTGTCATTGTCTTTTTCTGAACTGTTGATGAAAGAATGATGAACTATTATTATGAACTGCTAAGAAATCTTTAGCTATTGGGTGATATAGAAGTGAAATAAATAAAATATTTCAGGACATGCAGGAATGGACACCAAGAGATTTGTTTCCCTTCATTTACCACCTCTAGGTAACAATCTGCATGGCACTTTTAACGTGAATGTTTTATTTGTATAACATACAGGTAAGTAGGTCAATATTTTATGTGGGGAATCAAAATTAATTCATACGTCTTTTCAAGAGGCATTACTGAGCCAGTGTTACAATGATTCCCAAGCTTGAGTTCCTGGATGTTGTTGGGTTGACTCCATAATCTCTGCCCATTGGCCATGATCGCCTGGGATAATGATATTCATAGTGTAACAATGGAGAAAATCAATTTACTTCCGTGTAAATTGTCACAGATCTAAAATGTAGCATGAAAACTTACAGCACAGTCTATGCTCAGAAGAAAGTCCAATTGTATTTAATAGGACTTACTGCCAGATAAGTGAATATAAGACTGTAGCCTTAAAGCAATTTTCCATTATTTTCATCCCTGAACTGCCAGTAAGAAAAGAAAGATGCAAAGAAAGAGGAAGAACTGACAGCACACATACTGAGAGTATTTCCTATCTGGATCTGCTTGTTGGTTTGTTATCCATTACTAATTTTTTAATTTACGCCTGTGTATATCAGGTGCTGGAAACACAGGCAATAGGCTGCTGTTTGCACTCATATCCTGCTCATGGGATCTCATGAGTAGCTGATTTGCCACTGTGTGACCCAAATGCTGGATTCAATGGACCATCAGTCTGAATCAGCAAAACTCTTCTTATGCTCTTAAGATCTGTAGAATCAAGTGCCAGTCAGCTTAACAGCAATTGTAGTTGCACCAAAATCACAAGTTTAGTTGACACTTGGTGCCAAGACACTGCTTTGCATTCTCACTGGGAAGTTTCTTCTGGTGTGTATAGTGTTTTAGAGAAAGAAGAAATGGATTCTGTAGCTAGCACATGTTCTATTTGCAAGCGCCAGTGTGATAAATGAAATTATTTTTTGTTAGCAATAGGAAACAACAGCTCTCTGAAACAACAACTTTAGATCTTCCCATGACATCAGCAGGCAGCCAATTTGTGAATTATTACCTTTCTGCTTAAGGCCTTCGTCCCCTGACTCTTGCAGTTAAAACTGTGTAAAACTAACTTTTGTTCCAAATGTAGAAAACGAAGTGACCTTCATCTGTAGGGAGCAGACTAAACTAATTAGGTATGCCATTGAAAGAATCCATGTCCTTTTGTAAATTCATATCCTAATATGCTTGGTTTTTGGACTTGAGGACTCTGAGACATTTGTCATGGGGAAAAAATGGGAGATTAAAACATAGCTAGCCAGAATTGTCAACAGTTGCCATGTGAGGTTGCCATGTAGAATCTCATTCCCAAGATTAATGGACTAACATTAGTTGTTCCATTCTAAACAACATAATACGTGTAACTATCTGCTGTTTCTGAATTGATTTAAGTGCAACAAGGTGGAGACTTATGGTATGGTAGGACGGCTACAGTATAAATTGTGCACAGTATCACTTTCTTTGAAACTGTATTGAGTGCTTCCCCTCACAATGTCTTTGCTAATGGCAATGAGTAATTAAATGGTCTATTTGACTGAATAAACTCTAGACTTACTGTCTCTAGATAAAGTATGGAGTGACCTTTGAATTGTGGGTGCATTTGTGTTATTTTGGACTCAATCAAAGTGGCTGTTTGATTGGACTAGGAAATCTGTGAACAAGTATCAGAGCGAGCGTATTGCTCCCCTGCAGAGGTATTCTGCATTTTCCTTTGGTTTCACAAACAAGGCAAACCAGCTGGATGCATGATAATGGTTAAATATTAGAACATTTGGAAAAGAGAGACTGCTTCTACCCTCTCTCCATTTTCACATTCATGTACCTATGTACATTTGGATATCATGAAAAACAAATAATGTACACCTTATGGTCAATTGGTATTGCCAAACTTGCCACTTTTTGGTTTTCTCTATTATTTCAGACTCAATTATTTAGGCATTTTAGACCTTTTGAAGAACTTTTGAGGTCAAGTGAAACTTGATTTAAAGAATTAATATGACACACACAAACCCATACATACACACATACATACATATATGCATATGTTTATTCCCTTTACCCATCCAAGTAAATTTATGATGCCATAAAAGTGGTTGGAATTAAGTTTTGTATTATTTGCCTTTGAAAGGAGTTGGGGATGTTTTGGAATTACAAAGTGTTTTGGCTGGTAATATTTTTGTTTTGTGAATCACCAAAGCAGCTGCAGAGCATAGAAACACTCGCCCTAGGTTTTATCAACAGCAAGTGCAGCTGAAGCAAAATACCCTGAGTGGAGTAGAATGTCTTTCTAGGATACAGTTCTAATGGCACAGTCAAAATTAATTGGATAGTCCTAATCATTCCAGTGAAACTCATTCAAATCGGAAAATTGGCTAAGTTTGGGGAAAAGGAGGTATGAGAGTTGTCTGAGTCAAGGAGGTTCTGGCATATTTGTAACAGTAAAGAAGGTGGAAGCCTCAAGATCCCCTTATGTAAAGTATGTTGTGCTGCCTTGTTAATGGATCTTCTAATTGAGATTGATTCTTTTTTTTCCTAGAGTTGGGGGAAAAAACAGTGACTGCATCGGTGCTGCCATATCTGATTAGCTAACTATGTTGTAGAACATTCTTTATGTTCCTAATCCTAGTTAACAAGCCTTTTGCTCAGGCTACCAGACATGAGCCAGTTAAGCTCTCCTTACATGGTAGTTCTACTTTTTACAGGGAGATGGTTGTCTGAGCTCAGGGTGTCTGATCACTGGGAATAGGTCCAGCACTATAATTTTGCTGTGCTTTTGGCCTCCATACTAGCTACAACATGATGGAAGGAGTCATGCAACACATCTGGAGAGTAGCAGGCCGAAGAAGACTGACCTAAGTGATGCCTTATGGGTACCAGGGATTTGACAAAAATACCCTACATGAGTCTTCAATGCAAGTGTAAGCAGATTCTCCCCCTCTGTATGTTTTGGCCCACATCTCCCACAAGGCCTCTCTGTTAGCTATGTGGACAACACTTGATAGAAGTTGTAAGCCAAAACATATACAGACACACAAGTTTCTTACCTTTTTAATAGTTGTGAGCTGGGAAAGTGTAGATGAGACCTTTTTCCCTTGCAGTGGAGAGCAGAACACGTTCCAATGGAGCAAAGCTCAAAGAGTTAGGGTGGATGCCAGGAAGTACTTCCTGATGTTTCAGAATGGACTTCCACGGGAGGTGGTTGAAGCCGCAATGGTAAGGGTGCTTAAAGATAGGCTTTACATGCACATGGTAGGCATGTCATGAGTGGAACTGGCTGGAGCTGGGAGTAAGACTAGATGGTCCAGGAAGCCCCTTCTGACTCACTTGGTTTCTGTGTTTCTATGTTTAGTCCAGCCCCCTCTGTATTTGTACAGTCCTCCTTGTGTTGATGGTGTACGACATACCTGGCTGGTCAGCATTAAGCACAGTGGGCTAGTCACAGCCCCAGTGATATCAGTTAAACTGGAGCCAAGTCACCCAGGTAGGATTGAGCAATCCCTTACTGGGGCTCCAAACCCAGCCTCCCAGGAAGCCCAACCTGCCAGGTAAGAGTGGGAACCACCAGAATTCAAATGAACCAATCAATATCTCTGGTGGGAATTTCAACCAATGAACCTCTGTCTCTGCTACCTGGTCAGCAAAGGTGTAAAAGAAGAGTATACCAAAGCTCTGGACTGATTGTCCTTGTTCTTGTGATCAAACCGTTCTTGAGAATAAAATCCATTTCCCTCCTTTTATTCTTGTTCTTGATTGGGCTAGCATGCCAAGTCCAGACCCTTGTGTCCTTCAACAGACTTCAATTGTGGGGAAATAGGCCTGTACAATTACACCAGCAAATCAATAAGAATGAGCTAACTGTCATTTTAACTATGTCACTACACCTATATCACTTCCTTAGCCAGATTCACATTAAGAAGGCAGCCAAGTACCTCCTTTTGAATTCTTGATAAAAGCAGCTCTTGATTCATGTGGAAGCTTGATATCATCTGTTTACAAAATCCTCTAAATCCTACCATTGTTGGATGAAAAGCCATTCTATGTGCAGGCATAGGAAAGTGACTTAGGTGAATCTTTGGGAGAAAAGGATTGGCGGTGTATCTGGAATTCTTTTGCATCTTAATGTGAATATAAAGGAAATGCAATACAGAGTTATCAGTAGATAGATAGCATATTGCTCAGTAGTACTATAGTCTATGCTGATGGGAGGGGTGTAGCAGATGGATTCATATTCCCATCTTGTATGGTTATGTTCAACCATGCATGAGTTTTCAGGCATGCTGCTGATTGCTGTCAGGACTTTATCCACATTAGACCACAGGTAGCCTTATATGTCTAGATTCCTGCATATCTTTCTAAAGCTTTCTAAACTTTCTAAAGCAATTATGTATAACTCCAAAGTATATAGTATAGCATATATAAACCAATGTCATCAAACAGCATAGTTTTCATTTCTTTCCTACACTGAAGCCCTTCAAGTTTTGATCAAATTCCAACTATGCATTTATTCTGATTTCTTTCTCTCTCTCATTCCCTCTCTCAGTTGCCCCCCTCTGTTTATGTACACTGTCACACTTAATGAATTTCTTTGTTCATTTAGTGACCCTTTATATTATTATACACATTCTTTTATGAATGAGAGAACAAAATAATGAAACCATGCTATTATGGTTTCGAGAATTTCACATATGCTCATATATATATTATGGGCTGGATTCAGGATCTCTCTCCAACAAGATGAAGGGACATCCTTAAAGGGGAAGTACTCCCTCTGCCTCATTTGCAGAATCCCCCATTCTCTCACACACTGTAACAGACCTTTTTCAGCAGGGTCTCCTGGACTTTGTATGGTATTTTCAGGGGGCTAGAAGGGCCGCCATAAGAAAAACAGCATGGGAAACTCCATTTCCAGCAGTGCAGTTGATCCAGCATAAATTTGGGTTATAACACACTCACCTGATTCAATGACACAATAACCCATTATGGGTTAATTCATGTTTGAGGCACCACAGCACATGCCGTCTACCATTATGGACATGAAACTCCCAACTGAAGTGTCATATCAGGCCAGTTCAGCAAGGAAAGGTTATTCAAGGATTAAGCAGCACTTGCACAACCCTAAAACAGGCCTTGGGGTCATGTGAGGAGGTTTTAACCCTTCAAACACCTTCTTCTCTGGGCTTACACATGCAATCCTTAGTAAGAAGTTTTAAATTTGTTACTGTGGACAGATCACACCTCAGCTTCTTGACCATGAATTAACCTACAGTGGCCTGTTGTGTCATCTGAGCTGGCCTGTTGTGTTGGGTTGAGAGCTAGAAACATACTTGCAGCTCTCATACTACATAGATCACTGTACTGCACAACTAAGATGAATAGTGTGTTTTTAACATAAATTGGCAGTTGCAGTATTTGTGAAATTGATTCTCATGATATAGACCTACAGAACCTGCATTAGCACACTTTTATTGGACTTCCACTGTAAGTTAATTACCAGGAACCGTATGCACTATTCCATCCATGGGCTGTAATCATAAATACATTTACTAAGAGTAAGCTCCCTTAAACAGACTGGGCTTACTTTGTAAACATGCATCGAAAGTGCCTGATGCAGTGTGAAGTAAATTTAGAATGACTGCATCTAAATTTGATTGAGTCATTCTTAGATTTGCCAGCATGTTAGTTTAATTGAGGTTAAGTGTCATTGTACCTCTGGGTGGTTTATTATTTCCTATGTGGATTATTTTAAATTAATTGTCAGGGTTCATAAGATATGGGTGGGGAGTTAGATCTCTATAAATAAAAGAGGATATCTCTATATTGGCAATTTGAACAATTAATAAGCATAGCTCTTCTGCCGTGTTTGCATATATATATTTCTTGTGAGTATACAGTGTGTTTTCTTTATTTTATTCTGGTGGGTTTTATTCTAGGAAAACTGATCAGCCTTCTCTCATTTGCAGTAAACTGAAATGTAAGCATGCATCTATATAGTTAAAGATGTATATGTGTACGTCCATGTGCACAGTAAATTGAGAATCTGGAATATAAATGCCTAGGCTACTGGCATTTCTGGGCTAATCCAAAGTTGATTCCAAAGCCCAAGCTTTACACTTCTTTCTCCAGTGTCTCTTATACTGGTGCCAATGACAAGAGCTGCTGCTGCATTCTTTAAAGAATTGTTTAGCAGCATGTTGAATATCAAGAATTATGCATACTGTATTTGTGAAGGCAAATGCATCCTTAGTAATGACTCAAGAGGCTTATAACGTGATCATTCCCCTGAATCATGTCCAGTAGCATGCTCAGAACTGGTCTATCTGTGAGGGTTTCCAGAAATACTTACTTCTTGGGATTCCTGTGTACACACTACAGATCCAGGAGCCCTGGGAAACTATAATATTCCTTATATTTCTGTGGCCCAAGATACTATATCTGCAATTTTCTACAGCAGTGGTTTTCAACCTTTCCACAGCTGGGGACCAGAGAAAACACCTCGGGGATCACTGAGGCAGAAACTAAAAGCACCATAAATATAATACAGGATTCTGTGAATTCATTTCCAAACACAATACCAAAAAAACCCAAAACAATTCCAAAACAATCAGAAACCGAGCAACAAAAACTGCCAACGAAAGAACAAAATACTGAAATCGGCACAGTGTGGCTCCCAGCTGCCTCCCACCAAGCTGGCTGTCCCCTCTTTGGCTTCTCCAGCAGCACCCCAACAAACACAATGTCAACTGAGGAATAGGTGGTGGAGCACAGCCAGTCCCTGCACCGGTCCATGGCGAGCAGGATGCGCCCCTCCTCCATGGGCCAGCAGGAAATCTCCCATGGACTGGTGGTTGAAAACCACTGTTCTAGAATCTAATCAAGACTTAAGCAGCAGCCATTCTAGAGTCTAATCAAGACTTAAGCAGAAAGATACAGTGAAGGATCAGCTGCATATTTATTTATTTATCTATCTATTCAACTTATATTCTGCCATACTAGTTTGAAGACTGTCTAAGCAGTTGTGACTGTTATGTTGCCCAGGACTGAGCAGTTTATCTATGGACTAGGAAAGAGGACTGACTCCAGGTCTCATATAACATGAAAAAACCTGGAGCTCAGAATGGGCAGGAGCAAGAAGGCTGCCTTATACTGAGTGAGAATACATCTTGCTGAGCGTTGGCTATGCCTGCTTTCCTGAACCTTGCTGAACTTGGTGCCTTCCAGATGTGATGAAATTAAATTTCCAGAAAGCAGGAATCATTTCCAGAAAGCAGGAATCTTTCCCACTTCCATTATTTATTTTATTTATAAGGTCTTGGCCTGGCACCGAAAAATAGATAACGATGGCGCCAGACGGACCTCTCTGGGGAGCGCATTCCATAGGTGGGGCGCCACCACAGAGAAGGCCCTCCTCCGGGTACTCACCCTCCTAATATCCTTCACAGAGGGCTCCCGGAGAAGGGCCCCGTCCGCTGATCTCAGCGGGCGGGAGGGCATATATGGACGCAAGCGCTCCTTTAGATAGCCAGGTCCCAAGCCGTTGAGAGCTTTATAGGTGATAACCAACACCTTGAATTGGGCCCGGACTTCAATGGGGAGCCAGTGAAGCTGATGGAGAACTGGGGTTATATGAGAACAACGCCCAGTCCCTGTCAGCAGCCTGGCAGCTCTATTTTGAACCAATTGAAGTATCCAGACCGTCTTCAAGGGCAGCCCCACCTAGAGTGCATTATAGAAATCTAATCGGGAAGTTACCAATGCATGTGTCACAGTCGCCAGGCAGTCGTTCTCCAGGTAGGGACGCAGCTGATGGATTAGCCGAAGCTGAAGGAAGGCACTCCTCACCATTGCTGTTACCTGAGCTTCTAATGGCAGCTCTGGGTCGAGGAGCACTCCCAAGCTGCGAACCCTGTCCCTAAGAGGGAGTGCAACCCCATTCAGGACAAGGTCCGGGTCCCCCATCCCGAAGTCCGACCCACCTACTAACAGAACCTCCGTCTTGTCTGGATTGAGCCTCAGTTTATTGGCCCTCATCCAGCCCATTACCTCAGCCAGGCACTGGTTCAGTACAGCCACAGCCTCACCTGGATTGGTGGAAAATGAGAGGTAGAGCTGGGTATCATCAGCGTACTGATGATTCCGCAACTCACACCTCCTAATGACCTCTCCCAGCGGTTTCATGTAGTTGTTGAATAGCAAGGGGGACAAAATGGACCCCTGCAGAACTCCATGGCATAACTGTCCCCCAGCACCACCTTCTGGAATCGGCCATTGAGATAGGAGCGGAACCACTGCAAAGCACTGCCTCCAACTCCCAATCCCGCAAGCCTATCCAGAAGGATACCATGGTCGATGGTATCGAAAGCCACTGAGAGGTCCAGGAAAACCAACAGGGACACACTCCCCCTGTCTCTCTCCCTGCACAGGTCATCATACAGGGCGACCAAGGCAGATTCAGTACCGTACCCGGGTCTGAAGCCGGACTGAAATGGGTCCAGATAGTCAGTTTCATCCAAGAGTGCTTGGAGTTGTCCCGCCACCACCCGCTCTAACACCTTGCCCAAGAACGGGATGTTGGCCACTGGTCTGTAATTGGCAGCCACCTCTGGATCCAGGGATGCCTTCTTTAGGACTGGCCGGACTACCTCCTCCTTTAAAGGGGCAGGTACCCAGCCATCCCTTAGAGAGGCATTGACAACCTCCAGGATCCAGGTCCCAATCCCGTCCTTGACTTTCTTGAGTAGCCAAGATGGGCAAAGGTCCAGTAAGCAGGTGGTAGGACGTACTTGTCCAAGCACCTTGTCCACATCATCAGGCTGCAACAACTGAAACTTATCCATCAATTGTGGTAACATTGGTACCTCCCCAGTAGAATCTGATTCACTAGTAGAGTCCAGCTCGTGACGAATCTGAGCGATTTTCTCTCATGAAATGCTTGGCGAAGTCATCACAGCGGGCCTTTGAGGGTGGCACGAGATCTTTCTTTGGGCCTGGGTGTACCAGCCCCTGTACCACCCAAAAGAGTTCCGCCGGACAGCAATGAGGAGGCAATGGAAGCGGAGAAGTATTTCTTCTTCGCTGCCCTCACCACCACAGCATTGGCCTGATAATGGGCTCTCAAGTGTGTTCGGTGAGATTCATCCCATGATTTCCTCCACCTATGCTCTAGATGTCTCCCAACCCGCTTCATCGTCCGTAATTCAGGTGTATACCAGGGGGATGAATGGGCTCTGCCAGGTGGGAGAGGATGCTTAGGAGCGATCGTGTCAATAGCCCTGGTCATTTCCCCATTCCATAGTTTGACCAGCACAATCAGGTCTGCACCCTTACAGAGCGAAAGGCCGCTCTTGAGCTCAAACCTCACGAGGAAGTGATCTGACCATGACAGGGGTGTCAGACACAAGTTCCTCACCCTCAGATCACCATCTTCCTGCCCCGTCGGGAAAACCAGGTCCAGAGTGTGTCCACGTTCATGGGTCGGGCCAATGACGTGTTGAGACAGCCCCATGGCCACCATGGAGGCCATGAAGTCCTGAGCCGCCCTGGTCAGAACCGTCTTGGCGTGGAGATTGAAATCCCCCAGGACCAACATCCTGGGAGTCTTCAACACCAAATCTAAGATGATCTCTGTCAGCTCAGGCAGGGAGTCTGTTGGGCAGAAGGGTGCACGGTACACCAACAGAATCCCCAATCTGTCTCGGTTGCCCAACACCAAGTAGAGGCACTCTAGACCCAGCCTCAAGAGGACAGGAAGTCCCGTGAGGGAAATAGAGGCCGATAAACCAAAGCAACCCCCCTCCCCTACCCTCCAGGCGTGGTCGGTGCTGAACCAGATACCTGGGCAGGCACAGTTGAGAGAGGGAGACATCCCCCCCATCCGCCCAGGTCTCTGTAATGCAAGCCAGGTTGGCCCCCTCATCCACAATCAAGTCATGGATGAGGGAAGATTTGTTGTGGACTGACCTGGCATTAAGCAGCAGCACCGACATGCCCAGAGGGCGGTTGACAGGACTACCTGGAACCCTCAGGCTGGGGGAACAACCAGAAGGAGGAACAGGTGCTAGCCATCTGTCCCTCCTTCTTCTGTGGACACATTAGACCCCCAACGCTATAACGTCCATTGCCCATAACCACCCCAATGGCCGTGCCCACACGCTCCCCAGGGAACCCCATATACACAGCCAAGAATGACCCCATTAAAAATATAAGCTAAAACACATTAAAAACACCTAAAAACACTTAAACCCCCCCCCAACACATCCCAGTCCAATTAACTATCCCACCTGCTGACCGACAACATAGCCCCTAGCCAGCCCAGCCCCCGCACGACCCCCGCACAGCCTCCAAACAGTGGCACCACCCTTTGGCCGTCTCCCTTCGGCTGCTGGCCCGAGGCCTCCCCCAGCCACGTCCAGCAAGATAAGCCGGTGGCCCATCCCGCGCCCCGCCCCGAATCCGGCATGGCTTTCACCCAGCGCCAGCGGGGCGGAGAAGCAGGGTGGGCGCATGGCACTTGCAGCACTCGCTGGCCGACAAGATGGCGGCGTCCTCCCTGGCTGCAGCGTCGTCGACTGGCCTGGCGTCCTCCAGCCCCAGTGGGTCCAGCGGTGGCCAAGGGGAGTGGCATCAGCTGCCCCCCAGGGTCTGGTGGAGTGCCCACAATGTTCCCCTGGTTCGGCGGCGGCAGCAGCAGATGGTGGAGAGAGGAGGGGAGAAAGGCCTAGTTCCACCTGGAAATATTTCTACCTGGAAATATTTCTGGTAACAAATCTTGAACATTCTGCAGGCAAAGCATGTGCTCTACCACTAACAAAATTCAGAGCTAATGTGATGCAAGCTCAAATCAGCTCTTTTTTATAAGGTGAGCTGTGCCCATTTCAGATGAGCTGATGGGGCAAGTTACCTGTTCATAACTGAAATATATCCTTCTGAATGTTACAGTAAAATTCATCAGAATGGATTTCTACTATAGAATCCAGTTAGAGGATTCAAGTCTTGCAGCATTTGTTTATTTTACACCCTGAACATTTATATTTCACTGAATTTTTGCCACTTGGTATTACACTTCTGAGTGCAAATTATTGTAGAGATCTGTGAACATGCAAAACTTTCCTTCACTGGAATTCTCTGAATTCCATTCTGACTTGAGTTCATATCAGATTGTGAGTTTTCTCCCCCTTTCACATGAAAGTTCATGTGTATTTTCATGTGTAATGTTCTATATGTATGCATCACCTGTTCACCTCTTTTAAACGTATGCATTCTTCTATTATTTCAAATTCATTTGTATTTTTCATGAGTATTTTTAAATGTACACATGCTCTCAAACATATTTTTGGTCCTCAAATCACATTGCAGACTCAGAAATGTGCAGACCTTAATCAAGATGGCATCTAAATAGATGTTTCAATTGGAAGGTGTGAACAGAATGAGTCTTGATCAAAAATGGCTTTTAATCCATGCGGTAATTATTGTACTGTCCAAGTATTTGCAGACATTACAGCAAATATTTGCCAATTTTGAGCCAGGATAACTCAAGCCATTCCTTACTGACAGGTTCGCTAAATATTACCTATTTACTTTTTTGTGATTGTTTACCCTACTAAGCATTTTATTCTTAGTTATTGGCATTCAAGACTAATTTCAATTTAATATAATAATGGATAGGATTAGTTTTTTATCTGAAGTCTAGCAACATCTAATGATTAGTATCAAATGGCATTTGCACTTCTGATTCTCTTCCAACCTGCCAATTCCCTTCCCCAAGTGTTAAGTCCCAATGATTCTATTGAACAAATAATATCCATCTCTTATGCAAGAGCAATTATGCATTTCCTACAGGACCTCAAAAGCAGCAGAAGCATTTATTTCTGGAGGAATACAGTATGCAAGTTGGCAAAGTTCAGTATGCAAGCTCAGGTGACCCGCTTCCTTCCCAAAAGAGGCATTTTGCCATGTACCAGGTTGCTCCTCCAAGTGTGGAACCTTCCTTGCTTAAGCAGTGGGCACTGACTGCAGAAGAGAATCTTCAGGGCATAAGATAATCAGCATGTGTGTAAGCACCCCATCACATCTTTACCTGTGTGTACAGTTGTAGACATCGACCCAAACTGGACTGAAATGTTACAAAAACCATGAGGCTGCCTGTGAAAAAAGCAGGATTGAATCAAAAGTATACATTTCAACTGGATGTACTTCAATGTGCTCCATAACCTGATAACATTATGCATTTACAGAGCTTACCCAGAATGTTCTTCCTCCAAGTTCTCAACTTCAGTTACAAGGGCTTCAAAGTTTGGGTCATCATTTCAGTGAGTTTCAAGGGAAATGCAAATAAAGGCAAAACCTAGCAATGATGCTCACTTCCTCCCCTGTTGTTGTTGATAGTCGCGAAGTCATGTCTGATCCATCGCGGTCCCATGGACAACATTCCTCCAGGCCTTCCTGGACTCCACCATCTCCCAGAGTTCACTTAAGCTCACGCTGACTGCTTCAGTGACTCCATCTAGCCATTTCATTCTCTGCTGTCCCCTTCTTCTTTTGCCATCTATCGTTCCCAGCATTAGGCTCTTCTCCAATGAGTCATTCCTTCTCATTAGGTGGCCTAAATCTTTGGGTTTCATCGTCAGTATCTGGCCTTCTAAAGAGCAGTCAGGGTTGATCTCCTCTAGGACTGACTGGTTTGATCGTCTTGCAGTCCAAGAGACTCGCAGGAGTCTTCTCCAGCACCACAGTTCAAAGGCCATTTTTCTGCATTCAGCCTTCCTTATGGTTCAACTTTCACAGCCATACATTGCAACTGGGAAAACTCCATGGACAGTACCAAAAGGCACCATTGTTAAGTGCCATATTTTTCAAAGTTTCTTCCATTCTTTCCTATTCTAAACTTATATTCTTAGTCTGATGAAGCCAAATCAGAGTGAATGGCAAGTAATATTTCCTGCCAGCTATCTGGTGTTGTGTAAATGGGAGTGATCCTTTCCAAAAACAATCAGAATAAGGATAGGACAATGCAGACAGAGAGACTTCAGTAGAAGGAAGCAATGGTTCCTGCCTGGAGAAGAAGAATGGAAGAAACCATGAAAAGAATGTTGTTCAACAAGAAGAGGAAGCAAAGAAGAAAGGAAGGTAATCAAAAAGTCAAAAACTACTGGAAGTTAGATTTTGAGGAAACTTCCATATGCGAGTCCTATCATTCCATTCTCATGGCATCATAGATAAGTTGCACTGAATATTGCAGACTGACATAGGGCGTTGTTATCAGCAACAGCTAAGAATGTGGGAATCGGCAGAACTTAGACTTCTCACCATTTCCCACATTCCACCTCAAAACCTGTTCTGACTCATGTCTGTATCAGGTTGTGAGCTTTGGGGTTTTCTGGATAAAAATTTGTACATTTTTCCAGACATTTTTTCCCAACTGTACCCATCAGTTGTGTGCACATTTGAGATATATGCATTCTTTAAAGCATTGTATAAAGTATATTTATGTGCATTTTTCAAAAGTGTGTGTCTGTGTGTGTGTGCATGCTATCAAATTCATTTATTTATTTGTGGTTCAAAAACTGCACAGCAAACTTGGAAGTGTACAAACTTTGATTGCATTCAAGTCTTTGTTCAGAAAATGTGAACTGAATAACTCCAGGGAGGGGGAAACTGAAATGAATTTCTCCTACAAATCTAGAAAAAGCAGAAGCATTTTTACTAATGTTTTATTCTGCTCACATCAGTACAAGAGAAGATGACAACCTCCTTACTACAGGACTAAGGGGGTTTGAGAGCTGAATCATTCTTTGAGTTGTTGGCTCTTAGGGCTGCAATACAGCAAACAGTAGAGAAAACAGATATCTTATGTAAGTCTAAATACTGCCTTTGGACTCTAGCCACAACTCAGATTCTGTTACTTTAGAGAAACTGAAGAAATTTTGTTTGTAACCAAACAACATTTCAATTACTTTGTACAATATCTCCTTCATAGAGATCCTAAGATAAATAATGAATTGACTTTCATAACATAATAGTGATGGATGCAGAAATTCATACTGAGTTGCTAGGAAAATTTGGGCTGGATTGGGGCAGACTTATGAACAAAGGTAATTTAATTTGCAGAACAGATGGTTCTGAAAGCTTAAAGCAAGGCAAGCTTTTGCATATCACTCAAATGGCTATAGATCCTGGGTTAGGAGAAACCCTGTCAGAATCTGTCACTCCAAGCTTTTGTTCTTCCTCTTGTTTCTAGCCCAGTCTTCCAAAATGAGCCAAGCAGAGAGGAAGCCTGCAAATGCTTGCAGAGATCCAGCTGTGCAACCATCCACCTTCTTTCACATCACCATTAATAAATGTTAATATTATTGAATTTTATTCGGCCAGGGCGGCTTATTTTATTTTACTGTATATATTTTAATTGTCATTGTTTTTTGTATTCGATGTTGTAAGCCACCCCGAGGCCTTGGCAAGGGGCGGCATAGAAATGTTTTAATAAATAAATAAATAAATAAATAAATAAAATGATTAGAACTATGCAGAATGATAAGCTTTGCAAACCACTTGGGCACCAGGGTAGGAGTGATATATGTCAGAACAGATTCTGAGAATCTGTCCATATTAGGAATAAAAATCTGAACACTTTACAATGGTTTCTCCCCATATGCTCCTTCCTTCTGTCCATGCACGCTATTTTCCCCTCGACCTTATGAAACCTGTAAAATGCTTTACAGAGGTTTTCTTTGCAAATGTGCATCTGTATTCAAAGGGCATATAAGCTGCAACGATGTAACCACTTACCTGGGAATAAGACCCAAAGGACTAGCTGCAACATACTTCTGAGCACACATGTAGGATTACATTGTCATTCTACTTTTCCTGGAATCAGTGCAACATGCACTCGTACTGTGTATTAAAGAACAATGTGCTAGAAGATTAAACAGCCTAGAAGATTTTTTAAAAATGAGTTTGCTTGCCACTGAAAGAATAAGAGTCCTGGTGTAGACATGATGCTTTGAGGACGGATGCCAATAAACAGTGTGCCACCACTGACAAGGTCACAAAAAAGAGTCATGATGGATCAGGTCAAGTCCATCTAGCCCAGCATTCTGTTCACAAAGTGGCCATGGGATCCCACCAGCAGCATATGAGTGCAACAGCACCCTTCTGCCCATGTTCCTCAGCAGCTGGTCTGCATAGCTATATTGTCTCTGCTACTGGAGGTGGCATAGAGCCATCAGGAGAGGTAGCCATTAATAGCCATTGTGAATTTAAAATTTTAAAACCATCCAAACTGTTGGGACACCACTATGCCTTGCATAACTGAATTCCACAGTTTCTCATCAGTTTCAGGGGACGACCCTAGGTCCTAATATTATGGGAGAGGTAGAAAAATGTCTCCTCTTCACTTTCTGCACACCATGCATGATTCTGTATGCTTCTCCCCTGACTTGCTTTTATCCTAAGCTAAATAATCTAATCTCTTGTAACCTCACAGGGGAATAGCTCCAGCCTACTGAACATATGAATTGCCTTTTTCTTCCCTCTTTCCAACTCTACAGTATCCATTTTTAGGTGTAGTGGCAGAGCTGTGCATAGACACTATGCATACTGCTGGATTTCTCAATTATCTTCTGTGTGACAATGTGAATGGAATTTTGTGCATGTCTCCAGACTATGGGGTCTGTGTTATATGCCCCCTAAGAGTGGGATCTCTAAATAAGTAAATTTGGAATGGAAATTAAAGAAGCAGGAAAAAGATTAGCATTCAGTGTACTTTACTGGGTCCTGTCATCACGAATGGGGAACCTTTATGTTGCAATACTTCAATGTCACTATATCGCTCAATGGAAACATTGTCTACAAAAAGGAAATTGAGCTGAATTATAAACTGCAGTTTTTGTTTCCAGCATTATATGTGTCTGGAGAATGTAATTACCTTCTAGAGGTAATGCTTTCTTTTTGGATGGGAGCAAGCAGCAGGAACTCTGCTCTTTTCATGAGTACCTTGATTGACTAATGGCAGTCATTGTAAACAAAAAACTGTGTTTTATTCCCTCCAGAATTTTTTGTTCAAAGAAAAAAAGAGGACAAAAGAAGAGACGATATAAAGCCCAGCTTGACTTCACAGTATGTTTTGTAGAAACATTAAAGATTTTAAAAACTTATGCTAAGAGGAATGAAGATGTGGGTTGGCAGGGAGAGACCCCTTAGGAAGATAGATGGGTAAATGTATCGTCTAATCATTAACGCCAGGCTACCATTTATACAACAGATGCCAAGACGTGAATTGACAAATCCATCATTTCTGAGTTTTTTTTTTTTTGTTTTGTTTTGTTTTACATTAGTGGTTTATTGTCTGTTTTGAGTGCACTGTAATGTATATTCTTCAAATCCTTATTACATCTTTTTTTTTTGGTAGCTGTCTATAAATAGCAAAATGGATTTTGAGCCAATTTAATCCTAAAATAAAACCATTAAAATCAATGGGGGTTATGCCAGGATTCGATTGGCTCATAGAGATTAAAATGGAAGTACAATTATAGCTTCTTAAATTCGTGGGCAATTCTAGCCATCAATCAGAGAATTATGCTATGCTTGCATGTTAAAATTGCCATCATAGCTTATTTCAGATCTTGGTGGTGAATTTCTGATGGATTGCTTAGGGACTTTGTAAATGCAACCACATTAATTTATTAGAGTAAAGATAACTAAGCTTTTGGAATATTGGAGAGGAAGCCATTCTGTTCAACAATGCGATTTATACTGGGGAAACTATAAGTGCTTGCCTTTCAGGGTTTGCTGGTGAAGTTTCAGTTCTGAATTCTATACTACTGCATCAAGGAAACAGGAGTTTTTGAACAGCAAATAAGACAAAAAGATACAATTTTTAACTTCGGTTGCCATTTAGCTTACACTGTGACTTCAGCCATTGAGAGGACTGTTTAAAAGGGAAAGGCAAAACAAGCCAGAGTCTGCTGTTGCAGAGAACCTGCAGCCTTGCAAAAAATAGTGAGAAAGGGGCCAACAGACCCCTTCACCATCTTATTTTACCTAGCAAGTAATCACTTACCACACCTCATAATGGCACTCCTGTATGTGACACCAATACCCATGTATAAGCAACAATAATGTTTAAGAAAGAAAGAGGTGATTCTGTGCAACTGTGAAACAGATAACTGGCAGATTTTTGTCCCTCCTTCTTACTCTAATCAAAGTCTCCAAAAAAATCAGCAGTTGCTTGTGGATGTTGAAGTCTAGGATGGAAGGCATCGGTACCTTGGATGCACCCTTGTACCCTGAGTGCAGTGTGCCTTTGGAAACACCACCAAGCATCCCCTTTTCCACTATGCATGCATGCATGTTATACAAGGTGCCCTGAGCAGGTTCTCCTTGTTCCTTCCAGGAGGGATTCCACCCACTAGATAACTTGTAAAAGCTTCCCTCACCTCTTTCAATTCACCTCTTGGTGGTGAATTCAAAGTGATAGTAAAAATAATGCCATGTTTTCCTCAAATATTGGAAAAGCAGGAGAAGCAACAAGAAGTTAGAGGGACAATTGGATAAGGATGATATTGTGAAAAGACCCCACAAGCCTCTGTGAGTAAAGGATCACAGGAATTGAATAAATGGCCTGTGTAGAGAATCTCTAAGTAACAATAGAAAATAGTAATTATCCAGGCTTTCATTGTCCCCTGTTTGGGGACGAAATAACCTCCCTACCTTAGATCGTATAAAGCTTTTGAAACCTACTGTATTATATCATGTATTTCAGTGTGACATTAATTCCGAAATTACACTCTAATTATACAGATTATAAGCCAGGAAATTGTTGCGATATAGGTTTTTGTTGTTGTTTTAATGAGCAACAACAGCACAACTCATTTCAATAAATGGGAGGAAAAGGTAATGCTCCCTTTAGTGTTTTTATGTTCTTCTGGAAAAGGAAAAGTCTTGAGGCTTTTTAAAATGCTGCTGATGTTCATTTTCTTATAGGATAGGCCTAAACTTTTCAAAATGATGAAACAGTCATTTCAAGTAGACCATTAAGGCCTCTGAGAAGAGAATTAGAAGAATAGATTCTTCACACAGAGTGTCCAATTGCCCCTCAAGAGAATGATTCAAGAAGCAAGAGGACAATAGCAGAAGAGGAATGAATAAACCTAGATGCTGTGCACTTCCATGGGGAAA
The DNA here is from genome assembly GCF_004798865.1 of Varanus komodoensis. Lineage (NCBI taxonomy): Eukaryota > Metazoa > Chordata > Lepidosauria > Squamata > Varanidae > Varanus > Varanus komodoensis. The sequence continues at coordinate 19,455,869 of NW_025335438.1, forward strand.
GAGAAATCTGTTTCTGCATGCCAAAAGTAGCCCAGCAAGTGCAGGAGTCCACATTTTCATAAACAATCAACATGTTTATTAAGATTCAAATCTGGTAGTAAAAAGAATTTTAAGACATATGCCAATATTTTTTCATTTTCATTAGATTTGTATTATATTTGTTACTCTTCAGTATTCAGTCTGCTGCTGGTACTTCAAAGAAAATGCAAACTGTAAGCCCTCTGGATTTACAACATCTTGCTTGTCTACCCCTTCATTTTTCTAGGGATCAGTCATTTCAGAATGCTTGTGTTCAAATCCTTCATCCACCTCCATCCATTTCTCTGTCATGCATCTTTCCATTTTAGTTCTGCTCCTGACAGACTGTGAATCAATGCTAGGACTGCTGCAAATGAGGCTCTTCTCTAGCCCCAGCCCCCAACAGCAATAGCACCAGGGGAATTGGTGCCTGAAATTCATCCTCCACCTACAAGCAGAGCTACCTGTCTGATTGGCAGCGTTAGCAGTGTGGGAGTACTGTGCATGCAGTCCCAGATGGTGAATGTGTGGCTCCCCTCTAAGAATTACCCATTGTGCATGGCGAACCTATCCCTGGAAGCCAATTTCTCCATCCAAATTGGCCTTGCTAGAACAAATGTTAGATAATGCTTGTGGAACTCCTAATTGTAAAACTGGCTACCTACTGAGGCATGCAACTATATTTTTTAATGCAATATCAGTTCTCAGTTGTGTTGATGCCTTGGGGAATTTTAACCCGAAATGAGTTTGGATTAAATGAGAAAAGTGAAGAGTCACTTAAGTTCCACTGAAGAGAGTCAGCTGAAGGCTTGTCCCCATGACCTTTCAAATCTATGGTAGCTGCAATATTTGGTCAGTCTAGATGCTTTGTTTTCTCTGCCAGGATCAAATAAAACCATGGGCACTGATACAGAGTGTACACTGCTCATCATCCAGATCAACTGGATTCTTTACATTTATTTATATATTTGCTTGCTTACATCAGGTGGCAGACTCTCCCACAGTAGAAACATTCAGAAAGAAACTGGACAGTCATCTGAGTGGGATGGTGTAACTTGGTGTCCTGCAACAGCAGGGGGTTGGACTCGATGGCCTTTAGGCCCCTTCCAACTCTACTACTCCATGATTCTGTGATTCTTTACTTATTATATTACTATTCCACCCTATAGCTAATGTTGTGCTTGACCTCATTTGCATTCATAGCTTTTTCAGGAAATTGAGTAATCTGCAAAACTTCTAATACTTGAAGATGGCCAACATCCAGCTTCTTACAGGGAACCGTGTGCATACCATTCCAAACACTAAATAGTAATTCTGTGCCAATAGCAATTCTGTGCAATGAAGCCAGAGCAGAAAGAGCCATAGGTTAAAGCCTATCCCAGGCATTCCTCCTCATTCCCACCCCCACTCCCCATCCTGCCTTGGGAGTAGATCATGAATACTTTTAGTCCCAGGACCACAGGATTGTGCCCTACATTATGCTTGTGTGTACGCACGTGTGTGTGTTTATTGTTTTACTATAAAGCATTTTTGAATTATAGACATTTTCATCACATAAGCCTATTATAAGATGTGTGTGTGCCTGTGTGTGCACAAGCACATATTTCTTATTACAGGAATTGAAAAGAAACAAGTAAAGATGACTCTCCATAATTTTCTCAGGACTTTTTAATTCAATATTTAATTTGCATTCAAATTAAAATGTTTCACAACTCAATACATCTAGATTGGCATCTTCCATTCTATAATTTTCCTTTCTCTTCTTGCCTTCCATTTCTGCACACATCTTCTACCTAATGAGATTATTTTAATAACTTTTAGGAAGCAGCTTCTTTTAATTTTCATCCTTTCTAAATAATTATATAGATCTTTTCAAGTAGGTATATGTCACTATGTTGTGGGAAATCAAATGCCAAAAATAGCTCATCAGACACTGAAGTGGCAAAGTTCTATTAATTGTTTGGAACTGTTCCAATAATTGGAGATGATAAAGAAGAAGATGATGATGTAGATGTAGTGAAACAGGAAAATCTGTTCATTCAGGCTCAACAGAATGCATACCTACATAAGTCAGGTTCCCTTGCCCTGCCCACTGATTTCTGTATCTAAGATGGCACATGAGTTGCAGACTTTTTGGGCCCTGGAGAACTCTGCTAAAACTAGTCACTGAAGTTACAAACTAGAGCGGTCAATCACAAAATTATACCCCCTATTCCCCTCATCTCTCCCAACCCTGCTGTTTTTGAAATACACTTGAAATAAGAAAGAAATGCACCAATTTTTGGTACCATCTGTCACTGATCCCACAGATTTCAATGTTTAGATCTGGATTTGATCTGCTTTGGAAGGTCTCTGCTTCAACTGGACATTTCTGAAATCTAAAGCAGCAGCTAACATATTTGTATAGCTACACACTATTTAAAATATTCTTGGTCTGGTTTACAGTTGCCAGATGTGTACCTTAGAAGGCTCTTAACATTTCCAAAAGAATAAAGTGGACTGTTTAAGTTACTTGCCCCCACATCTCACCTACCTTATGGATTATTGCATACACAATACTTTCAAACAACTATTCTTTTCTTGTTATGGTGTGGTCCCCTATTCCACCTTGGCCTGAACACCAAAAGATCTTGTCAGACATAATAACAACAAATTCTGCAACATAAAGCTGGAGAAAATAACCAAGCAAGCAAGCAAGCAATGACTTATATACGTAAGAATTGGCTATTAATGAAAAAAATGGGTTTTCCATGATGGACTTGCAAAATGAAGAAAAATGAGCATCCAACAAACACATCTCGGCCTAAGGAAGCAGTGATGAAAAATACCAGCACTAGATCCTTTGAAGCTGTATGATTGCAATGAGCACACTTCAAAGATTCTTTAATGAAAAAGGGAAACAAGGAGGTTGATTGTGAAGAGTGAAACTCGAGAATGGAAAATTCTCTCACAAAGGACATTTATTTATTTATTTATTTATTTATTTAAAACTTTTCTGGACCATTCTTTACCATGGCATCAGGAGAGTTTAACAATAAGACAACATCAAATAAAACAGTGGATAAGAGTGCTGGAGTGTCTCTTGCCGTAGTCAACAATTCTAACCTATGATAATTTAAGCAAAAGAACAAGAGGTAATTTTTATTTCTTAAATGTAAGAAGTGGGTCATTACAAACACTTGAGCAAGAGTATTACCTTTTTCTAAGAAACCTCAATAATCATAGTAATAAAGAAATGTGTCAGCATCTGCTAGAGTACATAGTCAGTAGTGAACAGTGTTGTTCAAGAATATGGTTAAGGAAACATAGCTTTCAGCTGGCAATAACACTTGGCAGGAGAACTGAAGAAGGAAATATTGTTTTCAAAAGAAGGAGAAGCAAACTGTTTTCAGACAACTAGGAATGCAACAAATTATGATAGCTGCACGACAAAGCAGAGACAGGTGGCAAAAGCTGCAATAGCAGTGTACAGACAAGGAACCCCTTTGTGTCCAAAGAAAAAAGGAGCTGAATGCCTATTACAAAAGTCAGAGCCCCAACAGAGAGGAAGGGGGAGGAAGCAGGCTGCAAAATGGCCAAAGTCACCTTAAACATGACGCTTCAGCATTGCTCCTTTTTTGTTCTGCTGTGACCTCAGAAGGGATGGGCGAGGAAAAGAGAGAGTGTTGATCTTTTTCTCTCTTAGACACACTTCCCTCGAAACCCGTCCTTCCGGCTGGTTTTCCACTCTTTAGAGTTGCAGGGCTTTTCTACATGATATTTAGCCACTCATTATTCTTGTGGGTTCTTCAGACTCTCCAGTTTGATTTCTGTTAGTTAAAAAAAGGGTTTTTTGGAGGAGACAAAATACAGAATATAGCCAAACAATTGAAAGTTGGCACTTGTGTATGTGGGCTATTTCACCATACCACATTGCACCTAGAGGCTATATAGTAGGAAAGCAGGATATTTGTTTATTTATTAGATTTATATCCCACTTTTTTCTTACAAAGAACTCAGAGTGGCTTACAACATTCTCCTCTTGCTACTCTCAGTCTTATTCCCATAACAACCACCCTGTGAAGTAGGTTGGACTAAGAGTCCTTGACTGGCCCAGAGTCACCCAGTTGTCTCCATGGCTGAGCAATGACTGGAACCTAGATCTCCTGAGTTCCAGTCCTGTGCTCTTAACCACTATACCACACTGTCTTTCAAGGATAGATCCTTGTCTATTGCTTGGATCTCAAACCAAACCTAGATGCCAGAGATATCAGCTGATTAAAAGCCTCGTGTAGAAAAGCTCCTAACCTAGGTTGACATGACAAACATGGGGTAAAATCAACTTGGCATTGGGGACCTTTCAGAGAGAAATAGTTGGCAAAGGAAGATACAAGTACTTCCTCACCTCACACCCTCTGCAAAGTGCCCCTTGCTGAAAGCTCATTACAAATGAGAAAGATCCACGTGGGTTTTTTGGCACATGTGGAAGTGCAACATATTGACAAATAATAGACTAGGAGCCCTCTTTCATGAAGCATTGAGGCAGCAAGTATAAAGTAGTCATCTTTGAAAACTTAGTACTTCAGAAATGTTTCAAAGTGAAGCTCAAACCACTGCAGCCTAGAACAAAAAGCATCAAATTACCAGTAGCATTTTTTTCAACTGCTGCTTAAAGCCCAAGATTTATGGCAATGCTTTCAACCTGAAGACATATCAATTAAGAAAGAAATGCAAGTTGAAGGACACAAATATCAGAATGGGATTGCTGGCTTGCACAAACAGCAGCTAGATAGCAAAGAGAAACAACAGTTTCATCTTCATCACATGACACTTACCAAATGAACAATTGTATATTCAGCTTCATTATTGTTCTTAATGTAGAAACAGATGCTGTTCAGCTAAGCAAGTGCCTCATATTCCTCCAAAAGAAAGCATTGATACAAAAGCAACCTTCTTAATGTGTAGAACAATTGTTCCCATCTGTCAACAGTGTTTTTGATTTCTAGACCATGAAAAGACTTCATGTGATACAATGAATTACATAGAATTATTTTATAAGGTATAAGAAAAATGTTTTTCTAGTGACTAATTTCTACATCATCTACTCAGTAATTTGTCTGAACATTTACTTAAACTGAGTAAGGATATCTAATTCTCAGAGTATCTTAAAATGATAAGGCCCTATAGATATGACACACCAAAGGAGCTATCCTATACACATTTCCCACTGAGTAAACATTCATGTTTTCAATAAGACATGCTTCTAAATAGACATGTATGGGATTTTAAGAATTCAAGACTCTAGATTCAAATTCAAGTCATACATCCCATTTCTAAATTTTGCATGCTAAAGATACAAACCTATGCAAATCGAGAAAAAGGCCTAGAAATCTCAGCGTGCCCCAGCCAGCATTCCTACATATACCTACAGGGCTGAGTTAGGAGTTGGCCTTTTTTTAAACCTAAACTTGCATAGATGTGTGCCTTGAATGGATCCAACCCAGGGTCTATTAAGATGAAGACTGAATTCATACAGCGCAGTCCTGAATATGTTTACTTTGACATAACATCTGGTCAAAAGTATACATGAAATTCCAACAATAGAACAAAAGACTGAAAACATATTCTTACCAGAAATGCAGTGAGGTATATAACTATGAATTCTTTTGTTGGATAAGTATAAAGATTGAGAGAAAGATGCTTGCACAAGGTCAGAGTATGATTGAAACTCAACATTATTTGCCATTTATTAGGCCAATTCTCTGTCTACTGGACTGTGTCTAGTACTTTACCGTTATTGCAGGGGACAGGATATGCCAAACACATGTTGGCAATGTAGGAACAAAAAACCCAACAAAAATATAAACCACAGGTTCGTTCACTGAGTCACAACTAGAAAATGTTATTGGAATTCAAATTCCTACCACTCAACATTCTGTCTTTGATTAAAGAACTGGAACTTTGTAATTTTGCCCTTGTTCCATGGTTCTTATTTCCACTGGAAGAGAACAGAAAGCACAGCTTGTAGTGAAAAGACTCCCATATTGACTATGATCTTGTGAGGTTACATTCTCACTAACACGGCCATAGCCTTCTTATATACTGCATTGAAAGTGATGGTATTAAAAGCTGTCATGTATTGGCCAAAGGTACTGTCTGGGTTCAATGGGCATGACAAGCAATCCTGCATAGTTACCATAGTTCATGTTTTTTAAATCATATTCTACCATACAGACCATCAAGTGGTTTCTACATTATCATGGTTTCCATCCTTTCTGCTCAGTAAGCTCTCAAGTGAGCTTTATGACCAAGTGGGAATTAGAACCCAGATATCCCAGATCCCAAGTCCAACACTCTAACAGCCATGCTAGCCTCTGCTAATCTCTTCATCTCATATCCCATCAGTCACAATGCCTGAAATTCCATCCCAAGGTGCATCACTTCCTGCCTACATTGTGTGCCTCTTCCTGATTGATCCACTCAGTTCCCTGACATGTTTTCTGTGGTTCTCTCCCTTTCCCTTTCCCCACATCTCTCAGCCAAAGCTGCCTGTTAATGAATCTGCCCATAGAGTTATTGCTGTGATCTTTAAAGGTTTGAATTGCTGGCTGATTAAGGCAGAGGAGTCAGGTGAGAAAGGGAGCTTATCAGGTTGGCTACCAGGCATCACCCATCATCAGAGAGAACATGTTTAAAAACCCTGACTTTGAGGGGTCTTTGTATCCTGCTGGATTCCAAGTTTATGAGAGATGTTTTCTTCCTGACCAACCTCTGAGACTTTCACAGTGAAGTCTGTGTTACGCAACTATGAGAATAGAACTTTCTTTTCTATTCCAGTGATGCAGCAAGAGGTCCATGTGTGTGAGATCAGAATACTTTCTTCATTATTGCTGCTATTCCTTTGCCCCTTTCCCCTTATTTTCTGTATCCCAGTTCCTCAGTCCCTTCTTCTTTGTTTTAACAAACTAATTTATACTCTGACTTGTTGTTTGGGTGAGTTGTGGTACTGAATCTGATGTCTAGACCATGGAGTTGGACTCAAGTGCTCGGCTGGTAAGGCCCAGCAATGGGAGTTCTTCTGGCCTTCTGGTACATTTCAGGAAACCAAAGGTTTCCTAAAACTAAACCATGCATAAATGCCGCAACTGGCTCTGGATAACACACCAGGCCAAAGGCCATCACACTTCTCATGATGTGTGAACCCAGCCACTCACTCCCTTCCCTGTGCACAGTATTTTGTGCAAGAACCTCATGAGTTTACCTCAGACTAAATAAAAAGCAGAGAATGAGCTCTACATGATGCAATTAATGCAGCCTCTAGGTGAATCTCAAGAGAACTGTTGACCACATTTAATTGTTTAAAAGATGGAGGGAATAAAAATTACTGAGTTAATTGATTTTTTTTTCAAGCCAATCTATGTGAAGGCTAGCAGGGGACACAAAACTTGGAAGAACGTTCTCTTCATTAGCTATCGCTTATTGTACCTGCAAGGATCATGATACTTGTTCTGAATATAATCAGATATGTGCAAAAAAAATCCTCCATGTGTTTCTTCAAATGTGCCTGATCCAACTAAAATTGCAGTACTTTGTTATATCATAACTGAGATTGAAGAGTGGTCCATTTGCTTGAGACATAGGAAAAGCCTGGAAAATGTCTCCCTGAAAGATCACCTCTAAAGAACAAAATAATAAAAGAAAATGGAAAGTACTGCAGTGTATCTGAGGACTCCATACAGAGTGCACTTTTTACATTACCATTTAGATACTGAACATGAGATTGACATGAGATGGGACTCAGAAGAAGGCCCTAGAGGCTGAGCACAGTGTCCTGGTAGATGAGGGTTGGGAGAAAGGATCTGGCAGGTATTGTGCTCCCAAGCCTTGTAGGTTAAGATCAGCACCTTGAATTGAGACTGGAAGTATACAGGCAGCCAATGTAGGCAGGCCATAATCTTATATGCTACTGGCCTGTAATTGTTCAATTTTTCAGGGCCAAGGGAGAGTTTCTTGAGAACTGGTCTCACTACCTCCTCCTTAAGGCAGGATAGGACCACTTGATAACCTCTCTGGCTCAGCCAGTTATCTCTTCCTTGCTGACTTTTACAAGTCAGCAGGGGCAAGGATCCAGTAGAGAAGTGGTTACACAAATTTGTCCAAGCACTTTGTCTACATCCCTCAACTATACCCACTGAAATTTATCCAGTTACACTGAACCAACCATGCTTGGGATATCTCCACAGATTCAACTACTATAACTCTGGAATCCAAGTCCCAGCAGATTTTTTTTCCTGGAAGTGCCCAGCAAGTATCAGAGAGAATTCCCTGGGGCTACAGTGTAATAAGCCCAGGACAACCTTGAAAAGCTCTTCTGTGAAGCAAAGAAATGAATGAATGGAGGCAGTGAAGTATTCTCTCTCTCTCTCTCTCTCTCTCTCTCTCTCTCTCTCTCTCTCTCTCTGGCCATCCTCACTGCCTCAAAATCTACTCAGTTATAGGCGCATGAGAAGTTTCTGTTCCATCTGCACTCCAGCCAATGCCTAAGTTGTTTCATCATTCTCAGCTCCAGGCATAATACCACAGAGCTGTATGAACTCTATAATGAAGGAGCTATCATATCAACCTCCTGGGTCATTTCTGTATCCCGCAGATTGACCAGGGCTTCACCAGGAACACCAACCATGTCAGCCAGAACACATTCCCCACAGAGCATATTTAGTCTCTGCTTTGAATCTTACACCATTTGCATTTTAGCTAATATCCAACCTGTTTCATTCACAACTGGTCCCAAGAAAGAGAGCACATGCTACAATACCAGTGAAAACCTCCAGATACAACTGTGTTAATGGCCCTCTGCATCTCACCATTCCACAATGAGACAAGGGCCTTAGCTCAACCACCTGGAAAATCCCCAGGAACATTCAAAAATCCATTGGGTTTTATCAGTCTCCTGGAATTAACCTTCTGAATGGATCTCTACCTCTGCAAGAGGGAAACAATCCAATGAATGCAAACTCACTGGAAGTTCAAAATTATGCTTGTATTCCACAAGCTCTGAATACTGTGACATTTCTCCTTGTCTAAGGATTTATGACATTTCCTTTTTATTTTTAGTTTGTTCCTAGATTAGCAGTTAATGTTTCCCATTTCATTTCCTAAGAACAAAGTGCCTCCAAGAAATGCAGTTTTACTAATTGCTGCCATCAACACACAGATATGTTTTTATATAATACTCTGAGACTTGTTGTATGCTTGTTTTTTACCCTTTTACTTCGAAATCTTAAGCAATCTTTAAATTAACATGGACTATTATATAAGAGTGTAGAACACATACAAAAAATACAAAGTTGTAATTAGTAAAGCACATTGCAAAAAGCTTTTCCAAGAATTGTTTCAGAAGCATACCTGTCTTTAAAAAAATCAAGAGCTTAATCCTATGGTTCCCTTACATCATGTGGGATACCAAAGGATTTTTCAGGGTCCAAACACTGAGGTTCTCCAGCCTCAGTGCTCAGGCTCCCTGTCCTATCGTAGCTGACATGGAAATCACCACAGTGGCTCCCCCTGCCCAGAGGTTGCAACTGGGCCTTGGAAGGAAAAAAGAAGTGTACTAGGAGGCAGGGTGGGGAGAAGGCTGGGACCATGGAGTCACAGCAACTCCAGTCAGTGGCCCAGTCTCCTTCCTTTCCCCTCACTACCCTAGATGCCTAAAAGCAGCTGTCTAGGCAAAATGCAGGGCATAAGGCATGGCAGGAAAAGAAATAATCTGCCATAATTTGGGTGCTCTGCAAATTTGGAGGTTTACAAGAATCTGCCATGAGGTGATGAGATTGCATGCTAAAAAATCTGACCCACGTGTTATTTCTGAGCTTTAGCAAAAGATGTGGGTCAGGTGACCCATCCTGAGATAACCTTCTTCGTTCATCAGAATAATATGATTCTTTAGGAAATGCTTACATTATGTTTTCACAAAGAATAGAACTTGAGCTCACCACATTTTAACCATTAACTACTATATTTTTCAAATTTCCCACCTATGATTTATGAATAATATAGTTATATGAATAATATATTTATTTCATGTCCTTGTCAACACTACTGCTCAACATATTTCCTTATGCTCCCACAATAGGATATTTAATTTCATGTTCCATCTGTGCTCACTTCAGCAGCTTTGCTGACTTATCCCTGAAGTGCTTTTCAGTTCTATTTTCTTCCCAAAAGATTTCATGTTGTTTTTACTCATTTACATCGCAAGCAGACATATGAATAATAATACATGTAAGCAGTTGTCCTCATTTCAAACTCCAAATGCATATGTAGCTTTCTTGTTGAGTTTTTGGTAGGAAACTTAATTTTTTCCACATCTGCTTAACTATACAAAGCTCAGAAGTCAGTGAAAGGTATTATATGTCAGCATGAACGCATATGATAAAATAAAATTCTTTCTTTATATAATATTTCTGAGCTTTAGCAAAAGCTGTGGGTCAGGTGTCTGAGATTCACCTTCTTCATCCATCACAATAATATGATGCTTTAATGTTTCCTATGCTCATTTTTTATTGTAGCCTGTGGGTGAGATAGAAACTATATTTATTTACAATTAGTATTAGCAAGTTCAGAAGAAATGGAGTAGCCTTCATAGTCAATAAAAGAGTAGGAAAAGCAGTACTGGGATACAATCTCCAAAATGACAGAATGATCTCAGTTTGAATCCAAGGCAAACCATTCAGCATCACAATAGTCCAACTCTATGCCCCAACAACTGGTGCTGAACAGGCTGAAGTTGACCGGTTCTATAAAGGCCTACAACACCTTCTAGAATTAACACCCAAAATGATGTCGTTATCATCATGGGGGATTGGAATGCTAAAGTAGGAAGCCAAAAGATAACCAGAATAATAGGCAAGGTTGGCCGTGGAGTACAAAATGAAGCAGGGCACAGGCTGGTAGAATTTTGTCAAGAGAATACGATGGCCATAGTAAACACTCTTTTCCAACAACCCAAGAGATGGCTCTACATATGGACATCAGTAAACGGTGAACACAGAAATCAGGTTGACTATGTACTCTGCAGCCAAAGATGGAGAAGCTCTATACAGACAGTAAAAACTAGACCAGGAGCTGATTGTGGCTCAGATCATGAGCTTCTTGTTGCAAAATTTAGGCTGAAATTGAAGAAAGTAGGGAAAAGCACAAGAGGTAGCAACTAAAACCATCATAGAGTTCCATAGCTTTCCTCCCCAGGAGCAAGCATCTTTTAATTTCTTGGCTGCAGTCCCCGTCTGTGGTGATCTTGGAGCCCAAGAAAATCAGATCTGTCACTACCTCTATTTATTCCCCATCTATTTGCCAGGAAGTGAGAGGACCGGATGCCATGATCTTAGTTTTCTTAATGTTGAGTTTCAAGCCAACTTTTGTGCTCTCCTCCTTCACCCGCATCAAGAG
>NW_025335438.1:19467413-19508266 GCF_004798865.1 Varanus komodoensis
TTCTTATCTCTTCTAGCTATTCTCTGGAATTCTGCATTCAATTGGGTGTATCTTTCTCTTTCTCCCTTGCCTTTCGCTTCCCTTCTTTCCTCAGCTATTTGTAAAGATTCCTCAGACAGCCATTTTGCTTTCTTGCATTTCTTTTTCTTTGGGATGGTTTTAGTTGCTGCCTCTTGTACAATGTTGCGAACCTCTGTCCATAGTTCTTCAAGCACTCTGTCTATCAGATCTAATTCCTTAAATCTATTTGTCACCTCCTGTATATTCATCAGGGATATGATTTACCTGAGTGGCCTAGTGCTTTTCCCTACTTTCTTCAACTTAAGCCTAAATTTTGCAACCAGAAGCTCATTCTCTGAGCCACAGTCAGCTCCTGGTCTAGTTTGTACTGACTGTATAGAGATTCTCCATCTTTGGCTTCAGAGCACATTGTCAATCTGATTTCTGTGTTGACCGTTTGGTGATGTCCATGTGTAGAGTCATCTCTTGGGTTGTCAGAAAAGTGTGTTTACTATGACCATCGTATTCTCTTGACAAAATTCTACCAGCCTGTGCCCTGCTTCATTTTGTACTCCAGGGCTAAACTTGCCTGCTATTCCGGTTATCTTTTGGCTTCCTACTTTAGCATTCCAATCCCCCATGATGATAAGGACATCATTTTTGGGTGTTAATTCTAGAAGATGTTGTAGACCTTCATAGAACCGGTCAACTTTAACCTCTTCAGCACCAGTGGTTGGGGCATAGACTTGGACTACTTGATGTTGAATAGTTTGCCTTGGATTTGAATTGAGATCATTCTGTCATTTTGGAGATTGTATCCCAGGACTGCTTTTCCTACTCTTTTATTGACTATGAAGGCTACTCCATTTCTTCTGAGGGATTCTTTCCCGCAGTAGTATACTGATGGTCATCTGAATTAAATTCACCCATTCCTGTCCATTTTAATTCACTGATTCCTAAGATGTCAATGTTCAGTCTTGTCATCTCTTGTTTGACCACATCCAGCTTGCCTTGATTCATGGATCTTACATTCCAGGTTCCTATGGAGTATAGATCTTTGCAGCATCGGACTTTCCTTTCACCACCAGATACATCTGCAACTGAGTGTCCTTCCGGGTTTGACCCTGTCGCTTCATTCTTTCTGAAGCTACTAGTACTAGCCCTCTGCTCTTCTCCAGTAGCATATTGGACACCTTCCGACCTGAGGGGCTCATCTTCCGGCATCATATCTTTCTGCCTTTTGGTACTGTCCATGGGTTTTTCATGGCAAAGATACTGGAGTTGGTTGCCATTTCCTTCTCCAGTGGATCACGTTTTGTCAGAGCTCTCTGCTATGACCTGCCCATCTTGGGTGGCCCTGCACAGCATAGCTCATAGCTTCATTGAGCTACGCAAGCCCCTTCACCACGACAAGGCAGTGATCCATGAAGGAGGACAAATCTAGATAGCATTCTAAAAAGCAGAGACATCACACTGCCAACAAAAGTTCATATAGTCAAGGCTATGGTTTTCCCAGTTGCAATGTATGGCTGTGAAAGCTGGATCATTAGGAAGGCTGAGCGCCAAAGGATTGAGGACTTTGAATTGTGGTGCTGGAGGAGAGTCCTGCAAGTCCCTTGGATTGCGAGGCGATCAAACTGGTCAGTCTTAGAGGAGCTCAATCCTGACTGCTCTTTAGAAGGCCAGATGCTGAAGATGAAACTCAAATACTTTGGCCACTGAATGAGAAGGAAGGACTCCCTGGAGAAGAGCGTAATGTTGACAACAATAGATGACAAAAGAAGAAGGGAACGGCAGAGGATGAGGTGGCTAGATGGAGTCACTGAAGCAGTTGGTGTGAGCTTGAGTGGACTCCAGGGGATGGTGGAGGACAGGAAGGCCTGGAGGAATGTTGTCCATGGGGTTCTGATGGGTCAGACATGACTAACAACAAAAACAACATTAGCAAGTAACTTATAGTGCAGGTTGGTGCAGCAGTCTTGTAAGATGCTTAGACTACAGTAAAAAAGATATGAACAAATATTGGTCACAAGCATTAGGTCAAAATAAATGTATCAACTCCTCAGGAACCCTTGGCGTTTATTGCATTCATTCATTCTTTCATTCATTCATCTGTTTACAAGATTTAGATATCACTCAATAACTAACAAAATTTCACAGCAATGGACAATAAAAAGGAAGGAAAAATAAATCAGATTACAGAATTAAACTCCTTAAAATCAAATTATGCAAATAAAACCATGTTTGGTTAGTCAGGGAAGACTTTCTTCAGTAAAAATATCTTCAGCAGACACTGAGTACGGGTTTTACATCATGAGTGCCTGACATCAACAGACAGAATTTCCACAGAAGAGCAGCAAATGCAATGAAGAGTCAGTTTGGAGTGGACCCAAATGATCAGCAGGTTCACCAGGAGTGTCATGCAGTAACTGTATAGGTGCACTTAGTGATTACTGGGTTTGAGCCATGCAATGCCCTTGAAGAATGAAACCATATTTGCTCAAACTCTGCAATCCATTTCCATTTGAACATAATGAACATGTAGTGTACAAACCCTCAAATATATCATTCTGCATGTGAAAAACAATGCTGGCAGCTCCAGCATTCTGCTTCCTACACACACAGAGAGACACACACAAAAAATGCATTCTGATTAAAAACTAATTCCAGATCCATTATTCCATTTCACTTTTGTATGGAAATAAAATGCATTAGTGCAATAGCTATGCAAAAATATAGATAACCTATCAGACCTGACTAGCTATCTCCATTTTAATGTGGGTGCAAAAATGCAAGTAGAAAAACCATGTGATGTTTCATCAGGAATGCACAAGCTCCCAGATTATCAGAATTTGCCATTTACTATCATGAATTCAAACAGGAGTTCAGTTTTCTGGGTGAGAAAAAGCACATATTCTTGAATCTGTGATTGCGTTTGAAAAGGTTTTTTAAAAAGTCTTTTTGGAAAATGTATACTGCAATGCACATTTGACTAACTGTCCTGTTCGAATATAAAGAAAAACAGGTTGCAAATGAAAACTTGAGTGAGGTAAAGCAAGAAGAACTGGAGAAATTTAGCAAGCTTGAGCATTCCCAGTGCTTCTGCCTAGGAGTGCTTAATGGCCTTTTGAACATAGCTATCTTAGAGTTGAGCTCATCAATTGGATTGGCAACCCCGCTTAGATCATTGTCCAATCTTCACTATATTATTTGAAAGTAAGTTCTACTTAACTTAATAGAAGTGATATTGAAGTAACTTCCAAGTAATGTTGTTAGGATTGGATGCCAAGGTATAATTCATAAGCCAAAGAGGGTACTTGGATTTATGTCACTTATCTTCCCTGAGCAAAATGTGACTTACAGTGTGATTTAATGTGGCTGCCCATAACCCTCCAGGCTTGAAGGATTGTGGGAATCCTGGCAAGGGAAGGAGGAGCATGAAGGCAAAGATTGCCTCCATCCTTCTTCTGCCCTGAAATTTTGGGCACCTAAATCTTTTTCTCCTGCTCACAAGGAGGAGAGATACCCTAGGATCCCTCATGCAGTGGCAGTTTCTCACTTTTCCCTGCTCCCAGAATGCTTTCCAACAATGGCACCAAAGTCAATCTTCTGATCTTGGAGCAAACCTGGCATGATACGCTCCATATTTTTCATGTCAGAGTGAGGACTGTGAATTTTCCAGTGTCCATCATCTAGCAATCATGGGGTGTGCCTTAAGTCACTTAATTGCATGCATGAGCCATGATTGGCTATCTGTAACTTGTCAAATGACTGGTCAGGAGTGTGCCATGAATTTACAGAACAGAAAGATCCCATTGGTCATCTAACTGCAGCAATACTGGTACCTAGACCACTTCAAAATGACAGGGAAATTGTATCACAGTTATAGTAAAACAGTTTTATGTTATTTGTATAATAGCTTCAGCCACAAGAGTTTGCTTCAGGTATATTAAATGTATATATAATTCAAACTGACTTCTAAGGCCCAATATTTACTTTTCTTTTAGGAAACTATTTCACTTTTGTGTAGCAGTTGTATGTTGCACATAACTTAGACCTAACTAAAGTCATTAGCAAAAGAAATGGATGCAAATTTCAAGATTTAGAAAAAAAAGATGTCACGCCTTTTAGCATATAAACATACTTTGAGGAGCTAGTCACGGTTCTTAATGCATGATTTATAAGGAATGTGCACATCAACATTAGGGTGGCCAATTGTGGAGTGGCAAAAAAGGGCATGCACCACCCAAAAAGAAGACAAAATAGAACATTGATCTGCATAACATTTGAATGTAACAGTTTACAAGTAAAGCTGGAAATTTAGAATAATAATTATTCAAAGTTAAATAGAAATCAGTGCATCCCACCATAGTGTGGAAGTCTGAGACAAATTCAAGTGTGCATCTTGTTCAGTCTGCTGTCCAGCTGCTTTTCATGGGCAGCTTTCAAGGCCCACCTCTTCCTTCTCATAGACCTTTTTCTCTGTATAGGAGTTGGACTGGCCAACCCATCAAATAAAGGACTCACCTCTGTAAAAATGGCACCTGACCACCCTGTGAAGCAATAGGACTCTGGAAACAGGACTCAGGGGTGGGATGCTGGTATACCCGAGGGTTGATTTTACTAGTCTTCTCATAGTTTGAGGATGTTTCAGTCCATCTATAAGGACTAACTATGATAAGATAAGGCACCAATCAGTGCACAGTGACAATTCAACAACACCCACCCACCCCATTATCACTCAGATTAATACATAGATGCATACATACACATACAAGCACAAACATGTCCGCCACAGAACCAGCTATGAGGAAACTGGTTTGGTGCAATGGTCAGATAGGCAGCAACTGACAATTATGACACCAAACAGCTGGCCTTTCTACCATTTAATTGGCAAACACGTAAGACTGTTCTGCTGCCAATGAATTGAGGACACCAGATACAAAAGTACACATTCTGCAAAGTTGGTAAGTCAGCCCTACAAACATCTACCTTTTTAATGAAAAACAGATAACATTAGTTGTAACCATGAAAGAAGGCATGCTAGGAGAACCCATGAATTTCTCAGGAGAAGGATTAAATTTCCATGCAAAATCACAAGAGGCTCAGGAGAACCAAGACCAAGAACTGTCAAGTAGTTGGATGGAAAATGTGAGATGTTAGCTCAAGATCCAGCATGGGAAGATGCTAAAATGACCATCATATGGCAATGCTCTTGGGTATTCTAATGCCAATGTGATTTTGGAAGCAAAGCAGGGCCCATACCTTCTGGTGCACAAAGTTATTGCCTAATAATTAGCCACAAGAGAACAGAGAAATAGACTCATGTTATGACTTATATAGTATTTGATGGGTCCCCGCTATGACAAGGCCCAACCCCACTCTATGAAGCAGAGCTATATAGGCTGGAAGAAAAGCATAGCTCCTTTATTTAAGAGGCTTCAATTTTCTACCCTCAGGTATGGTTCCACAGGAGAAAGGGCTGGGAAAGACCAATATAGACTTACCCGAGGCAGGAGAATGATATAATCAGTCCACAAGTAAAGGGATTAATGGTCTCACCCTAGAAATGACTTTTCTTTTGCCCAACCAGCCACATATGCTTTTAAGTGACTGTATACTTATCTGGACTCTAATCATCTCCCCTACTATGTGGGAGACACTGCCATAATTTATGTAGCAGAGAAGGTTTCTTAAATTAGTACATGCTTTTTCTAAGTCATGAGGGAAAGCAGCTGAAGAGAGTCTGTGGGAATGGAAGTTGCATGATCTGTGCAACTTGGGCTGCTTAGAGTGAGTCATGTTACCCTTCCTTGCATTCTTTTTGTGGCCTGTCTTGGTTTTGCACTCCCACAGAGCAGTTGAATTTGGATTCTGGGTCCTGAAGCAGAATCTCTACCAAGATTCTTGTAAGACAATGGTTCATGGAAACATGCCCGTAGCAAATTATTGTAAGCCTTCCTTGCTTGCTTGCTTGCTTGCTTGCTTGCTTGCTTGCTGTTTGTGCAGAGTGCCTTTAAACCAGAATGTGCTATGAACAGAAGGACAGCATGATGCAACTCCACTTCATGCAAGATCTGTGCTCCATTGCTTAGTCTTGTAAATCCCTCCTTTGTGTACTGTTATTGGCTACAGTGGGAAACCTTATTCAGGCATTCTATTTCTGGGTATAATGATATAACCCAATGAAGTGGGACAGAGTAGATAGCCCCACACCTTTCATACTGTTGCTGGCATCCTCTGCACATAGAAGGTGATAGAACTGGTGGCTGAGGAGATATGTTTAGCCTGCTACCTCCCTTATCTGTTTATCATACCCAGAAGGGAAGAGCCTGAGCAGGAATCCTATTCTCCATACCATTCTTCTATACTGGTGCTTGTATTTCAGTCTCCTCTTTTGGAACTGTTACCTCAAGTCATTGCACAGAGCAGAATGAAGCTCTCAGCTCTGTACAAGTCCTCTTAAGCTCCAGTTTTGCCTTGCTACCACCGCTGCTTCCCAACCTCCATTTTTTTACCCCATGTGCAGGATTGCTGTGCTGGCAATTGCTATGGTGGCATAAAGTTTTCTACCCACTGTGCTCTGCAAGCACATGGAGCACAGGTCCTGCCATTAAACACATTGCCTACAGCATTGTGTGAGGCTATTGTATTTAATAGTAAGCACAGGGGGTCCATTTTTAATCAAGACCAGAGCATGTGGGGAGGGAAGTTTACACTCTTCCTTCATCCACCACAGTCCAGACAAATCATCTCCCCCTAATATGCAATCAGTGACTGAAAAAAGGAGCTCCCACCAGGAACACTTTTACTATCAAATGTGTTCAGGCCCTTAGGAACAGTTCTATCCTGTCCTGCAGGCATAGTTTATGGGCAGGTTTGCTTTGTAATTCATTTTTATTCACAGCTGAAATGGCAAAAGAGTGAGAGACCATCATCTTAAAGATAAACTCATGATTTCATCCCAGCATACTAGAGGCAGGACAGACTCCTCTCCATCACACTAACAAAAACCTTAAATAATTGAGTAGCCTAATCAAAGGAGAAGAAGGGTTTGTTTGTTGGTATGTTTGGTTTAATTGCAATATACAGCCTGCACACAATGAAAAAGCAATAGGGTAAGGCTATGAATGCATTACCTGACTTTTTAAAATATTGCTACTGAATAGAGATTTCCCAATGGACCCATATTTTTTTTGAAGAATAGATACTATACATTTTCTATTGCTTTTTGTTGTCCTTAGAATAGAAACTTGAAGAAATGTTTTGTAAGCTGCACACTTTGAACCCACATTGGAAAGAAGTCCACTGTTTTCTAAAAACTCAGTTTACTCAGTCTCTAACATTTAATCAGCTAAAAGTTAATCAAGTTATTATTTCTCAATAAAATTCCTCTTACTATATTACAGTCTCTTGAATGACTGAAAATGCTCTTGGGTGCTTATGCACATACTCTTTGTGATATTTTATTTGCATAGAGGTGTAGGCCCACAATCCCCACTATAAAGATTTCCCTCTCTATCATTTGCCCCATGAAAATGGTCAACCCAAAACATTTTGCTGCCTAAGGTGAAAGATTAAATGACAAGCCTTCCCACTTCATCTAAATAAATTGACCTGGCCTTACTGACAGTCAAAGCTTTCTTTAATACTGGCAATGAAAAAGCATCTTCTGCTGCATCTGAAGCAGGCAGGCTACATGACGGGCAGGCCTTGTGGCACATGGGTCTTTCCTCCAATGCTTTGCTGCTGGCTCTTAGCATTCACTGCCAGAAGAGATTGCCTCATGATTGCACTGGCTTGAGTCTGGAGGCTTTCCTGTGTTGGTGGAAAGGCTATGTCATTGGTTAGCCCCTCTGTCATTAAGGCAAGGGTATTTCCTTAGGAGGGGGGCTTGTAGGATGCCAGAGAGCAACACAGGTTGGTTCAGACCCCAATTTGTTCAAGAGTGTGCTGGGCCAACTGTTTTATTTGAGCTTTATTTGAGCAGAAACTGACTTCTTTTGTGACTACTCATCCCACTTGTTTAAAAAAGCATGTGCACATTTGCTGCTTTCAAATGTGTGAAATAAAGGTCTGTATGAGATTTATAGATAAGAAGAAATTAGTGAAGTTTGATGCAGACATCTCAAATCAATAGATTAATAAAAACATAGTCATACTTCAGTATTTCCCCTTTTTAATTTTACTGTGCCATTCTCAAATTTCAGAAGTGTATAGAAGTGTGTTTATTAGGAAAAGTCAGACACTAAAATGTGTATACGTATTCAAATAATATATGAAAATATATTCTGTAAGGCAATGTTATGTATATTTAAGCAAAATTGGATACAATTATGCATGCATTAGGAGAAATATTCATGAAATGTCTATGAAATGTATATGTTTCATGCTGACACTTTAAAAGAAATCATGATACAAAAACGGGATGAAATGAAATTGAACTTGGAAAAGTTATAAACTGAAAGGGACAAATCCCTTGCAGTCCACATGGTTCTACCATGCTGTCTGTCGCTCCAGACTTGTAAGAATGAACAAATGTCTATTTCAATCACAGACTGGTAAAACATAACATTGGAATAGGAAAACAAATAATGAAACACGTAACACTTACAAACTAGACTTGTGAGAAAATCATTAACATTAACCCTAAACAAAAACTCTAAACTTGAAATTATATTATTACAATTCATTAGTATCCACCAATGGCAATTTACATCACTTTATAGCAGCTGATCAAAAGCTTGCCATTTTTAGAGTGGCTTTTGGGTTATGATCTGACAGCAAATGTAGTTGGTGCTGTTTATCTGCTCTCCTGGGAAACTATTATATAATAGGAAATATAACTGAATGCTGTAGACCCTGATAAAGGAGTGCAACATAGCAAGACATAGCCTACTGTTTTCAGTTCACCACTCCTGCAGGGATGTACCAGTCCCTGAAATGGTTTCCTTCTGAACCTTCTGTCCAACAGGACAGAGGGCAATACACTAAATGTTGCCTTAGTGGAATCTTTCCTAAATGTAGGAAGGTGCAAATCAGACAAAGGTAAAAATGCCTTTCCATTATCTCTATCTTTGTATTATCTGAAGGTAGGTATGACTCTGGAGCTGGTGTGCATGAGAATAATTGTATGGGAGGTCATAGGAGGAGCAAATCTCTGCTGCGAATTAAAAAAAAAAATATGGCAGTGCCTCAGCCCCTCTACATTAGAGAAGAAGAAAACACTTAAGTTGCAATCCTATGCAAGCTTAGACAGAAAAAGGCCTACAATTCCCAGCTTGTCCCAGTCTGCTATGTGAAGGGTTGTTGCCTTAGTACTGTGCCTTCAGTCAGCCCCCTCTAAGTGCTTTGGAAGGGGACAGAATGCAGAGGAAATGCTAGCCTCTGAAATCCCCACCTCTGTTAAGCGGCCTTTATTCCTCCAAATTTCTAGAAGGTTATGGGAAGTCACAGCACATAGTCCTCCATCCCACATAGCATATTTACCATGCACATTTTGCACCATATTCTCACTAATACAGCATTATATCAGCAAAAATAAAAAGTTCCTTGTTATAAGATTTCCCACATTTTATAATAATAATCACAAAGTGATATGATTTACAATTAAAGAAAACACAATTATTTATTAAAACAATTTAAGCAGATCTTCCAAAGGAAATTGTGCGATTGGCTACATAGAAAGAGGTAAAGAGAAGGAAAAGGCAAAATTAATCCTCTGTAATATATGATATTTATCATTATTATCACATTCTGTATTCCAGGCTTCTTATGTCATATAATAAACTAAGCTGTCAATGAGTCAGCAGACTCCATTATAATAATTCTAGGCAATTACACAGAGCTATTCATTTTCAAAGCACTGTACAATATTAATTAGTTAATCAAGCCCATTTTAAAATGGGATAAACCAATTTTCCACACATTTATGCTGCTTCTACTCCTGTGGCCCTATTAACATTCATTTTCTAATTCATAATTAGACTAAACCTAATGATTGACAGTTAATGTTTATTATGCAATCATAAAGATTTATGAGAATTCTATTTCTGCTCACTAAACATGCAAGCATGCCCTCTTCACAGCCCTGGAAATCAGCACAAGCCAAGAACATAGCCTCTGAACATTTCTGCAACTTCTCAAATGTCTCACGTTCAGTTTTGACAAATTTCTCCACTTAATTTTTACAAAAAACTTCAGAAATGTGATCTGATATTTTTAAAAAATCACTCATGTTTTAGTGTGTGTGGGGAGGATTGTGGAATTGTAGAAATTTGAACATTTTTTGCACAACATTTGCATTCTATACTTGTTCATTTTGCACAATTTTCCCATTTGTGCAAAATGAACAGTGCTATTAAGCACAAGAACAAACTGAAGAAAGACAAGCAGGAAGTTTATAGAATCTTTATGATCCAAATATGTCCCATCTGTGTGCATTCATATTGCACTGACTTGCAGAAAGGTAAAAATTATTTCACCCTGACAAGGTAGCAATGTTATTCATACAGAGGAAAAAGCAGGAGCAATCCCATTTTAATCACTTGTTCATAGTACTCTGCTATTCCTGTGTGTAAACTACTTTTGGATTTCATTATACTCATTTGTAATTTGATTTTATTAGATTTCATTCTCCGTTTTTGGAATAAATGTCTTTTGAAGGGCAGAACAACAGAGAAGTATATAATAGGTGTGTGGGTTCATTTTTGCAAACACTACACTAGTGACTAGAGAAATCTGGAATCTTGAATGATGACAAAAATGCTGTAGTTCTTGCTCAAAGGGGGTTATGGTTAAGTAACAATTCAGATATTCACAGAGACCCGCAAGGTATTGGATGGGGTAAAAATACCCAAATAAATACAAAAATAAATATAAATAAATAAAGCCAGCATAGCATAGCAGTTTCCGTGTCGAAGTGGGACTCAGGAGATCTGGATCCACAAACCCACTCAGCCCTGAAGCTTTCTGGGTGACGTTGGGCCTGTTGCTGATCTCAGCCTAACTTACATCCCAGGGTCATTGGGCAGATAATAGGATAAAAAGGAGCATTATGTAACCTGCCTTGGATTCTTTGCAAGAAAAAGGCAAGAAAGAAGTGTGTGTGTGTGTGTGTGTGTGTGTGTGTGTGTGTGTGTGAGAGAGAGAGAGAGAGAGAGAGAGAGAGAGAGAGAGAGAGAGAGAGAATGAGAATCCAAATGTTCTTATGAAAATTTGATGAGTGTTGAAATTATGTGTAAATACTGAAAATCCCAATCAACTCTCCTTTGTGCCTGGAAAAAAAAGAGATTTTGCTTTTAAATGCTACTACAATAACACTGGAACCCAACAAAGCTTTACATCATGAACTTAGTTCAGCAAAACACAATTATGTACGGTGAGTCTTACACTACCATTCTGCACTGCTGTACTACTTTCTATAGAAGTACTTGAACAGTTATTTAACAATCCACCACACTTCTGCTCTGAAGGTGTCTCTATTTTAGAATAATTTACTGTCTATCTTGGATTAGGACAGGAGTGATCCCTGTTAGACTGGAAAATGCACTACCTTAGGTCAGGTAGTGCATTTTTCTGCAGGATTATAAGACAAGAAGTTCTGAGCATTTGAATTATCCCTGCACAGTGGCTGGATGAGAAGAGATCAAGATACAAGCTGACTTTCCTCTTTTGCTCCATCTGCTGCAGAGCAAGCATCTATCAGTGCATACTTTTTTGCTAGGAAGGGACAGACTGATATTTAGGCCTCAACTCATGCTTTCTGTGCATAGAAATGTTTCCATGGCTTACTTTGACAATTTGAATTTTGCTGTCACTGGTACATGACACATGATTTACAACAAGTGCCATTCAGTCAGAATTCCTGAAGCATGTCAGTTAATTAATTTAAATAACCACTAGAAATGGATATTTCTCCTGTCAATCGAGGTACCATAGCAGTTTGCAATCCGCTTTGGATTAATGCCTATTTGATCTGCACAGATCATATTGTCTGTAATGCAATTGTTTGAACAACAAGCACTCTGTACATTTGCCCCATGTGAAGAAGATACATTTGTTGTCATAAAGAATTTACCAGATCATAACAGAGAGATATTTGATTCTTTTTTTATCCTGGTATTCTCATTATTTCCTTTCAATTGCACACAATGTTACTGTTTGGTTTTCAGAAACAAATACTTTAAATTCAAAATGAGAATTGCTACATCTGAATCAACTTTCTGACTCACTCACCTCTAGGTGACATTGTTCCTTGTAGATTATTTATACTTCCTGGTTGTTCTTTCATTTCACACTTCAAGGAATTGTCCTACCTTGCCAGCAATTTTTCCTTAGCGTCTATAACAGTTTTACTTTGACGTTTGTTCCTTTTTACATCCCTGGGACAACATGACCTAGAAATTTCCAAATAGCGACTGAAATGAAAACAGGTCAGCATTGGTCTTTTCCAGAGTGATTGCAGAATAACAGTAAAAATAATGAATTTTTGCTTATTTACACTTGAATTATACATAACATGCAGATGTTTTCCTAAAGTTACTCTGCCTTTTCTTAATCTGTCCAAAAGAAAAAGAAAACAAGGGGAAAGAAGTTCCATAATGAGAGAAAAAAATGTTTTGGCATGTTCTACAGTACAAATTCGGCTTCAGTCTTTCCTTCATGCTTACTGCTCATTATTTGTTTATCAATCTTACCACAGCCTAGAAGTTGCTCCAAGTTTGCCAGTGTACTGCCCTGGGTACTCCTACAGTGACAAAGAACTTCTGAGATTGGATTGGTATTTTTCTAATTTCTTCCCCAAACTGGGAAAATACATGTTATTTCTTTCCCCAGAGCCAGTTCCAGTTCTTCCTACTGCCTGCTTCTGTGACCCTCACATCCCCACAACACTGCCTTGCCCTTTTCACATCTTACAGAGGTTCAGCAGCAACAGTGGCAATTGAATCAGAGAAAGGGAAGTGCTACCCACTTCTTTCTTTCCTTTGTACCATCCAAGTGAGTGTCATGGTGTACTAAAGGACGGGTTTATTTCTTGTTTACTTAAATGGTGTACATCTTTGAGGAAAGGCAAAATCCCCTTTAAAAATGTTTTCCAAGCACCATGAAGGACCCCAGATATGGACATTGTGTGAGGCACACAGGACACAGTTTACATCCACTGACCACACGGTGCTGGTGTGGGGTGAGGCAGGGTTAACATAGAAACATAGAAACAGAGCAAGTCAGAAGGGGTCTCCCAGGCCATCTAGTCTGACCTCCGGCACCAGCCGGCTCCGCTCACAACATGCCCACCATGTGGACGTCCAGCCTATCCTTGAACACCTGCACCGATGGGGCCTCAACGACCTCTCGTGGACCCATTCCACACCCTCGGGGTCCTGACTGTCAGGAAGTGCTTCCTGGCATCCAAATGGAACCTTGGCTCCCTGAGCTTTGCTCCACTGGAGCGTGTCCTGCCTTCCTCTGCAGGGGAGAACAGGTCTCTACCCATCTCCATGTGACATCCCCTCACATACCTGTATGTCGCCAACATATCCCCTCTGAGTTAAGGATAGCCCACCCCATCGGTATCCATCCTCAGGGCTTCTCACAGTTTCTTCCTGTCCTTTTCTATTGTAGCTAGTTGCACAAAGGATGAATAGCAAGCTTTGTTTTTACCTCAAAGCAGATTGGCCGTGGCATGGGTTTTCTTTCCTTCCTTTCTGTACATCATAACAGGGGATGGAGGACTGATTAACGAGCAAGTAGAGTTGGAGTGGTCTTATTAACTAAGAATGGGACTGATCTCATTTTAGGAGAGAGTGTGTGGGAACACACCTGGATAGGTAGGGATTTTGCTGAGTCACATGTAAAGTGGTTGGGGATTCCCAAAACCTGTTCCTCAGTGCTGTGAGAGTCCATGGGAGACAAACAGATTTCTTTGGGGTAAATGGCTCATCTACCTAACCCTGTGGGCTCTGTGGAAAAGTGAATTGGGAAGGTTTCTCTCAATCACTACAATGATGTATCTGCTTGAATGGGGTGAGGGCTCAGACTACTCTCAGATGAAGGACTGGTTCTTCTCGTGCAAGTCAAGTCAGGTCACCAGCAGTTCCACCATTGAAGTTCCTTGCTCTTTCCTTGTTAGTTACCAATTAAATTGTGGCCATACTTACCCCATACCTCTGTACCTTGCCTCATTTTTAGTCATATGTTTGGAAGGATACTTCCCATAGTGCACTATTTTGTGTGATGCTATTAGTATGGGCAATCTGTGATAGGATATGGAAATGTGGTAAGATACTAGTATTTAAAGGGCTCTTGGAAAAGCTACTCCTATTATAGTATAAGGGAAAATACAAGGTCACACAGTATCTACCAGTTTGTGATTGTTCAGAAAGGATTTGTGACTCATGATTGTTTAGCGACAAAATAACTTTCCATCCAAATTAACCTGCTGAATTGAAGAAACATAGGGCATGTTTGTGTGAAATTACTGTGAACTGTGTGCCGTTCTAATATTACCAGACAGAGCTCAGAATATGCTGAAAGGAATCCTTTTCTTTAAGTCTTTTGTGTGTGTCTTTTGCACATGCTTCTAGGCAGTATATCCTGGAATTTGAGTAAGTAACAAAGTAGACCCTGCAAACCTGAAGTCTGTCCACCCCTGTTTGCTTACAAAAGACAACAGAAGAGAGGGAGGTGGACAGAGGAGGACATTTTTCTTTCTACCCCTTCTCTTGCCACCACTGTCCATGTACCCTTCCCAGATCCATGAGGGGAAGGGGGAAGGAGGGAGAGTCTGGTTGGGCAAGGGAGCTGGAATGGTTGGTGTGGCCAAAACCAGGTGAAATGTATGCAAGCCTTCCTCTCCACATGCTTGCTTTTTGATCTGAACAGGGAAAGGAGAGTCTGAGGCAGGTGTTCTAAACCCAATCTGAGAGACCTTGGCAAACTCACCACAACATCCTCACCATAAACCTTGGCAAACACTTGTACCATGCAACTTTGAAGAGTGGTCATTATTTAAAAACTGACTAAAAATGGGAAAAAACTTGGAGAAAAATTATCCGTATTGACAGAAAAACTACTCCTTCCTGTAATTTCAGGTCACAAGCAAGGAATTAAATTTGGTCCTATGCGGCAGCAGCAGTAGGTGTGAATACTGCAGCTGAATGAAGCATTTTCTTGGAAGCTGTGCAGCTTTTGTTCATAGGAAATTCAAACACAATAGTGAATTATTCATATTGCTACTAGAACACATATCAGCCTGAATAGAGAACAACAATGTCAATTATTATGCTTTATTACTTAACCTGTCTTATTGCTGCATAGTTCTCTATAATACTCCCTTCCACCTCACAGAAAAGATGGGTGATAGATAGCTAGATACAGATACATCAGAAACTCTATGATGTGCATCATACCAGTTCCCCTTGCATGTAAGAATTCAAGTGATTGTGAAGTAGAAAGCTCTTCTGCTAGTGTGAACTAGGCAAATGCTCCAGCTTCTGATGATGCAATTTCTCCCAATGCTCCTGTATTTTATATCCAGAGTTATGGTTAGCTTCTTTCAGCTAATTAGACTCCCTAACGAAGGTCAGTCTGGCACTTTTTAGATGTGAACTAACTTTTTAGAGATTCCATTCTATCCAACAGGCAAACTGTATTGGAATTGATTGGCAATATTTTAAAAGGGATATTTTCAAAAATACAGTGTGACTAGCTTTAAACAAACCAACACACCTTTAAAAAGGTCTCTGCTCTTCTGATTTAGTATCAATTTGAGGAGTTCATTGCTTTTTCTTTAGCCAGAGAGTAACAGCATTTGAATCATAGCCTTCTAGAGGACCCTTCTTTATGGAAAAGAAAAGATACTTCTTTTACTGTGTCTCTACTAATGATGGCCCCGTGTCATGGCTTCACAGAGACTAATAAATCTTTCCAAATCTACAGAGGAATGATTGGCTGCTATAACCCAAGATTGACTTTTAGAACAACATAAAATCAGTTTATTTCACCAGAACCTTGAGTACTTTTGTTAGCTCACATTTTAGAACTGCTTGTCTTCTGTTACTTACCTGCATTGCTTTTAGCATGTCTGAAGCTGAACCTCTGCTGCAGGTGACACTTTCCCTTCAGGGGACAAAATTTTACCAGGGAAGCTAAACATGCCTTCTTAATAATTGCAGAGGGGGTATGCATTTATTCTAAAAATGAAGGCAAAATGACATGAATGAGCACCCTTTATTTCATGCAGTCAGGGTGCAATCAAATGAAGACGCCCATGATCCATTGAACTTGGAAGATTATCAGAATCCTATGTAGGGCAAGAGGAGCAAGGATACCATGCTCACCTTCCTGAACTTCCCACAAGTCAGTGAGATGACTAGCTATGATGCTTCAGATGAGCAGTGAAGGAGGCTGAAAAATGACTAAGATACATATCTTGGTGAACCTATCCTTCTCCCTGCATTCCTGTCACCCTGGAATACCATCTTTACTCCTTCTCCAAGCTTACACTTACAACTTCAGAAAGGCAACCAGTGCAATTATGTCTATGCTCGCTATGGGGCAGGGGGAGAAGGGCACTCTGAGCATGAACCCCAAGCTTTGATGTTGGAACTCTTCTCTGATCTCAGAACTTGGAAATGAGAAGTCCTCTGGCCCTCTGGATGCTGTTTGGGGATCATAGGATCACTTTGTCCATTGTACAATGTATAGGTTACAATATTTTAGCCTCTTTAGCAGATGAAAGGTGGATCAGGAGGGACATAATAGTATAAAATTATGCAGTGTTGCAGAAGAGCTTCAGACAACCTGGTTAACTGGCATTACATGGGCACCTTAGCTCAAGAATTCATTTTGGTTTTGGGAAGCACAGCTTGACAAGCTGCATGGAACATCATTAATAAGAATCTAGGCTGCCGCAGTGATGGGCATGTGCTTGACTAATTTAAGTGGAGTACCAATGGCAATATGCGCATGCCATTGCCCAGCTGACTAACCCATGAGAGTCCCTTTGAACTAGCCAATCCAACCTGGTAGAAAAATTGGTTCCTACCTGAAATGTCACTGACTTGACATTTCATCAGTCAGTAACTGATCAATTTGAATAACAACTCCTGGTTTTATTATTGTATGATGCTGCTCACTTCCCTAGAAGCAAACTATTGTTCTTTTTGTTATGATCCCTCTGGATCTAGCCCCTGAGCTACCAGGTTTTTTATACCATTTGTTTTGAAGCCTAGACAGCCAGTGAAATGTATATTTATTTATTTATTTATTTGGACAACTTGTTGTATACAACCTGTAACGTAGTGGTTAGAGTGCTGGACTGGGGACATGGGAGATCTGAGCTGTAGTCCTCATCAGGTCATTGGGTGTCTGTCACGTACTCTCAGCACAACCTACCACACAGGGTTGCTGTTGTGAGGATAAAATGCAGTTATGTAAATTGCATAGGATTGTTCCCTAGTTACCTTCAATTAATTTGGATGTGGCTGTGTGTTTGAAACCTCCTCTACAGCTTCAGTCACTATAAGGCCAACCAGCCCATGGCTGTGCCATCAAGACAGTCTGAAGCCAGTAAAAAATAATCTGAAGCACAGTTACATGGTTGCTCCATCTCTCCTGCGGTGGGGCAGTCTCGTTCTCTGGGGAATGGAGTGATCAGAACCATCTCTCAGGAAGGATGGGGTGCACCAATGTAGGGGCCGTGTTAGAGGTGCCAGTGGGAGTGTTTCTCAGAGCAGTGTTTCCAGCTGCATATGTGCTTGATTGAGGAATATATGAAACAAAGGCTATTCCAACCCATATTTTGCTCTTTGGGGCATTTTTAATAATAACAGAGAGATTGAGTAGGATGGTGGTGGTGATGATGATGATGTCTCCTTGCTCTGGTCTTTATATAGAGAAAAACTATAACAGTTCCTAGCTAGTGGAATATTTATTTTCAAAGGACATGTTTGCATATTTTCTAAGCCCCACTGATTTCCCAGAGCAGACTGCATATTTCAAAGGCACAAACCATGCATAAACTACACATATTGTAGGCTCTTCTTTCTGTTTTGTTGCACACTCCAGACTCTACATAAAGCACTTTTCCTTTTCTTCTCTAGGTGGTGATGTCCTATAGTGGAATAATGCAAATAAACAAGCAAGAAAATATGTTTTTCTTCATTTCCAGAAACACACCAATTTTAAAGACCTACAGAATTTGCTCTTTAAAACACACACAGAAGTGAAACTGGAGGGTCCAGATAAAGAATCTATAAACCCTGTGAGTAAATAATGATGAGTGCACTATAAATGCTCATGTAAAAATGTTCTTAGGTTCTTGAAGAGAGAATGCAGCATATAGGAAGAGGCAGAACTTGGCTACTGAAGTTAATCAAACTTGGCTGCAGCAAAGAAGGATTTGGCAAAGTAGGGAAGTTAATGCTCAATGAACCAGTGATGCTTTGATAAAAATTCCTGATAAAAAGCAATCTATATCTGACTAAATGCAAATTACTTTGGAGACCAGATCTCAAAATACTTATTTGAATATAAAAGCTGAACCAAAACAGTTACATTTCAAAGGAACTGAGAGAGCTTGTGTATTTAACTGGCAGAAGAGACTTTTCATTTAATTTAAGCTTTCAATCCCTCATTTTTCCTCCTCTCCCATTCCCCTTGACCCCTCAAAAGAGAATGATTGAGCCACAGAACAGTGACTGTAAGGGAATTTCCCGCCCACCCACACACCACTGGTTCAACAGTGACACAAAGGAATAGTAAAAACTGTACCTTGCAATGGCTCTGAAAGGGCATATTCAAATGACATTGAAACTAGGCACAATGTGATACTTTGGCTGTGAAACTCTTACTGGTACTTTCCACATGGGAGAGAATCACTATCACGGTATGGAAAACTGTACACCCACTTCATGCTCAAAAGACGTGCATAGTCCTGAGGAGCTGTGGGAGTACTCACAAAAGCCAACTGGAATCCTGAAGGTTTCATGTAATCCAGTCCATTGAGATCATTCTAAACATTAATTCACTATGTTGGTATGTGAGAATCATAGCTATTCTCATAAGCAGTAGCAGCAGCAAACAACTTCCTGTGCTCTTCTAGCCGGCAGCATTGGTGACCCCCACAGTTTATATGAGTCTTGGTATAGTATAAATGTATAAATATAGTATATGTCTTGGTAGGACATTGTCATGTATAACATGACGCCAGGCAGATGCACTTCAATGACATACGTCTCTAATAATCCATATATTCACAAGGAGATTTCACACTAATGGAGATGGTTAGAGTTTGGATGAAGGAATCTGCGACTTGATGAGGAAATTACCTTTTTTTACCTGATAAGTTCACCCACACTAATTTGAAGCAGACTTTGAAAACATATGGAGTTTTTTTCCTGCCACAAGGGCTATGTAACACTTAGTAGTAGTGCTCTGCTGCAGATCTAGGCTGTGATTTTTATAACCTCTATCAAGCAAGAACATTGCAATCAGCATTCATGCTATCTCATCTTTATTCTCAGAAATTTCCTAATTAAAATAGTAGTTCAATGAATTATGCTTTTATCTGCTATTCTTAGGAGATATTAAAATCTTGGAAAACTTCTTTTTCTTCACTAAAATTTCTTTCTACAGTTACTAAGATATGAAAACCCTCTTTCTGCAATATATTATTGCAAAGAATATAAATGAATGCCATGCTTACCTAATGGATTGTGTGTGTGGTGGAGGGGGAGGTGCTTAACCTTTTTAACCTTTTAATATAGTTCTATTTATTTCAGTCCATATAGTATATGCAAAATTAATGTGGTTAATTGCCAAATTGCTCGTACTTCTGTTTCCTTGGTTTGTTTCATAGGGTTGAGCAGCTCATTATCCTACCTGGACCTGATGAGTCACAATTCCATAATAAGCAATTTTTTTTTTCTTTAAAGCTTTTTACTTTGCTCTTCAGCCAAATAAGCTTCTAAAAAGGCTTATATATGACCAATAAAATATTTCTTGCTTGCAAACATACAGTCTGAGAGATGGTGCAACACAAAATAAAAGGAAAACTGGAAGAATAAGGAAGAAGCTGATTCCAGCATCAATTCTTAATGTTAAATAATATTTCTTATGATAACCAACTGAAATCACTCAGGGAAAGGAGGCAGCCAGGGGATGAGATAGAGCCCAGCTTCTCTTCTCGTTTGGCTATCAGGCAATATAAAAATGAAATAAATAAATAAATTATCCTTCCATTTGTGTTGGTTGCACACAGTTAAGGGAAGAACCTGACTGACTGGAAAGTACTTGGAAATTCAACACCTGCCCTTCCAAATATACAAAAGCCAGTCCTGTTTTGGTAGGGCCAGTGTCACCGTTAAGGCAAATCCAGTCATAAGCCAATAAATAACTGAAAACTCAAGAATGCACTATTACCTGGCAAGAGGGAAAGTTCCAGGATTCAGCTGTGATGCGCAGTCTGACTTAATGTTTTGGGTATATATGGGATTCCACAGTGGTTTGTAATTGGTCAACTGTTGGAGGTGATCTCATGCTTGTCTCCCTTGCATGATTGGCAATGTCCGATGGTGGCTTCTTTCTGGCAGGAGGTAATAGCATGGCTAAACTTTATGATGGAAGGTTCTTTAATATTGGCAGACATGAACAGTCTTAACTATCTATGTAGCTTTTGGTACTTAAAATAAGGTCAGCATGAATGGATCCTTTGCACATTTTTGAAACTTAAATTACTAAAATTACAACATTGAAAGTACAAACAGCCACCTGCAAAAAACAGGAATGGGTTAAAGATTTGTTGAAGCTTTTGATTCTTGGAAAGGTGTGATTTACAAATGCATTACTATATTGCTACATATTGTTGAAATCTATGTATAAATATCCCTAACTATAGCAGTATATTTTGTTACCCAGTATATACCCTTATAACATATATAAGGGTACATAGCATATTTGTATATGTATCCTACATTAGAAAATTAACACTTTATTTTATTTCTCTGTTTTTATTTTTCATTTTGGTTTTGTTTTCATTTTTGAAACTCACGCTACATTTAAAAATAAAAAGTTCTGAAGCAAGGACAAAGTCCTAACACAGGTAAGCAGACAGATACAAACACAGTCCAAAAAGTGGAGTCAGGCAGGTTTCCGGAGGTCAGTTGATTTATGGGACACAGAGAAATAAGGATTTAAGGCAGTAAAAACTGAGGTTAAGGTGTTGTTCTAGCAGCCAATAAGTCTCTACTGGGAGTTTATATGCTGACGCTTCCAAAGCCCCAACCCAAATCAGCCAAATCATGTCAATCCCTTCTCATGGGGAGGGCCCTATTCACAAGGCAGTTCTTTATTCATGAGTAGCCCTCTTCAGCCAGCATTCTTGGGTGCTAAATGGTGTCTCTCAAGAAGGCAGATCTGAAGGCCTTCCCCTGAGGACTCAGGGCTATCGCAGGCCTGCCTGTTCTCTGGGACATCTGGCTCTGAAGGTTCTAATTCATTCTTTGAAAAGGATTCTGCTAAATAGGGCAAAATAAATGACCTACTATTGGGATCAATAGAAGTTTTTAGATTAGGATGGGCAGCAGCCATGTAAAATATAGCAAAGGAATTATCAAGAGAATTGTTTCAAATAAAGAAGATGCAACACAAAAGCTTGTTTGGCTGGATGATCTACATTTATAATGCACAACATTCAATGGCAGTTTCATGAAAGAGTTATCCTTAAATAACAACTGTGGATGTGCCCATTAAGCAGCGGGCATCACCCAAATGATGATCATAAATGCATAAAATCTCTTCCAAGCCAAATAAGAACTTCTTAGAGAAATAACATTCAATTTGTCACATCTCCAAGCATTGTACACCAGAAAATTTTGTATTCTAAAGCAAGTAAGTATAAATGTGGGACAAAATGGGTGACTACATGACAGAGGAAGGAACTTTTCCACTGTGGCATCTCATCTGTGGAATGCCTTTTTTACAAGGGACTGAAAAGTAAGTGCCTACATTGTGGTCTCTCTAGCCCAAAATGAAGACTTTTAAAAATGCTTACAGACATTTTAGGTATTTTTTTTTTTTAGTGCTGTTAGACTTGCACAGTTTCACCCATGTTGATTTTTGTTTGTTTTAATGTCTTAGATGTGCCACTGCCTTTATTGTGCCTTTTGTAACATGTTCATTGACTTATTCTTATTTTGTTGTTTAACATTTTTAATTTGCACACTACCTAAAGAACTTTGGTAATTTGGTGGTATAAAAATGTGACAAATAATGGAAGTAAACAAACAATGATGAGGAGGTAGAGCTTGACCAGAATGTTTTTGTTGCACATGTTTGTATGCAACATATAATTAGCACTTAAGTAGCATTATTATAACAGCAAGAGTACTTACTGGCATTAGCAGTAACTAGAGGGAAGGATTTTGAAGCAGCGTGTTTGTATGCCATTCTGTTTGCCCTTAGGAGAAGTGTTGCAGTGGGTTGGGGGATTTGGTTTGTAAGCTGAAGACAAATTTGTAGTCTTGTCACATAGGGTAATTTCAAGCTAATACCTCTGATATTCAGCAAGTCAAATGCTTTAAGGAAGTGCAATTTTGCCAGAGTGCATTGGATTTTTCTTTTAGTATATGGTGAAGAAAGATGTATTAATTGTGTGAATTTCATGCTTGAGAACCCTGGTGAATGAAATTTAGCAGTTAGCTTTAACAAAACACCTAAAGGAAAGTGCACCTTCACTACTGTCTTAAATTAGTTTTGAACAAGGATTGATACCTCCCATGGAGTTTCTTATAGGATGACAGGGATTCTTCAAACCTCAGTCCCTGGTGTTTTATAATTACTCTAGAATCGTCCTACATTTATAGGCTCCAACCTCAATGTGCTAAGGATGGCCACAGCTGAACCTACTCACAATTATACTTTCCAACAATCCCTCTGTACACTTACCCATGTTATTCTTGAGAGCTAATTGCAAATTATCCTTCATTAAGAGGGATGGTTGAGAAAGTGAATACTGTGGCATCAGCACCTTTTGCCTTGAAAAAACAAAGCTGTAGATGCTGCAGTTGAAGGCTCTTGAACAGGCTTATTTCAGAAATAAATAAGCATCCACCAAAAAAGTGATGCATGCCATGAGCTCCATAAGCAGTAATGTGAAGGCAGTGTAGACTTCTGGATCCGTGATGGTAACTCTTTGAAGTTCACAAAAGCAGTAGACAGAAATCTACTTATTTGTTGTTAAGCCGTCCCAAGACGATTGTAGGGGACAGGATAGAAAAGCTTTAAATAAATAAATAAATAAATGAATGAATGAATGAATGAATGAATGCAGTGGCCTTGTGGACTAATTCAAAAATCTCTCCCCCACTCTAATGCATACTGAGAAACAGAATCCAGCATGAATATACAACAATGCAATAGTTGTTGCTTGGATAAGACCAGTCCAGCATTCTGTCCAGATTGTTGGATTAAGGCCTTCTTGTACTTTTTTCATGGCATGCCATGTGATGTGATCTCTGTCTTCTTTACAAGGACTGCAACCTTTAATATATTTTCCTGAGATTAAGTACTTTTAAACTCAATCAGACTTTCTGCCCAGTAATCATACATAGGATTGCACTGTAAATCATCCTTAATGTTATATTAGACACAAAATTTACAGAATCCTTTAACGCCTTGGAAACTTAACAAAGGTAAGCATCATTAATACTTAGATGAAAATGTTCCTACTTGTCCTCTGACAAGTCAACTTCTGTAACATTTTGAAAGGCTTACATTATGCTCAGCAA
Source organism: Varanus komodoensis (assembly GCF_004798865.1). Taxonomy (NCBI): domain Eukaryota; kingdom Metazoa; phylum Chordata; class Lepidosauria; order Squamata; family Varanidae; genus Varanus; species Varanus komodoensis. The sequence continues at coordinate 19,491,203 of NW_025335438.1, forward strand.
TCATGGCAATAGAAAGATTTAGATTTACAGTTATCGGAAAGAATAGTATAAAATGAATATAGTCACTAAATATTCTTCCATTTTATTTTTCTGAATAATGGATGAACCTACCACAACTTAAATTGTAATTCTGAATTCCTGAATTCCTTCGTCTATTCTTGGATTAAAGTTCTGTAATAATATAAGTTTTGTATATCTGAACTATTAAAGAAGTACAGATCTTTTGCTTGCCTACCAGCCAGCCACCTCAGTCCACATTATTATGCTTCCAAACTCCTTTTCCTTGAAACACCATGTGCACATGATCCAAGTAATGATTTTTGTCTACAGAGATACTGTGTCATCTTTGCAGCACTTCTTGAACTGTCCATATGATTGCCATGTGCCATATCTTGGCATGGCCACATAATCAGATGTATCTGCTGGATTGAAACTTTGCCATGTTCAGGTTCAGACATGGTTCAGACCAGGTTCAGACCATGTTCAGATGTGATAACCTACACTCAAAGGTTGGGAATGTGTTGTCACTGATCCATGGCTTCTTGTTTAAATGTGGGTTATTCTGTTGCTTGAACCCAGTTGCTCTTTACCAGAAAGAACCTATATTTTGTTCTTGGGTTCTGAAGTGTAAATTATGTGTGGTTAATCAACTATGCTTTGTTGATGCAGCTGCATTCAGACTTATGATATCCCAGTCTTCAACAAGCACCCATGGTTCAATAACTCATACACAGCCTTTGAATGTGGGTTATCAGGGTGTCTAAACCCTGATCCTGTCTCATTCCAAAAGAAACTGGACAGCCATCTGAGTGGGTTGGTGTAACATGGTGTCCTGGAACAGCAGGGAGTTGGATTCGATGGCCTTCATGGCCCCTTCCAACTCTTCTATTCTATGATTCTATAATACAGAATGTACAAAATGGGGTTAACTGAGAAAGTATGAGCTTTAGAAGGGTTTCTTTTATGCTTGTAGCAGTGTAACTGTCTTTGAAATAGTGTTTTAGCCTAGCAGACACTTCCTGGAATAACCATTTAAGCATGCCAGGGCATAGTATATGGGCATTCCAGGAAGTTTAAATTCTCATATAAACAACCTTGATTTGCATGACAACATTTCTTGAGTATTCATCCAATCGTGGTGGAGATGCACATATTACAGTAATCCAAATTAGTCTAGGAATAGGCACAAACATTTTCTCAGCCTTAATCTCTTGTGTGAAACTTACTTTTTTCATTCCTTTTTACTGCATTGATATTACTATCTACTGCAGTTCTGGAGTCATTTTTTTTCCCTAATGACCATGCGTGTCTTCCTAAAACTACTCACGTGTGTTATCCCAGTTAATCAGGGACCTTAACTTGAATGGGTGACTCTGCCAACACATTAATATTTGGCTAAGTGTCAATAAACAATATTTTCTAGCTAGACAAAGCTTTCTGAGTAATGACTGAAAAACTGCCAGGACTAGTGGCTGCTTTTTGGTAGTGGCAACAATATTTACCCCCACCCCCTGCAAAAAAATTTAAAAAAAGAGACCTTCCTTTCTTAAGGCTTTGCCTTAAAAAGATCAGTATCTGTGATACATACAGAATCATATATTTAACAAGAGTGTTCAAAACATTTGTCATTTAAAAGTCAAGCCTCCTGGGCCTTCAAAACATTTTTTCTGCTTTGCACTTTCAGCCTCATATATCAAAGCCTTAAAGCTGTGTGAGATGATTTATTGTTGGCACAAGCAACATGAGGAAATTGAGAGAAATGTACAATTGAAAAAGCATAGCTGAATGATATTTAAAATGTTAATTTATGGGAGTGTCCAAGTAGATTTTTATATGCATATATCTGAAGATGAGTGATCCGTTGAATCCATCAGGGCTCAAAATGAAGGTAAGAGGAAGGAATATTTAGGACTGTTAGGAAACACTCAGAACAGTATAAAATCCTTACCATTAAGTTGTAATCAAGGAATCATTGCATTTCAAAAGAAAAAAAGGAGGCAAAACAAATAAAACTCTGAAAATCAGAAACGTCTGTGGCACGGAAAGGAAATAAAAGTATATGAGAAAAGATCCTATCAATAGCAACTGCTGTTAAAAAAGACATGATGAGTAAGCTTTCATGCCATTTCAGGGTCCTCCATTTAAATAAGAGTCCTACTGTCAGCAAGCAAGTACAGTAGCTCATTCTCTGCAGAGTTATAAATAAAGGAGGAAGCCAAGTGAATAGATGATATCTAATCTCACTTGTGGCCTGTTCTTAGTTTAATAGAATTTGTGATTTCCATGGACAGAAGAGTGCAGAGTCAATGCCAAGCATCTGTCCTGAACTGGCTTTATTTCAAGTGAAAATAATGAGTAGCAATGTGTTGCTAGCCAAGGTGAAAAAGATAAACTGGGTTAGAGCTTAGAATCAATACGAAACACTGAGAAATCCTAGTTCTTGAAAGAAAGAACATTCCTGAGTTTTCAGGTGAGATTTTCTCTTCTGATGAAATGCCTTATAATATGTTGACGCAATTCTCTGAAATGGTTGGTTGTTGTGACATGACCCAGCATTGCAAGTGGTCGCAAGTGAAGTGACTTACTAGTAGGAACTGCTAGACATTGTTGTTCAGAGATCCAAGCAGAAGGATTATTCCTGTACTTATCAGAAATAGAGATGGTCAAATCTCTCAATTTTGCTTTCCCTCAGTTTATCATTTTTCCGGTCTTAAGCTTAGTCCATTTCTGGACTTTGAGTGCTTTTTGGAAAAAAAAAAGATTCAAAATTCATGAAAATTTTGGAGAAAGCACACTTAAAATATTCATTTTTATGTAACTATATGCCTACTTTGGGATGCAGGTGGTGCAATCATTTAAACTGCTGTGCTGCTGGGCTGGTTGATTGAAAGGTCGCTGGTTCGAATCTGCACAACACGGTGAGTTCCCATTGCTCCGTCCCAGCTCCTGCCAACCTTGCAGTTCGAAAGCATGCAAATGCAAGTAGAGAAAAAGGATCACTTTGGTGGGAAGGTAACAGCGTTCCATGCACTTCGGTGTTTAGTCATGCTGGCCACATGACCACGGAAACTCTCTGCAGACAAACAGCTGGCTCCCTCGGCTAGGAAATGGAGATGAGCACCACCCACTAGAGTCAGGCATGGCTGGACTTAACATCAAGGGGAAACTTTTGCCTTTACTATGCCTACTTTACACATTTTTCCAAGGAGCTTTCCTAAAATAATGGGAATATAATTGAGTCCCATTTCTCTTGGTAAAAAGGCAGGGACAAATCAAATCAACATTAATCAATCAATAGTTGAACATTATTTTCTCTAATACATGCCTTTTTGATTGGAGGACTCCACTGTCAAATTTTACTGTATGAATTCACTGTATGAATTTTAAAGGATAACAGTTTTGGCTTTCATAGTGGTTCAAATGTTCAAACTGGACAAGTCACATTCAGTGTGCACTGAACTAATTTTTCCTATCCCTAATCAGGAACCAAAGGCATCTTAGTCATGCCTTCCCTGAATTTGTCTTCATGTGAGGCATGGCTACCAGTGAAAAGTAACCAGCAAAATTATATAGAACCTTCTCATTCAGAAGCAGATTATCTCTGCACACCACATGCTGGATGCACAAACACTGGCTGGAACTACACATTACAACCAGCAACCTTCATGGTTATCACCGGTCCTGGTTTTCTAGCATGATGTACCAAACATAAGATCAAGTGGTTTCTATATCATTGTGGTTTCCATCCTCCCTGCTCAGTCCTCCCACTGTTGGCACATATCCCATCAGCTTTTGCACCTGAAGTTCAATCTCCAGCTGCATCACTCCCTGTCGATGTTGTCTGCCTCTTCTTGACTAGTCTGGAAAGGTTCCTGGGCTTGTTCTCAGCCACACCTTCCCTTTTCTGTCTTCCTTCCTTCCCTCCCTTTTCCCCACATCTCTCAGCCAAAGTTGCCTGTGAATCTGTCACAGAAATCATATTTTCATGATGCTTGAGGGCCATACAGCAGGAATGCCTGACATTACTTTATTACTTCAGCCTTTTTTCACAGGGTAAGAATTGCCCTTCATTCCCCACTCATACATGCTCTTCAGTGTCCCCTCCTTTCCAAAGGTGGGTCATTTCTCAGATGCTGTGTAAGTAATCTGGCTTGATTGTTCAACACTATCTGCCAACTCCAACTCTCCACCCTCACCCCAGTATCCAAACTAACTAGCCAGGAATGTTGCATTTTGAGAGAGCTGCCCGCTCTACATTTTCCCTGGTTTCACATTGCTTCCTTTCATCTTCTGAGGGTAGTCATGAAGACAACGAAGCAGATGGGCAGCAAGCAGGTTTCCTGCTAGCTCCCAAGAGTGTCCCTGCTAGGCTATGACCTTTTCAATCCACCAAATATTGTATAAAGAGTCAGAATTTCCTCAATCTCAACTACTTCTCCTCAGAATCCAAACCAGCTAGCTGGGGATGTTATATTTCAAGAGTGCTAGGTCTCACTTCCTCAAGCATATTTGTCCCCTGCCTACCTTAATGACCAGGCATGAGGGCTTGTCTTTTTGCCAGTCACCAGGCACCTCTTCTCCAACATGCTTTGCTGTCCATCATTCCACTTGCTTATACACCTCCCATCCCACATGATAGGCTCCTGGTCCAGAATGGTTCTTCAAGTATTCACTCCCGGAGATGGTAGAATTTAAATCCATCTGTGTTGGCTTACACCCCCCTCCCCCCTCCCTTCTTTTGGCTTGGTTTCAGGCACCTATTATCCCATTTCAGGCATTCTGTTATCCCTCCCTCATGTCCTTACACCTGAATTTCTTTCTTGTACCATCACCCTTTTTCTTTTACCCTTGCAATGAGCCCATGCCAGCTTACATAGATCTGCTACATGTTCTTCACAACAACCCTGTGAGATAGATTAGGTTGAGAAAGAGTGACTAGGCCAAATTGAGCTCATGGCCAAGTGGGGATTAGAACCCAGACATCTCAGATCCTTTGTTCAACACTCTGACCACCACATCACACTGGCTACTCCATGCCAGTCACTACTTTTTCCTCCATCAATTTCTTCTTCTACTTCCACTACCCACAACCTCCGTGCAACTTCCTATTCCTCTTCTCCTGCTCATATGTTCTTCCACTGCTTTGAGTGAGCATGAAGGCCAGTTCTCCTTCCACTTTCATTGCTAGAAATTGTATCACACCTTCCCAAACACCCATAAGCTTGAGTCCCTGCTCAATCTTTTCCCACACTGTTATGGGAACATTCCCTAGGAAAATCCCTGTTGAAATACACTGCAGCTCTTCTGACATAGGCAAAACTTCTCAACCCCAGACCACACTCTCCCAACAAGAAGACTCTCCTATAAAGCATATCTCTATTTCAGCAGCCTGTGAAATGTTTTTTTTTTTTTTTTTTGTTTTCCTTAAAGATTTCTTCATATAGAAGGAACGGGTAATTACTTCAAGTGTGAGGAATCCATTTGGGGTTGGGAATCCATCAGATTCCCTTCAACTTCTCAGACTCCAGTCCAATTTGCACTGGCCCTTAGTACATTTTCCTGGTGAGCGCCTCCAACTAGTACTGGGTGTGGAAGAAGGTTGGTTGCCAGGAATGGTGCCTGACATGCCCACTTACAGAAGCCCTCTTCCACACCCTGTAGCCACTCTTTGCTCACCCTGAGCATGATCAACCCAAACATGGAAGAAGGAGCAATCATGCCAATCTTATGTAAGCAAGAGAAGTTCGTTCATATTTCCAGTATAATGAGATATGTCTTATAAATCAAGAGGACTTTAAAGCTGTAGCTCATGTCAAACAGTCATGCTAGCCTAAGGGTAAACATTCATGAGGCACTCATACTTGGAAGAGCCATGGTGTTCTTTTTCATTTCTCACTGATAAGATTTATTTAGTTGCTGGAGTTTTACTTCACCAAAAAAGGCTCTCAAAGTAGCTTAGAAAGATTAATAATATGACAGTCCCTCAGGCACCACTTCTTTGTTTCAGAGTTCTTGCAGGTGTTCTTTCTGGCAGGGAAAGGCAAAACTACCAATCTGTAACTCCTCCTTCTCTCACTCATGGAGGGTACCAGGTTGATCTTTCTTTTATTATGACACTCTTCCTCAGAAGCAGGAGATACAGACTCCCAATAGCTGCTCTGGCCAATTGATAAGGCAAAGTCTACAATCTTCAAGGAACACAAGCTATGCAGCGGTTCCATCTATGACTGAAGTATAGAGCAGCATGACCACCCTTTACCAGGAAGTTTGTTCTCTGAGGCTGGGGGTTCAACCTCTCAGTGGCCAGTGGATAGCATCCATACTTCAGGTGAGCTAGAGAAGAGAGGCGAGCCAAGAAGAGAAGGTTTGTTGTTTTGCTTGGAGACAATTGCAGCCTAGGTATGTCACTAACTTTTGAAATATGAGAGATGTACAGAATTTCAGCTAAGAAGCCCCAAGAGCAAATATGCTCAGTTTATTCTAATAGTCTTTTGCAATTGTGCTTCAGCACAAAGGAGAGAAAACTATATAGCATGGTCTTCTGCTACTGCAACTTCACAACTTATTACCAAGCAAATGAGAAGTTGTAAAAGGTGTAGCTTTAGGGAACCTAATGAAAACTTCTAAAAAAACCCCATTTTTTCAACCATTTTTCTTAACGGTAACTAATGAATCTGGTAGAGGAATGGATATCATGAATATTGCACTTGGGTAATTTAAATTTGCATGTTTATTCCCATTATAACAGAGAGAAAGAAATACAAAATCCTTGGACAAACTGAATCCTATAATTTCATTAATAAAGACTAACATTCCATCTGAATATTGTTACACCAAGTCATAGACAAATGGGTCAACATTTGCCTACTCTGTCATGATGTTTTATGCAAAATACCTTATTTGCAGGACATCAGGTTGGATCCTCAATTGCCCTTCTGCAAATAGAAGGGCTCCTTTGTTTCACAAGAAGAACTGGCAATTTTTGCAAATTCTCCCTTCTAATGGCAGCCTCCATCCCTCCCTCATGTGCTATTTGGAGGTCCCTTAACTCTTCAGAGGTGATTTTGGATGGTTTGGGACCTTTGGAGGGTTAGAAGGATCCAGAATACTGCAACCAAACTGCCAAGGTCACTGGCTAAACCAGTTCCAGTTCAAAGTGATGGCTTTAGCCTATGAAGCCCAAATAGCACAGGCCCAAGCTACCACAATGGCCACTTTTTCCCATAAAAGCCTGCAAGATGCTCTTTGGAAAAGGATCTTGTTTTAGTACCACTGCCCAATGTGGGAGAGGACCTTGTCAGTGGCTGTGGAACAACCTACCAAAAAAGGATAGGTTCCCATGTTGTTTCCCACTTTTACTTTCTCCAGCAAGTAAATCTGTTTCTGTTCAAACAGGCAGCTGGCATCTAAGCAGGTCTCTTGCACTGGATGCTGTTTTTATTGGTATTGTTGTCTTTTCAATAGTATTTCTAATGATTTTCTTTTAAAATACTGGTTTAATCAAGATTTTAGTTATCTATGGTAGCAAGCTGCTTAAAGTACTTCTTAACCACTTCTTGAACAAATTTGAATAAAATCAATCAGTAACATTCTAGAGGTCTACTTTTCAAAATCTACTACCTTAGCCATATATCATTCTCTATCCCAGAGGTAGGAAGATGTACTTAAGCAGTGTAGAAATAGCTGCACTAGTCAAACTCAGACTATTTCAGCTCATACAGAAAGAATTTTAGAGGAATTTTTTTAAAAAAAATGTTCTTGGGACATTCTCAGTCTCCATTTTAGCAGTAACAAGGTGATAGAAAGTATGCTTGTGGCACCTTCATGGATAGCCAGAAACCATTATGACTGTATACCAGGAACTCCATCTGCCTCTTTCAGCCACACATAGCAAAATATGGCAGCTGGCTTTGAAACAAAAATGTCTTCTCAGGATCTATTAACATCCATTCTTCATTTCTGAAATGGCAATATGGTATGCAATGAGCTTGGAATGGTAGAAAGAGAGAAAGAGAGAGAGACAAGGAAAGAGGTTGTTAATGTTTCAAGTAGCCAGGTTTTGCTATGGTCTGGTGCTTCTTTTTGGAAATGAAGCTAGAAATATGACTAGGTGTCATTGTCTAAACGATTCTTATACTGATTGTCATGTAAAGTGGAGTACAAAAGATACCAGTAGAAGTTACCGCCCAGTTCATTGATATTTCCTTCAACCAAAATAGGAGCCGTTTAAAAATCAGAAGCTTAAAATTATTGGAAAAAGTTTTATCATAATTCTTTTCATTTCATCTGTCCCCTGCAGCCAATACATCAACAAAAAAGTAATTAAAAATTTATCTTCTTTGTGTAAGTGGGTGGTGAGAGCCTTCACACTCTAATTTTGCATTAACGGTTGATATGGTCAAATAAATTAAAAGAGAGAAAATGTTTTACACTGATTTGTAGCTGAGCTGTTTAAGGAGATGGATTTTTTTATTGGTATATATGCAGAATTATTGATTTCTTCCAGAAACTAGTTCAGAACATGCTTGGGTTACCAAATCTGGCCCAAAAATGTGTGCGTGTGTACTAAATCTTTTCAGTCTGCCATATCATCTGAATTCTGTCAAAGTATCCACATATGATACTTTTTGTTTTGCTAGATCACAAACAGAAACAGCAGTCTGTTGTATGGCTTCCTGGTACTGTGGTTGCTTCTTGTGCATCTGAACCAGAAAACATAACTTGGCCAGGCACTGAGACCGAAACCATAGAGCCGCTTGACAAGAGTGTCCCATTCCTGCTCTTGCAAGCAGCTGACCCTAGAGCAGCAGTGGCTCGGAGGCATCCCTGCTCCTCTCACTTCATTCCCCAAAGATCCTGATCAGCTGGCTGGCCCTGGGAGAGGAGCAGTGCTGCTCAGGAGCTCCATCCACTACTGCACCTGCCTGAACAGAGCTGGTTGAGAGCTGGTTCAGAGCTGGCTGAGAGCTGCCTGTTGCAGTGGATTTCCCTGTGCTGCCTCTCTGCATGTGCCAGAGCCAAGTACCTCACACTGCTCTTCATGAGGCAGCAGCAGCAGCAAGAAGTGGCCGGGCAGCACTGTGAAAAGGAGCATTGCTGCTCCATTGATTACCCCTCTGTCCCTTGGCATGTACCAGAATGAAGTGCCTTGCATGCGTGAACCAAAAGGGCAAGAAGCAGCTGTGAACTGTGGCAACCGATTTGGGGCTGTGCACCGCAGTGGGTTGTCCCACTGCTCCCTTTGCAGTTGCCAGCTTGGGAATGCTTGTCTGACATGCCAGAGAAGGTAAGGGGTTAGCAGTGCCATCTCCCTGTCATTGCTGCCACCCAGCTGTTTCTTGTGTCTGCCACTGACTTGTTCATGTGTGCAAAGAACTTTGCTCTGGCATATGCCAAGGGGCAGGCAGAAATCAACTTGCTCCTTGGTGGTGTTGCTCCTTTCTGCAGCACTTCCCAGCAGATTCCTGCCCTGCAGTTACTTTGCCTAAAGATGGATTGGGTGCTCCCTTCTGCTTGAGCAGTCTCTTCTGGAACAAGTGGGGAGGCTGCCTGATCAACATTTGTTCTCTCTGCTGTATTGCAGGACATGATCCCCATTTGTTCAGCAGAGACTTCTTGACAGCTTGGCTCACAATCACAGCTGCCAAAGAGAAGAGCCTCATTCCTCCCCATGGTGCTTCCTGGAACTCCATCTGCAGCACTGAAACGGAAGAAAATGGTGAACAGAGGCAGAGTTGCCATCTTTCCAGGAACTTCCACACAAAAAACTGCATGGTAGAAACTGCATGGTATTGCTTGTCAAGACATCTGAACCCAGCCAAAGTGGAAGTCATGGTTTTATTATTCTTTTTTCTTTTTAGTATATATTTCAATTTAAAAAAAAAACTTTAAGCAAAAGAACAGAACTACATTTTGAACAAAGGCAAAAAAGAGCCAGTGTGGTGTAGTGGTTCAGAGCATGGGACTGGGACTCAGAGGATCTGGGTTCTAGTCCCCGCTCAGCCATGGAGCCAACTGGGTGACTCTGGGCCAGTCACAGACTCTCAGCCCAACCTACCTCACAGGGTTGCTGTTGTGGGGATAAGATGGAGGGGGAGAATGATGTAAACTGCCTTGAGCCCTTTGTAGGAAAAAGGCAGGATATAAATTGCAATATAAATAAAAAATAAATAAATAAAATTAAAAATGTATAAATTTTATCATACATAATTATGAAATCATAAAAAGACAGGATATAATTCTGTGATGAGGCTTATTATTCCAAAAGTGTACAGTCCAATGGGACTGCCTGTAACACTCTGAATATGGGCACCCAAATTCAGCACCAGGATACATTTTCTGTCAGCAGTACCAATATGCTGCAAGTAGAGGGCAGATGAGGATCTGCGCATGGATTCCCAGCTACAAGATCAGAGCCACCTTCCAATCTAGTAGCTGGGAAGATGAAAAGAGCTGCAGCTGTCAAAATACTGGCTGTGTTCACACAGCATGACAAGTTACCCTGCATGGTTACCATGGTCTGCAGTTTTTTACCATGACCTTCCCAACAGATGATTAAGTGGTTTCTACACTAGCATAATTTCCATCCTCCTTGCTCATTCCTTCCACTGTTGGCATGGATCCCATTAGCCACATGATCTGCAATTCAATCCCAAGGAGCATCTCTCTTGCTTATGTCACCTGCCTCTTCCTCATGGGGCTACTCATAGAGGCTAGATGGCTGGATCCAGGCATGAAAAGCTTGGGTGGTACACAGAAACCACAGGGGGGAAAAAATCTTATCGTGGCTTCTAAAGACAGATTTTCCATAGTGATATACCATGACTGGGTTCTGACAATATAACAGACCAATAATGGTGAAAACCCACCATAGCTAGACATGTTGTCTGAACCCAGCTTCTGCCTTGGGACTGTAGAATTGTGTTGCTCAAGCATCATTTTTATACATTTATTTTTTTCTTGTTGACTCTTGAATAGAAATTTACTGAGTCTATTAAATTCATTCTGTGATTCACAGATGGTTGAGCAACTTTCATTCTGTCATCCAATCCTTGATAAAATCAGTTTTTTAAACTGGGACTGAATTTTACTTGTGCTAATTCACATTAGAACTAATGTGCACTTGTACAAATGTTCTAGTGTGCATTATTACAAATCTCCCTCCAAAAAAGTAAAACCTGGTCTGCAAGTCCATAGAATCTACATGACTCTGAAAAAGCCATTCTGCTGCAGAATCTACAGGCTGGATTCATAGAAAATCAAACACAGCAGAATCCATTGCAGTTTTCTCCAGCATTCCTATTCCTGAAGAAACATGTCGATTTCAATGCCAATCCTAGGACTACCTAGTCCATAGGATGGAACACTCCGGTGTTGCTCTCAAACATTCTTATGTCCTGCCAGCAAGAGCCAAGGAATGCAGGAGGAACAACAGAGGTGCTTTTATATCCCATTCTTCCTCAAAAAGCCTTTAGGAGTAGCTGGATGTCTGGGCCCTTCTAGCTTGCTTACCTGGAAGTGGACAGGGATGGGATGAGAGGATTGTGGATCCAGCAGATCCAAAACCTCCCCCCTCCACTCCTTGTTCATCAGCTGATACCCTTACCAGCTTGTCATCCAAGGTTGCAACAGAGACCTTTGAAAGTGAATGCACAGGAAAGATTAAATGCCCACATGTGTGGTCCTGTCCTGAGCACTTATCCAGAAGTCCCAGAAAACATTGCATGGGATTTGTGCAGTGGGAACTGTGCTTAGAATTGAAGCCTAAGAAAGCCAGAAACCTGCGCTTCAAACTGAGCTGTATATGAGCTAGGATATTTATATCTGTATCCTTTTCAGCAACTAGAATCCCAACCAGGTTTTCCCAAGGTAACAATCTAGGGAGCTGAATTACTTCTTTGGAGAAACTGACAGGTATTAAGATGGCACCATCAACACACACATTCAGCTTGCCTGGGGGCTTACTGAAAATCACAAGCTGAGTTCTTTTTCCAACACAAGGGGTTCAGAAAGCATTCCATTTATTACAACATAATTTGTAAGCTATGCATATAAATTCCACAAAAGAAGGCAAATTTATGCCTAGATCATTATATCTGAAGGAAAACCTCAGAGAAGGTGGGCTCTACTCCACAGCAGGCAGCTAAATCAAGCTGCACAAGCTTTGAGCTACTGTATATAACAACATAATTACTATACTGACATGATGAATTGTGACATTACTGCTACAGCAGTTAAGGCAGGCATAATGTAGCATGACTGACCTAGCTGGACACATGGGATATTTCTCAGTCTACCACACCTAAATGGGAGCAGTATATTTCAGCCTCATAAACAAACAGGAGCTTGATCCAATTCATAAATTTGTTTTCAAAAAAGAGATTATAGGATTCTCAATAGTTTCCAGCCACCTAAGAGCAGCAACTGAATTAACTCATGGAAGGTTTTAGAACATGTTACCATGAAAACAGCTGGCCTCTAAAATTAAAAGCCTGCAAGGAGAAAGATTTAAAAAATGCTGTTGCACAAATATATATGAAATGTCTCATATACATGTGTGTGTGTGTGTGTGAGGGGGGGGGGAGAGAGAGAGAGAGAGAGATTTTCTGGTTGGTGCTTAGAAGATACTTGCTGTATTCCTCAATCTGTTCTGGTATGAGAGGTTCAAAGGCTAAATGGAGCTCTCTTGCCAAAATGCATGTGTATTTCCCCATTCATTCATCACAGATAGTCCATTCATGTGTGCCTGCTCAAACACAATAGACTCATACATTTGTCTGAATGCAAAGAGATCACTGGACCTTGAATGAAGAGAGATTGCTGTGGCAGATAGGACAGAAACTAAAGATCACAACACTGTTGTAGTAATTGCAAAATTACCCACAAATGGTAAGGGTATTATCCAGTGCTGTCATAACCCAAGCAATAATGCCATTCTCCTAGCACAAACCAACACCAGCACACCATTGGAACCTGCTAACAAAAGGGGTGATTGGCTGCCAAATTTGGCAGCAAACTGCTCAGCTGAAATCTGGGTGAAAATCAAGGATTCTTCTTTTTGCCTAGCAAGAGATAAAGATGTTGCTTTACCTTTAGTTTATGCTAGTGCAGAGACATCAGTGACAGCACCTAAGCTCCCCCTTCTCCATTGATATGGACCACATAGAAGAAGCATGGGTCAGCAGGCAGAGAACAGAAATAAAGAGATGTTTTGCTCCCCTGCCCAAGAGTTTTCTGCAATATACTCATCATAATGATGGTCCTTCTTTCACTAGAAATATATGCATTTTCTTTCATCAGAAACATTCCTAGTTTCCTCTCTCTCTCTCTCTCTCTCTCTCTCTCTCTCTCTCTCTCTCTCTCTCACACATACACACACACACACACACACACACACACACTAATCTTGACCATAGTTAGGTCAAGATTGACCATGATTAGGACTGCATTTTCTCACAGATGAACATGTTTTTAATTTAAAAATATATGTATGTCAGAATGATGGATTCCTCAAACATCTTTATCAGGTGCGAGGCAATTTTTAAATGTGGAATTGCTCTCTTATTGTATATATTGTCTGGGATTCAAAGAGATGCTTAGTTCAGGGAACAGTTTTGCACTAGTGCAGTGAGATGTTGACCTAACAGCTGTCCTTGATGCTATGTCAGAAATGGTTTGCTGTGTATCATGGTTGTGGTTGGGATGCTGTTTGAGAACAACAAGTCTAAATGCCTCTTGGGCTTATGGAGGACTAGTTTTACAGTTCTCTGGAGCCTGGTTACTATGTTAGCAGATGACACTGAAAATACCACTGCATAGCTACAATAGATGGTGTGCTGTGATTATTTTTAAAAGAATCTATGCCACAGGTCCAATTTGCAATTTTATGAAGGTAACTTGTCCCACTGCTACACTCATAAATCATTTTCAACTGGCACACATTTACAATCTGTCTGGGTTTTAAAACCCCTCTTAGATGTACTGTTGGCAGTAGAACATACATTCAGAACTAAAAGTGCACTCTATGGTGTCACTTATCTCAAAAATGCTAAAGCTACAGTCTCAAATACTAGCAATAAGGGAGTCTATAGGTTTATCATAAGAATAAATCCAGTAGTGGTAGGAGGATGTGTTTGTTTGTTCCTTATTTTCTCTCTCTCTCTCTCTCTCTCTCTCTCTCCAGTCTGCAGCTGAAGCTTTGAAAGCTGCTTAATATAGTAAATGCAGCTGAATTGAATCAAATAAGCTCTAGCTGCTGTTGCTGGTCACTCAACATCCCTTACATGGTTCTGTGTAAATGGCCTGATGACCTCTGGGAGCTTTTACTTACACCTGTTGGCTATGGCTCCTGTGGCCAACAGAATCCATTTCTCAGATGCAAGCATTATTCCACTTTATCTGAGCTTGGACCAGACAAGAATAATTATTGTAAAGCCCCGACTTTGGCTTTTGGCTAGTGGCTGAAGATCTAGTCTGAAGTTGTTCGCTGCAATGGAGATTATGAAGCATTCTTCTAGATTACCAATGGCCCCTCTTCAATTGGTAAATGAGAGGCATCAGGTTGATACAGCTATATGCTAGTGCTGCTGACAAAGAAGCACTCACTACATTATAAAGATTGTCCTGTTAACAGGAGTGTTCCCCATCTGTAACAAATCAACAAGTTGAATTCAACAAGCCTTTCATCATGACAAAAGTAACTTGAATGTTCTTCTTTGGCCTTCCCCTTTTCCTGAATTAATGAACCAAAGTCCTTGGAAAAACCATTACAAGGTATTCACACTGCTCTCCATTCATAATTAGAGAAAGCAGGATCTGCAGTTCTTCATTAAGAAAAGATTGCCATTAAGGGAATTACAAAATCTATCAAAACTTTATCTGGAATGGGAAGAAGTCAAGTTGTTCAATGTCTATTTTTCCAATGGCCTAAAGGGAACTGTTAAGTTGGGGTATAGGAACTTTGAAACATGCATGGAAATACCGAATAAATTGCAAAGATTTCATTCCCATACATTGCTTTTGGAAATAGGAACTATGCCACTGCCACCCCTTTTTACTACTATCCATTCTACAAGAAAAGCTTTAGTTTTGGGCAAAAACTCATGTAAGATCGGATACAGAGCACAGCAACAATGCTATCACTGATAAAAGGAATTTTTTTCCACCTGCTTCCCCAAACATTTATGTAGCAGGAAGTGGCCATACAAACATCTTGCTAAGAGTCAGATCCAGGTTCTTGGAACTGCAAGCCATAGATATAAATTGATAGACAAAGAGTCTTTTACAATATCGTCCATCATTTTATACCATTTTCCTTCAGGAGTCGTCATTACTGGAAGCTAGTTCAATAACAGGGGTCTAAATGAAGGAAAATTACATCATTCATAAACCGGAAATACTGACACTGTAGCAGGGGATTTGTTTGGCTAGTTTCAAATCAGCTAGATACTGAGCTGTCTAGATAGTTGTTTAGAACTGTCTCACATTTAACATCATACAGTCTGTCCTGCTTTCTGGCTCTCGTTGAAGCCACAATAGTTCTTTACTTGTGGTCACCAAATAGTTCCTCACTTCTTAAATTAGATGGTATATTTGATAGCACTTCAGTGGGTTATCTAGAAATGGATCTTATTTTCTGTGTGGATTTTAATGCACAAATGGGAGCTGACAATTTAACAATCAGCAAAGTGTTGAGTTAGATATAAAGGAGACTCTAAATGCAGGATGCTAAAGTAAAAAGGCTGTCAAGTACTGTTTAAATTAATTTTTACACATCAAGGGAGTGGAAGTTGTCTAAACTGAAGTTGCAAGGATATTTCAGAAGGTCGTTTCACATATTCTTCAGATAGGAGTACCAGTGTTGCAGATTGTATTATTGTTTCCTCCTCTTCGTAGACGACTGAGACACAACTGACAGTAGAAAACAGAGCAGAATGTTTAACATTCTCTTAAACCTATCTCTTAAAATGGCAATGCCTTCCCTGTTGGTCTCAGATAATGCTTTGGTGTATAATGGAAGGCTGAATTATGGATGAAAAGCAATTGAAATGGACCACTGAGATGGACCAGGAAATAGAAACTCTGCTACTAGATGGAACTGTGTTAAACCATAGACAGAAAACTGTAGGAGAGGAAGGAAATATTTAAAAAAATCAAGAAAAAGTATCTGTCTTGTGACCACATATATCTAGTGTCTGTTCAAAAAAGAACTGTGTGTGGCTGATCACTTGGTGTGCTAAAGCATGCAGAACAGGGGAAAATATTCCAGGCAAACCTAGATTAGTTTTTAATTAGATCTAATTAGATCCTAGGCAAAGATCCTAGATTAGAGAAATCCAGCAAAATACGTAGATCAGAGGAAAACTACTTAGACTAATTGGCTCAGCAGTGGACCTATATAAATGTATTCAAAGGGAAGGAAAAAAGTATTTTTATATGAAAGACTTGAGCCTGGCATGAATAAGCAAAAATGAAATTAAGTTCTGGATACTTGTGTTCATAAGGACAGCTAAAGGTAGAATTAAGGGTAAGCTCTTATTTTGCTAAAAACATGTTTTACATTACAAAAAAGCTTTTGTTTTGTTTTGTTTTGCTTGTTTGTTGTAACAAAATGCACTCTAAATAGGAAGAGGAAGGGGAGACAAGTGGTGGGACCACTAAATAAGGAGGAAGGAGATCCAGTGACTGATATGAGGGAACAGGCACAAATGCTAAATGACTATTTTGCCTCTGTGTTCTCCCCAAAGCAGGACGGGGGATATCCGCATAGGAGATTAGATGAGGCTGGGGACTTAGGGGCACAGATTAGAATCACCCCCCTTGATGTCGAGGGGCTCCTCAGGGCATTGGACATTACAAAGGTGCCAGGTCCTGACGGGTTACACTCAAGAGTACTTAGAGAGTTGAAAGGGGTTCTCTCACACCCACTGGCCTCCATTTTTGAGACCTCGTGGAGAACGGGGGAAGTTCCAGAGGACTGGAGGGTGGCATCAGTGGTCCCAATTTTCAAAAAGGTAGTAGAAAGGACATGGGGAATTATAGACCGGTTAGCCTTATGTCCATTGT
>NW_025335438.1:19508366-19516891 GCF_004798865.1 Varanus komodoensis
GATGGCCCAGGAGACCCCTTCTGACTCGCTCTGTTTCTGTGTTTCTATGCATGATAAGTATTATGCCTTGGAACTATTCAAGATAAACCCTGAAAGGTGGGCCCCTATTTTTCCTAGACTCAGTGGATATTTCACATTCCAGATGGTCTTCTAGTGCAGTGAACCCAATCCTTAATAAAAGATAAGAAATTGGATCCTAAAAATCATAGACAGAAGTCTATTGAGTGTGCTTTCTTAATTTTATTTCTGATATCTTCTGCATAGCTGAAAACATGAGAAGAAACTGACTGCATCATTGATGAAGAACAGACAAGCTTTCATAAAGAACAAAGCACTATGGATCAGTGGTTTGCACTTTACCCTAATTTTAAAAAGAAAAACCTTGTTCAAGACCCCACTAAGCAAATGTGCACAGAATTTATAGATTTGACCTTGGCTTTTGATTGAGCAAATAGGTCACTACTATTGGGGGAAATCACTAATACAAGTATTGCTAAAAGGTACTCTGGTTAATTCAAAAGCTCCATCAAAATAATATTATGCAGGTGGCAGTGGGTATACATGGACATCTGACATAGGATGGATTCCTGGCACTTCCCAAGATACCATATTACTGGTAGAAAGCAACAATGAATTGAAATGATGCCTAATAAAAGTATAAGAAGAGTGCAGAAGCAGGAGTGAAGCTGCCTATTTAGAAAACAAAACAAAAAATGACTACAGAAGAATAACACAACTTTCATGTCTACAATGAAATGCGAATGATTATGCATACACTGGCTCAGTCATCAGTGCAATGGAGACCACAGCCAAGAAACCTGAAGTAGACTGAGACTTGAAGGACAGCCATGAAGAAACAAGAAAAGTACATCAACTGTGAGTATGTTTCACTGGAGACCAAGGCCAAGATCATCCACACTACTGCATTCCCAATTGCTATACATAGCTGTGAAAGTTGGACAGTGAAGAAAGCTGACCAGAAGAACATTGATGAGTTCAAAACATGGTGCTGGGGCAAAGCTTTGTGAATACCATGGACTGGCAGAAAGAATAACAAGTGGGTCTCAGATCAAATCAAACCAGTACTTTCCCTGAAATTTAAGATTATGAAACTGAAGTTATCATCCCTCGGGGACATCATGAAAAGGCAAGACTCACTGGACAAGAATAATGCTAGGCCAAGTTGCAAGTAGAAGAAGAGGAGGAAGGCCAACAGTGAGATGGATCAAATCAATGAAGACCTGAGTTTTCAAGAGCTAGCAGGGCTGCCAAATATACACCATTTTGGAGGGCATTCATTCATAGGGTCTCCATTAGTTAGAAACAACTTGACAGCACAAAGCACCAAAGATCAGAGCAAAGAGGAAGAAAAGGTCTTGCCCATAGAGAAAACTTTCCTATATAATGAACCAAACAAGTGTTACCATTAACAAGGCAGGTCTGAGACAATTAATTTTGCCAAGATAGAAATGGTTCTACAAAGATCATTCCAGATATGTGCCTTAATTCAGGCACTCACATGAACCTACTCTTGATATATTGACTGCAGCAGAACAACTTTCTTCTCACCCCTCTAATAATCTATGATTAAACATAATCAGCCACTAAGCCACTTTTCAAAACCTCTGACGGTATCCAGAAGCAAAGATAAAACTCAGAGGTGCAGAATGGTGATTAAGATCTAACATTTTGACAGATCAACAAAACATTCATGTAAGACAATGACATTAATGAAACTTCACATCAAGGAATCTTGGATCTTAATTTATAATTTAATCTCTTGCATACCCCTTTATTTGTGAGACAATTAAATTACTGTTTTATTTCTTTACTACTATAGCCGGGTGGCAGCCACCTTCTTCAATCTATCATAACAAGTCTGCAAGGTATTGCCATTCCATGTGACAGTTGCCAAGATGGATATTACCATAAAAGAGACAAAGATGGCATAGGCATATATAAAATATAAGGTGCTATTATAATAATAAATGTAGGAGATAACGCTTAACAATCAAAATGCAATTTGAGGAGACAGACTCTATAATTCAGAGTGCGATCCCAGGCTCATTTACCTGGGAGCAAATGCCACTCAACTGAGCAGACTTCCTTGGAGAACTCAAGCACATATTTTGCCTTGAAGGAAAGCAACATATGGAGATACTCCAACTAGGACCGTAGCTCAGTGGCAGAGTTCATGCTTTAGACAAAAAGTTCCCAGGCTTAATATCTGGCAACTCCAGGTGAGGATGGAGACTCCTGTTCAACTCCTATTTGAAATCCTGGAAAACAGGTGTCAGTCAGCATAGATAACACTGAGCTGCTAGATGAGCTTTCTCATATGTGCCTTCCAGATATTTTTAACTAAAACTCCCAGTATGCCTGACTTACTGGACGTGATGACTGGGGTTGATTGGAATTGAAGTTCAAAATATCTTTAGGCCATCCACAGGTAGTACCGCGAGAGAAACCCCAAAACATCCAATGCAATTGGGTTGAGTCCTTTTTGAAAAAGCTGCCATTTGTCCATAGGTGTCCTGCTTCCAGACACATCCCACTGCAAAGCAGTAATGCAATCATCTGGCTCTTTGATACGCACTGGACTTATTTCCAATGCTTGGCCCTGGCCCAGGAAGTAAGCCAAGCTGAGATCAAATCTACAAATATTCATGAATGGTAATGAGTGCTTTCTTTGCGCTGAAGTATTCTTCTGCTAAGTACACAACATGTACAACTCTCAGTTATTGCTATGTGTGCATGTGCAGTCCTTACCACTACCTGCAATACATATGTGTATAGTGCCTGCAGACACAGTATGTGCACAGCTCCTGAGGCACCTAACATTTGAATCAAGGTAGTCTCTCCTGTTGCCTGTGTGGCATCACCATTGGTTTCTGTGTGCAAACATTGCTGTGATATTGTGCATGCAGGCACATTTTGTGGGTGCAAGGGTAGGGGATGTAGATGCAGCAGCCTCAGCCTTCTCCAAAATATATCTCTACCCCTGCCTGCCTGCACAGTGAGTGAGATTTTGCGCAAAGCCCTCGAGAGATATACATTAATTAAACCAGCTTGCACAACATGTGTGGCCAATGTTGTTTCATTATCGTGAACTACCAAGGGAGCTTTGGCTATTTGGTGGTATAGAAATGAAATAAAATAAATACACTAATGCATCAAGTCATATGTGCAAAAGCAGAACTCTGTTTAAGCATGTACGCAAGCCAGCCTTGCTAGTTCTACCTTTGTAACTGTTGGACTCTCTTCCTGCCAGATGCCTGCTTGAAGGCTTAATGCAAGTTGGAGTTAGGGCAAAGAGAAAGTGGGCCAGGGTCCAGGGAGCCAAGTTGAGAAAATCCTACAGATCCCTGCCCCCAACTGGATTTCTCATATATCAGTATAAGAAACTGATATATGTTTACTCTTAAATCATTTATCCTTGAGGAAAGCTGTTTCAGGGTCACTGTAAGCCACATAATGGACATGTCTATCTGAAATGTGGAACAAGACCCCTTGAAAAAGTATTTCCAGCAATGCACTCATTGCTGGATTGGCTAACCAGTGGAAATGTGGGCAGTGATGCCCACTGACAGCTTCACCAACACATGGCTCCCATCACCTGGTTACCCAATGGTGGCTTCTCTGGGGCAGAAGGATATTACCAGAGTTTGCTTTCTTATGAAATGCCTCATCATGGGCAAACAGGCTTTGTCTTCATGTCCTGCATATGCCATGTATGCAATCCAAATATAATAAGGATGCAACTTTTTGGTGGGAATTGCTAAATAATTCCCATATAATAATCTTGGTATCCAATTGGCCATGTCCTCAGAAAAGGAGCATATTTGTAAAGTTGCTATGATTCTACCTGACCAATTCTTTCTGATAGAGCACTAACTGGCCAAGAGGCTGGGAGAACAAACATTGCTCCCATCTCAGGTAGAACAGAGAAGTATAGTCTTGGACCCATGTCCAGAGTGGGCTGAGTCCCAGACTGAGCAGCTGCAACCAAGTCACCTTTTGTCAATGTAGGCAAACGGAAAGTCCCACTTGGTGCTAGGAGCATGATATTTGATGTTGATGCAGGGTCTACATAAATCAACACAGTATCTGGTAAATAGAAGGCAGATGCTTCTGCTGAAGGTGAGAAAAGTCCTACTGATCCCCTAAGTTCAATGTAGGAAATCCCACCTACCAAATGGATCTCAGCCTACAAGAAAAGACTGAACTCCTATTCCAAACTTTCCTGTCCACTGACATCAGGCCAAGGGGTGAAGACAACAGATGGTGTAGGCTCCTAGCCAGCCACAGAAGCATCATGTTAGAGGAGAATTGGCCTTGCAGTTGCCAGCACTGCTGGTGTCAGTATGGCAGCTGCTGGTTGCATCAAGACTCTTCCTTTTTCCTGGCTTTCTCCTTCGTCCCATTTTAGGATGCATTAAAATAAGAACTGACATATTAAAAAAAGAGTTGCTGGTGGGGTGAGGAGATGTGTGCATGTAAAAAAAGTGCTCCATCTGCAAGTGTGGCTCAGCATCCACCTTGAGTGAAAGAGAACCTGTAGCAAGGAGAATCCTCCACTCATCCACACAGGAAGATTCCAAGTAGGCATAGTCCTCCATCTTTGTGCAGTGAGGCAGCAACACACCAAGCTGGAACAGGCCTACTAGGCTGCATGACCTACAAATCTGCCCATTCTTATCTGCAAATACTGAGGGAAAGACTAGTGTTGCCATGAAGCTCTGCAAAATCCATCTCTCTAGTGTTCACAGCCTTTCTCTGTTATTCATCCCTGTCTTAGAGAGTGAAAGCTAAAAGGAAGTCTGTGCACACCTGCAGAGCAAATATTGCAGAACTGGCAACCTTCTTCCATATAACATGCAACATAAACAAAGGCTAAAAAGGGACCTCACTTGTGCAATGTTCACATGGAGCTTATGTTTTGGCAAACATTGCACAAATACTGGGTTAGGAACTTGGACCCATGGACACAACAAAGGACACTGGAGTCCAGAGTGTTGAGCCCAAGGAATTCAATGGATTCTTCACAGATCCCTAGGAAAGACCCATCCAGCAAGTAGTCCAGTGAGGCAGGATCCTGAACTAGGAGCCCACAAAGCTTAAGGCCCACGCTAGAGGGCTCCAAGCTACAATCAATGGAACTGCAATAAATAGGCTGTGTTCTGGTTTTGCTCAAGCATAGGCCCAGGTGACACTGGCACCCTACCCCCCGGCAAACCAAGCCATTTCAAGGCCTCTAAAGGAGCAGCAAGGTATGACTGTGCTGAGGAAAGGCCAAGTCATGGAGACAGACCCAGCCCAACCCAAGCAGTCTTGCAGTGACTACAAAGGGGTTGTAAGACGAGAGACTGCACCATGACCCTGCCATGTGCTCCTGTGAGCAGGAAGGCTGGAATGATGGTCACTTACGTCCAGTTGCCTTAGCTCCATTAGACCCTGTAGCTCCGTGATGGTGGCAGCAGTCACCACCCAAGAGGCACTAAGGAAGCACCAAAGCTTGCCACTCTTCCATGTGACTACGGTCATCATCCAGCAGGCACTAAAAAGCATCAGGAATTGTGGCCCCCACTGCTGCCCCAGCTGCCAGACCACCAATGCAGGTGGCAACCAAGAGAATTAAGCAGGCCAGACCAGGACACAGGACTATGAAGAGATCTAGCAGACCAAGCAAACACAGATCCCAAGGCCCAACTCCATGGGTAGACCTCTCTTTGTAGCCATAAGATTGAAGGAGCATAAGGGTGCCACTTCATAGGCTAGAATGGCACTACCATCATCACCAGTATATATCTTCAAAAGCCAATGGTTAGGCCCACTTTCTCCTTCAATAGCCTTTCACATCTGGAGAAGATGGATGCTTGCAAAGGCATTTCAGTAGATTTGGAGAGAAATGCATTGCACAATGTGGTCTCCTGAATCTAAAGCTGTAGTCCAAAGCACACTTAGCAGAGAGTAAATTCTGAGTAAACAAGCTTAGCATACTACTTTAAGAACATTTGTGAAACAAGGGTTATTCAAATATTAAATAATTGACTGTGAGATCTACCTTCCTAGTTATTAAGTGTAGCTAAAATTTTAAAGATATAGCAAAAGGCACACATTTATAAAGCCTTCATGATTCAATTTTACTAAGCAAATGTTACTGTAGGCATGCCAGCTGTCTCTCATATTCCTCTGCAGAAGATAGTTTATATATTTGCTTTGTGAACCTCAATTAAGAATATTTGTTACTTTGCTTCCAGAAATCATCTGCCATTGCAATTGGACAGATTTCAATTTCTTTCATCACTCCCAAACAGTCTTTGTTTTATCGTACCAATCTTAATGGTGTCTGGAGGCATTTTGAAGTTACTGTACTGGGCTTTTTCAGTTAGATTTATGCCAAGAGTCTGATTCAAAGTTTTGCTACCTTGTTCATAAAAAGCACTGGTGTAGCCAACCCCTTGTAACTTTTGCCTGGTGCCAGGAGGATAGTTTGCCTACCCCATCCTGAACAAACAGCACTTAGTGATGTATGTTGCCAGTTCAGAACAAAATGCAGAATCCAGTACTTGATACAATTAGTGGAAACACAACTGGATTGCCATAATCACCGCACACTATCCTGAGCCTAAAAAGCAGCTCCACAGATTCTACTGCAGGCACATTTTTGACAGTTAGTTTCAATATTAGCTTTATGTGGCTGACATGGGGGTTTTGTTTTTAAAGGTGCAAGAAAGAATAATGGGTAGCCTTTCAGATGCTGCCCAGACCCGCTGGGCTATTTTTGTTCGCTTCTTTGTTTTGAGTGTGTGGGGTGCTTGTTTAGCACATGTGTAGAACTCTACCTGGGTCATTCTGTCTGTCATCATTCCTAAGGTCTCATCCATGGCAGCTGATACACAACCTTCTGGAATCCACCATCCAAGTAGGAATGGAACCATTGGAATGCAGTCCCTTCAACTCCAGGCCAGATATCCAGAAGAATGCTATAGCTGAGAAATCCAAGAGATTTAATATGGTCACGCTCCTTCCACACATCTCTCAGCAAATGTCATTTCACAGGGTCACCCAGCTAGTTTCCATTCCAAAACCCATTGTTATCAATGTCCAAGGTTTTCTCAGGAGTGGTTTATAACTGCCTTCCTTAAAGGGGCTGGCAGCACTCCCCCACTCAAACAGGAATGATAATCTTCAGGAAACAGCTAGAATTTAACGAATAATAATAACTGATGTCAGCAGTGACTGATGTTAGCAGCATCGGGCATTTTAGGGCACAAGAACCATGGCTTTTGTCCCATCATGCCAAGTGTTGATCCCAGGTGTAGCTGCAATGGATACTACTATTTGTTACACAGCTCTAACTGTGGGTAGGACTATACCATGAGAAATGGAGAGCAACCATTTCTAACGCCTGGAGTTCATTATTAAATTAAGTCCTTGTTGAAAGTTCTGTCTTTGTCATGTTTGCCTTTCTGTTGTCCCTTCCATAATGCAGACATCATGATTTTGTCTCTTTCTATGAGCAAAATATAATGTCATTTCAGTGACTAGAAACTGCCTTTATTTGTTCTCATAGCACAGAAGAGCATTACCAGACCGTCGCAGCCTAAAGGCAGGGAAAGAAAGAAGCTACATTTTAAAGTCTGATCCTCCAACTTACACTTCAAAATACACAGCAGGAGTCTTTGTTTGGTATCTGGACCAGGTTGCCCTTTTTCTCCAGTGTCAGAAAATGCACTGTGCCCACACGTTTGCTGCACAAGTAGATTATGTCCTGATGCTGAAGAAAATAGGTTAGCCACCCTTTGTTTGTCTGGAGCTGTGCTTTAGTCAAAGCCCTCCCACCAGTACACTAGAGAGGGTTCATGGAATCAGCCACAAGGGCAACTCTCCAGAATCTTCTTTTGTCACCTTCAGCTTTCCATGACTCTTCCTCACTCCCCTAGAAAGGAAGTTACTTATAGCTGTTGGTGTGTACCGCTCCTAACAGTGTTTATTGTTTTCACCTCTGCACTCATGATTTATCAGGCAGAAAAGGTTGGGAAGGCATTTCAAACTTCTTGAAAAATGTTTTCAACCCCTGTAGCCTCCAGTTACATCTACGTGCTGTTCACAGGAGTTGTTATCAGAAGCAAACAATACTTTGAACTGGCACCCAATTCTGATTTATGTATATGATAGCAGGTTTTTAATCAGAACTGTGGATTAAACAAGAGGTTAATAAAAGATTTCATAATTAAATATAGACTCTTGACACATTTCAGTCACACTGCAGGATAAATGAAAATACAAGCAATAGCTCAGTCATGCTTAGAAACATAGAAACATAAAAACAGAGCGAGTCAGAAGGGGCCTCCCGGGTCATCAAGTCT
Organism: Varanus komodoensis; assembly: GCF_004798865.1. Taxonomy (NCBI): domain Eukaryota; kingdom Metazoa; phylum Chordata; class Lepidosauria; order Squamata; family Varanidae; genus Varanus; species Varanus komodoensis. Next base: position 19,516,739 of record NW_025335438.1, read on the forward strand.
GACCTCCGGCACCAGCCGGCTCCGCTCACGACATGCCCACCATGTGGACGTCCAGCCTATCCTTGAACACCCGCACCGATGGGGCCTCAACGACCTCTCGTGGAAGCCCATTCCACACCCTCGGGGTCCTGACTGTCAGGAAGTGCTTCCTGG
>NW_025335438.1:19516991-19529328 GCF_004798865.1 Varanus komodoensis
GGGGGGGCCTGGAGAGCTCTGTCAGCCCTCAGGCAGCTCACCTCCTCTTCTAGCAGGGTCACCATCTTGCACCGAGGGCAAGTGTATCCCTGCCTCTCCTGGGGGAGAAGGGCGAACATGTCGCAGCTCTCACAGCAGACAGAAACACCCGTGACTCCCGTGACTCCCGCCAAGGCCATCTCCTGGTCTGCCATCCGTATCCCTTCCGAGACCTTACCTTGGTCCCCTGCCTTGTTTCTCCTGCAGTTCCTCTCACTTGCCCAGTTCTCCCTGACAAAAACCCACTCTCACACACACACAAGGATAAAATAAACTTAAATTGGAAGAAAAACAAAGCAAAGCACAGCACAGTACAGCACAAACAAAAACAAACAAACAAACAAACAAACAAACATCAAACCTCGGTGTCTCAGGGAAGGGAGTCTCCGGACAGCTCGGGTCACAGCCAAGGGACACAGACAAGGGACGACGCCCTCCCTCTCTGCTGCTCCTGGCCCTCTGCTCCGCTGCCCCGCTCCTACCTTGCCTTCGCCAGTCCCCTGGCCACTCAGCACTCTCTCCCAGCCTGTGCCTCTGCTGCTCTGCTGCTCTGCCAAGAGGCCAGAGCCAAAAAGAAATGCTTGATTTAAAACAAACCCTATAAATTTATTTTAACATTTGTTTCCAAAAGCATTGTAGTACCTACCCCAAATATGTTGGTTGGATTATAAATATGAAGCAAAATATAGGAAGAAAGGATTATAGGAAGAAAGGATTTTGCATGCAGAGGTACAAGCACACACCACTTTTAAAAGTGCACTAGTAAAATGCACTATCATAAGCAGAAATTCTCACCTTACCTTTTCTATCCAAGTTCTGTTGGCCTGCCTTCTCCGTTATCTCCTGAGGGTCAAGGACTTTCCTGCATTGAGCAGCTGCTTGAGTTAGATGCCCTATTAGTTCCCCAACAGCTCCATAATTCTGTAAGCCTTGGACACAACATACAGCAGGGAGCACAGAACAGGAAACTGCAGAAGATAACTCTGCCTAATTTGGGGAAATTCTTGCCCACTTCTAGAATAGGGTTTGAGGAGTAGAGGTATAAATTGGTTAATCCAGTGAGCTGGCACCAAGCTAAATGAGCACACAAATAATGCCCACTGTTTCTGCTGTCTGGCCCACAAGCGGCATGAACCTCCCTGAGGGCTGAGTCAAATTCTTTGGGAAAGGAAAGGTGGAGGGGGAGATCATTGGTATGTAATCAACTCTTCATGTAGGCAAGAGCTGTTCCCACAAACCAGACTGAACATGTATTTAGATTGATGCTACTTGGACAACCTTCCTATGAAATCCTTATCATAAACAAACTGTCTAGATCAAATAAAACACTGTACTCTAAAAACCTCCTGTGTGGATCTGCTAGAATAGAGGGAGAGATGTGTTCATGACACCCACCACATTTCATCGCACTCTGTGGGGCAATTTCTGCCTCCTCCAGCAGACTACCAGACCCCATGTAGATTCTCTCTGATGACCCATGTACCCCATATTCAGTCTGCACTCCAGGACAATAACTATTATTCTATGTCTTTAAAGTGGATTTGAACAGAACAACTTTTCAAATAGAGGTTGCCTTCAAGATAGTCCTCTGGAAGTTATTCCATCCAAAGAGTGTCCTCTGAAAAAAGAACACATGGCTACCCTGCAAGTGTTCCTTCCATTTGCAGTAGAATTTAATTTAATCATATTTAAGCAACAGCTTTTTAAAAAGCTCCTTAGAAGATCCAGGTTACACTTGAAAGTTGTGAAGCATTTTCCAGATATGTGGGTCCTGTAAGTCATCAAAGTAGGCCTCTTTCCTGTGGTAAAAATACAGCTTAGAAAGGTGTATATTGGGAATAGCTAATGAACTACTCCTCTAGCACACAGCCAACTAAACACCTGCTTCCAACAATTTTGCAGAAACTCAGCCACCAAAGGCATGCAAATAATCCTGATAATTAAGTATATGAAACAAGTTATTATAAGGAAGTTACTCTTTCATTTCATTTACCTTCACCATTTTTGCATACTAATTATGAGCAGTTTAATAATACCATGGAGTTCTGCCAAAATGCCAACCTCTTGTAAATATTGGTCATGGCAATTTTAATTACCATGATTTCACTCTTAATTTTATTTAGCATATTTTCCCTCTATTATAGCAAGTTCATTTAAGCTGGAAGATCAGCATGGAAATATTTGCCTAGCAGTACAGCCTTGCTATTTAAAACTCTATTTGCTCAATATTTACCTCTCATTCTCTTCCTCTTTCATTCATGCTACTAATTCCCCATAATCAGACATTTGTGTTTCTATACTGTCTTCAGCATGGGCATCCTACTGTCACAGGATGCTGTTTTCTATGCAGAATATCAAATATTTTTTTTTCTCTGAGTTGTAGCTGCCAATCACTACAATATCATGAATATCTCTCAGATTTAACTCTGGCTTTACACATTTGGGGTGAGTAGGAGGTATGAGCATTCAATCTATGGCACAGCTAACCCCAGTAAAAATAGTGAAAAAAAGATGAAAGCTTCATAATAATGCCAGGTTTTGTTTTGTTTTGTTGTTGATATACTGGTATAAGAAACAAAATATTCGAAGTTGGATTGCCTAGTTAAATGCAAAACAGATTTCTTTTTCATTTTCAGTTTCCAGATTTACTCACCCAATTGCAGGGCAGATTAGCTGACCACTCAAGACAGTATAAGGTGCACTCCAGTGGGATATTCAGGCCTCTTTCCAAGTTCTGAGAAGGCAGCCCTCCAATAAGGAACTGGGGTGCGTTCTCTGCAAACTATGTAGAGCCACTTCTAGTACCCAGGAGAATGGCCTCCACTACATGCCACAACATAGTACTTGGCTTATGTAGCTATATGACACTATCAAGTACACATGTCAATCCACATCAAATATGAATGAATGTACTGTATAAGGAACTGGGAATGTATACCTCAATTATGCATTGGGCCAGCCCAAATCATATACCTACAGCTCCAGAAGGGTGTCTTGTATGTGACATCACAGAATCATACTGAGCCCAGTGCTTTAGTAGAAGTGAGTCAAGCATGGTGCCTCAGTGTTTGCAAATTCATCCTCAAATACGACCTTTCCTTTAAAGTCTCAGGTGGAACAACTTAGCATTTTATTGGTTTGGTCTAAGTTTAGCATAGTATGCTCAGGTATGGAGTGTCCATAACACACAACTGGTCCATCTTGAATATAAGTAAACAGCATAATGGAATTACCAGGATTCCAAAGAACTCAAATCTAAATAATCTATTAAGGCATTTGTTGACTTGGGGAGTGTATACTACATCCAGATCTGGGACTTAAGCCACTCCACTGAAGACAGTTATCTTAATTCTGAAGCATTACTCAATAAACTACTGATCATTAGGCACTCCCCCTCCCTGCTAATCAAGCATAATGACTCATTTAGATATTCTGATACCCCTTGAAATAGACCGCGGGCCACTGACTTCAGTTCAATAGATGCCTTCACTAAATGCTTCATGATGGATCTTTCTAAAAAGCAGTTTTGCAGTTCATGGATAGTTGCCTGACAACAGAGAGCCATGTCAGAGACTTAGCAGAAGGGATGTGCACTGCATTTCAAACAGTAATGTACAGCAGTATTATTATTATTAACTGAATAGCCAGCAAAGAGCTTTTTCAGAGATGAAGAGAAAGGCCTCCTGCTAAGTATGATAGCCTGTTTCCCAACTACAGATGTAAAGTGAATTTTAAAAAACTGCTGTTTAATGTGTACTTAAGTGCTTGTGCTGATCTGCCATTCCAGATTATGAAAAGAATTACAATATTTATGTCTTAATGCATGTTCAAGCCAAAGTAAAATGTGTGGTATTGTTGAAATGCTTTTGGCTATCTTTTCAAAGTGGCTCATGGGGAATGAGAGATAAATCTCTCCATTAACAAAAACAGCAGTGGTTTTGCATGTGGTGATCTGAATGGCACTTAAAGATTTTAAGCCTTGCATCTTTTGCATGCCACTATTAAATCAGGTAAAGTTCTATTATGCTGAAAAATTTACTCTACAGGGCCCTGCAGAGAATGTATGCTAGGAAGATGGAATTTGTAACGAAAAGTGAGTCACAGGGGGCTAAATTATGATTTTGTTTGTACATCTTAATGGAATATTAAGGTGCAGCACAATGTACTCACACATACACCAATCTTATTGTCATTGTGGAAATCAAGCTTCCTGCAAATGGTGCATCTGTCAGCTAGGAAGGAGGAAGGCCATGTTGGAAAGAAAGAGAAAGAGACTTAGTTGCAGCTGGATTCTATTTTATGTTCACTTGGAAGTAAATCTTTTTGGTCTCATGTGGTTTGCATCCACATAATTGTGCATGGGATCAGGTTTTCCATGTCATTTTCTCCAGAAGGTAAAAGAGAGAGAGAAGCTGCATCCAGTCCCCTGCCCAGTAACTTGAAAATGATTCCAGAACAGATTGAGTTCATAGTGGCTGGCAAACAGTGTGACCTAAAACAGAAGATTCACCTGTCTGTGATATGGTTCAGTCTTCTTGATTAAAATGGGGGTTTGATGGGGAAATGGGGCTTTTGAACTGGAACATATACAGCCATACCTTCCTGACCAATACAATACAATAGTCCTGTTAGAACTCCATTGAGAAAGAACCCAAGAAAGGAAGATGCATTTTTGCACTTTCCTGAGCACCCAGAGATTCAGGGGAAAGTGAAAAATGTGGATCAAGGCAAAAAGAAAAAGTTACAACACTTGCTGTAGATGGCACCAGCACCACCTCCCCACACTTTTTTTGCGGGGGGGGGGGGCATTTTGGCATTTTGGCAGCTGTCAGGATAAAGTGAAGAGGGAAAATGGTTTGGGAGCTCTGTGGTGCACTGTCAAGGGTTGGTACTTGCTGCACCTTGTCAGGAGGTATCCCCAGGGCATTTTCCCAGCCAAGGTTTGAAATTCCCACACACATCCTCTGCAGCTGTGAAAATATGGCTTGTTTAAACCCCTATTTGCATAGATTTTGTGCACTTAAAAAAGATAATCTGACAGCCCCTCCAAGGTGCTGCTCAGGCTCTTTGAAAGGGCTGCCTGTGGTTGTGGTTGTGGTTGTGAAAACCAGCTTTCAAAATGGCTTTTGCAATGTCAGGAAAGAAGCTAAAGTTCCAAAATGCTGTGGCTGAAAATGACTCAGGAACATCACAGGGAATGGAGAGACAAGTATCCATAGGAGAAGAAAACAGGGAAAGGAAGGGGGCAAACAGTCCATGGAGAACCTGATCAGCTGTCCAGGGTGCCATGGCTTGTTTAGCCAGCATACAACCTACCATGGCTTATGTCCTGCAAACATGCTTTTGTGTGTATTTGTGATGAGTCTAAAGATCTGGTACAGAAGCATGCAATATATTACAGCCAGATCTGTTTCATGCCCTCAGTCTCCAATCTATCAACTTCTAAGGAGTGCTATCCGCTAGCAGCTTCCTTCTCTGTAGCCAAGCACTGGGAGCACCCAGGCCTTTGATAGGTATCAATGTTTAACATTATGGGTTACATATACAAATTATCTGAACTCACCGGCACATTCACATACTAGCTGTTTCAATGAAATATTTTCCACAGCAATATGTAGGTTGTAAGTACAATCACCCTCTCCCACATGCAGAGATTTTCAAACACAGGAGTCAGTCTTCAAGTATTGCAATTCTAAGGGGTACTAAAGAAAAGCTTCCAAGCCTTTATACTAGGGGTGGCAAAACTTGCTCAACGGAAGAGCTACATATGGTAAATGTCAGATGTTTGAGAGCCAAGTAGGGCTCAGCCTTTGATCACAAGATTACTGGATGAAGCTCAAGAGTTCAAAGAGCTACATGAGGCATGTGAGACTCAATTTAGCACTCTTGTCTTATACCAATACTAAGGATAGCAACTAACTGCAACTACTAATCCATTTTTTTAAAGCACTTCATCCATATATTTTGAGCAAATACAGAAGATCAAACCTCAGTGTTGGTGCCAGACAGACAGACAAAGAGTATATAACAGAGAATATATACCCCTCAGCAAGCAAATCAATTAATATAACTCTTACTTATACATTATATATTGATCTTGCAAGGGACAGGGGGACTTCTACAAAACTGAAGAACACATTTTAATTTTCTGTGTATTCATCAGAACTTGAGACAATTACAGTAAGTATTTCCCAAAGTACAGAAACCAATTAATAGATTACAATTTCTTTATTATTCTTTGTGTGTGAATTTGTGATGGGTTTAAAGATCTGGTCTAGAGGCTAAAGTAAATTAAGGATGGAATGAACAACCATGAAAGCAAAGAACAGTGGAATGCACTGAACAGGAAATAAAAATGGAACTATATTACCAAGTAATCAGAAAGTTTTAAAAAGAAAGAGCTTCACCTTGAAATATCTTGAATATGCCTTATAAGGCACAAAGCCTTTAAGGCTGCAATTTTTTATTCAGGATTCAATGGGACTTTCATGAGTACAGACTCATAGGTTTGCACAGTAAATTATCGTGTGATCGTTAATTCAGTGAAGGAGTTTTATGCTTTGGTAGGTTATAAAGTGGAACTTCTATTCATGCAGTAGCCACTTTAAAAAAGACTGTGTCATCCTTGTAACCATGTGGAAGGATGACCTGTGCTGGCCTCTGTACACACAGTTAAAAGAAATGCACCTGGTATCAGAATGTATCACATAAGCACATGTGAAATAATATGTGGGATCAGTTTCTATCTCCATATCTGGTATACACATTTCTTTACTCCTGTGTTCATGTTAGTACATCAGCTGATTGACACAGGAGCATAAACAGTGCCTTTACAATCCAGTTATGAATATGGTCCCTTCCATAGGATGGCAGTTCACACTAAAACCATGTCCATGTGTACAAAGTGACCCTTCCCAGCTATTTCTTTAAGCTATTTATAGGCCCTATAGTACTGAAAAACACCAGTTATTGATAAGCATGATAAGTCTGGAAAAAAACAGACTTATTGCAGAACTCCCAAACCCCCCAGTTGCTGACAGCTCCTGATTTTTGGAGGACAATAGGACTCTATTTGCTTATTGTGTTTATATCCCACTTTTCTTCTGCAAGAAGCCCAAGGCAGCTTGCCTAATCTTTGTTATAATTATGATAACCCTTTGAAGATGGCTAGTCTGAAAATCAGTTACTGATTCAAAATCACCCAGAGAACTTCATGACCAGGTAGAGACTAGGCACTGGATCACCATAGTCCCAGATCAACACCTTTTATTGATGCTGATGAGGCCTCTGCACAAACATGCCTAATTTAGAAATTATAATTATAATTTAGCTAGAAATAGTGCATCGGCGAATATTGTGGAAGGTTGTAACCTGTGTGTCAGCCTGTTCAGCCTGCTACCCAGTTATTGCCTGACTGCTCTTAGTGCCGAAAACAACCTATCTTATATTTCTTCCTATCATAAAGCCACTTCCCCTTCCTGCTTCAAGTTCCACTTAGGAGACTTCCTTTGCCATCTAGATTTTCCCTAATGCATCCTAAACACCCTTTAATGTTTGCTCTCTACAGCTGTAGACTAGAAGTCCTACTGACAAGGCCTGTGTTGCTACTATACAAATATTGAATGACAGCCGTAGTAAAACTGTCTAACATTAGCAGTAGGGGCAAGCCAGAGACAGCACCTATTCAGAATTCAGCAGCTATGTGGCAATGGATTACATATCATGGATTATATTGATCCCTTCCTTATCCCTTAATCTAATTTTGCTTTTTCATAAAAATTGCTTGTTCTCTATTGGACTATTGGGAGTGATAATCATGAAATTAATTGTCACAGGAAAAACAGAAATGCTTGACAGCCTTGTCAAATGATTCTTAGCTATTTTCCTTGAAAAGCCATTTACACAAGATTCCATCAATTCAGCTGCAAAATTAACATCTAATATTTTGGAATATTTGTTTTCTGTTTTTCAAAATAAAGCATGTTCTGATAGACTGATAGATAAATAAAATGAAAAGAAACATGGCAGGACTGACATGTCATTCCAAAACAATTGTCTGCTCATTTCAAACATACTAAACTTTCAGTTGTTATTTTAACCACAGTTTTGTGCAAAAAGCAGAGATGAGCCAAAGAGCATGCAGACTGTTTTAATGCATGGCACTTTGTTCATGCAATTCCCAACACACGGGTGCCAAAACTGTGGGGAAAATAAAATAAACAAAAATGGCATCTGTAACTGCTGGGGATTAACACCAAGGAAATAATATCAATGTATAGACCAGCTAAAAGTGATCAGTTTTTCATTCTGTTTTTTAAAATACTGAGCTCCTGAAATGTTCAGGATATCAGTGACCATGCTGTGGGAGCATGTTGCCCATCATTGCTGTAAAGACTGGTATTCAATATTTATCTTCTAGGTTCTCCCCTAGCATATGTCATTGTGTATTCTGTATGCTGAACTCTGTACTTGTTCCATAAGTTGGAGAATTAAGGTGGAATGTTATTAATAATTTGCCCAAAATTACCTGGAGAACTCATGCATTGATGGCTGTATTTCAAGAGTCCTATCTAACTTCATGGCTGAAGAGAGATATAAACCAGGCCTTGTACATCCAAGCTAAATATTACTGCTATAGGGAAGAACCGTGAGTGTCATAACTGCTAGTATTAATTCTGCTACACTAGCATAAAGAATCTATAGCCAACAGTATTACGTTGTGTGACAGGTTTTCTGGGGATGCTCGTTATGCCATCCAAAAGTTTTGGCATTGCACCAGAGTCCATCACTTTAGCTCAATGTAATTTATGTTAGTGCTCATGTTGCATATTATTGACCCATAGCATCACACTGACACAGAAATAACTGTGGAATAAAGATGAAAAGTGAAAATAAAGAAATAGCTAATTACCAGAATGGTTTTGCAAACAAAAATCCTCTTACGTGTTTTCTTGCAAAACTTATATAAGTTATATAACTTCATACAAGTATGAAACTTATTTCCAAGTCAGTGGCCCTCATTTCTGCATCTACCTATTTTTAGAGGGAAATTTTACTTAACTTCCATGCTAAAAAATGTCATCTTCAAGGAGGTGGTGGGTATGCAGTTTTGCACCACTAAAATGAATGAGGCAGTCTTTATGAAAAGACATTTCACCATGCAATTCAAAATTCATAAGTCAGATCCACTGAGTTCACTTGCAAAAGAGGTTTGAATTGGATTGAGGCCATGTGCTTACAATTATACTCAAACAAAATCATTAGGAATGGGAACAATTTTTAAAATCTATCTTCTCTTTTGGGTTTGTGGGTGTTTGGTGTAGTTATGAATGTAACACCACTGCATCAAATGTAATTTGGACCCTGGCATATTTATGATAGAGCTATTTATCAGTTTTGGAAGTTAAAGAATTCTTGATCCACTTTATTTCTTACATCAATTTTGGAAGAGACTGCAAGCTTTTATAGTTCTGTCCTTCAGCAACTGTAACTGTACATCATGAGAATTTACTCAGAATTAATCCATTGTCATCGTGGACTTCCCACTTTCTGCTGTTCACTCCGTCTAATTAATGAAATTGGTGCCATTACCAAATCTAAGCACTAAAGCCCTTGAAAAATGTAGTGCTTTATTTTAAGAGACAATAAGGGTTTCCTGGGGTTCAAAAGCATATCAGTATTAGTATAGCTTATAAGAAAAGACTTAATTATTAATTATTCCTTTCTGGTGAGCATCTCAGTGAAGGCTGTCCACAAACCTCTTCAGCTGGCACAACAACAAGCATTGAAACAAGCTCAGGAAGGATAGCCAGTCTGAGGATAGCAAATGTCATGTCAAGATGTGAACCAGGATGGAATTCTACAACATTGTCTTCTATTCATATTTTCTCAACCATGTAACAGTTATTGGTCATGAAAGTACTTTTAATAAGAAATTCTGCAGGTTTTTTATGAAGCTTTTCACACCAGTGATTTCATATTTATTATTCTCAAGTTTACAGACCCCACAATGTATCCTTGCTCTACATCTGAATTATGCCTCTTTCATCCCTGCTCTCCTTCATTTGCCTTGACTGACAAGTGAAAAGATTCAAAACTAAGAAAGCTTTTCCCCCTCCTTTTTCTTTTTATACATTATGTGTAGAAAAGTTCTGGAATCACAACAGGACTGTATCCTGAACACTAGCGTTAAAGTATGCAGTATAAAGACCCTTCCCAGCATGCAGCATCAGCACTTCCTTGAAGCTTGCAAAAATGTGCAGTTTCAGCAAACTGGCACATAATTTTCACACCTGAGATCATATCTATTTTTGTACACTGTTTTGCCATACAACAATGCAAGGAAAACATCGTGTGTGAACCAGCCTTCTTCAATCAAACACTGCCTTCCAGAGGGGTTGACTACCACTCACATCTTCCACAGCCAGAAGGGGGATGGGAGTTGCAAGCCAACACATCTGATGTCCTAAACCATTTTGTCACTGGGACTCATAAGCTTCATCTAATAATCTTGTGATCAAAGGTTGAGCCCTGCTTTGGAGAGCATGAGGACTGCACATGCTCAAGCTGCAGAGCCCACGTCAGGTACAAGAGAGGTGGGGGTATATAAATTCATCCCTTACAATTGGATTTGTCCCTGCAAGTAACATCACCCAGCCAGTTTCAAAACTGTCCACCCTATTAGTGAGCAGAGAAGCTGGTAAACTCCAATATGAGAAATTCCCCAACACTTTCTGACAAATAAGGTTTGCCATTGTCAGGGCATCCAGCACAGCTGCTGCTGCTTCTCCCCAGTGCTGCTATTATAACTGGTGACAGCATCAACCATGTAGGCAGCCTGGTTCGCAGTTTGCATGCTCCAGAAGGCAGGTGTGAGGAGGGCAGCATCATACCTAGCTCAGGAAGAAGGGGAGCTAGGGCTGGGCAAAAATCTCTCCTGTAATATGGAAGATTTCTTGAAAGAGGTTTCTATTTTTCTGCTTCATGCTCAGGCCATTTTATAATTCTGAATTTCTTTTCAAGGTGTGCTTGAGCTTACCTAAGTACTGTGAGGGACACAAGTCAGGTACTCTCTGGGTGGATTCTCATTTCCAAAAATATTACCTGCATACTTTTAGTTTTAACAAACTCTCAGTCTGCAGGGCTGGATGAAAAACATGCATTGTATACACTGAGAAGGGTAAAAGAAGAAGGACTCATTGCATAAACTGGAATTCAGCAAACTGAGAAATAACATGGGTTGGCCGGAAGGTGGGGCAACCAGCTCTTAGGAATGCTGCTCTTTGATACATCTCCAACCCTATGCTTGCATATATTGGCTGGGCTTTTTAAGGCTAAGTTTCAGCTGATTAAAAACAGAATCATCAGGCTTTGAATCGCTGATGATTTATCAGGATGAGGGTGCATTCCATTTCTTCATCCTCCTGCTGGGAGCTCCTGAATTGCAGTCAGGGAATAGAATGGAAGCAACACTTCAGTAACTCTTTAATTTCCTTCCAAAAGCATTCTTGTTCTCTCCCTCTCCCTCTCCATACACACACACACACACACACACGCACTATATATATCTCCACAATTACTTCCATTTCCCAAAGTGAAAAATGGCATATTCAGTTTACTCTTAGAGAGACGGGTCACCAAAACAGGTTGGTAAATATTATTTTCTTATTTCAAACATTGTATCCCAGCTATTCTTCAGCATGAAACAATGTAGTTAATGATGTAGCTGTTTCAAAAACAATTTAACACCAGTAAATAGAATACTGTTGGAAAATTTAGGCTTAAATTGAAGAAAGTAGGGAAAAGCACTAGGCCACTCAGGTATGACCTAAATCATATCCCTGATGAATATACAGTAGAGGTGACAAATAGATTTAAGGAATTAGATCTGATAGACAGAGTGCCTGAAGAACTATGGACGGAGGTTCGCAACATCGTACAAGAGGTAGCAACTAAAACCGTTCCAAAGAAAAAGAAATGCAAGAAAGCAAAATGGCTGTCTGAGGAAGCTGTACAAATAGCTGAGGAAAGAAGAGAAGCGAAAGGCAAGGGAGAAAGAGAAAGATACACCCAATTGAATGCAGAATTCCAGAGAATAGCTAGAAGAGATAAGAATGCCTTCTTAAATGAACAGTGCAAAGAAATAGAAGAAAACAATAGAATAGGGAGGACCAGAGATCTCTTCAAGAAATTGGAGATATGAATGGAATGTTTCATGCAAAGATGGGCATGATAAAGGACCAAAATGGCAGGGACCTAACAGAGGCAGAAGAGATTAAGAAGAGATGGCAAGATTACA
>NW_025335438.1:19529428-19529722 GCF_004798865.1 Varanus komodoensis
CAGCTAGAAGAGATAAGAATGCCTTCTTAAATGAACAGTGCAAAGAAATAGAAGAAAACAATAGAATAGGGAGGACCAGAGATCTCTTCAAGAAATTGGAGATATGAATGGAATGTTTCATGCAAAGATGGGCATGATAAAGGACCAAAATGGCAGGGACCTAACAGAGGCAGAAGAGATTAAGAAGAGATGGCAAGATTACACAGAAGAACTATACAAGAAAGAGCTTAACATCCCTGATAACCAAGATGGGGTGGTCACTGACCTCGAACCAGACTTTCTGGAATGTGAAGT
>NW_025335438.1:19529822-19539782 GCF_004798865.1 Varanus komodoensis
AAAGGTCAGTTTACATTCCAATCCCAAAGAAGGGCAATGCCAAAGAATGTTCAAACTACCGCACCATTGTACTCGTTTCACATGCCAGCAAAGTTATGCTCAAAATCCTACAAGCTAGGCTCCAGCAGTATGTGGACCAAGAACTACCAGAAGTACAGGCAGGATTTCGAAGAGCCAGAGGAACAAGAGATCAAATTGCCAACATATGCTGGATCATGGAGAAAGCTAGGGAGTTCCAGAAAAACATCTGCTTCATTGACTATGCTAAAGTCTTTGATTATGTGGATCACAACAAATTGTGGCAAGTTCTTAAAGAGATGGGAGTACCAGACCATCTTATTGTCTCTTGAGAAACCTATATGTGGGTCAAGAAGCAACAGTGAGAACTGGACACGGAACCACTGATTGGTTCAAAATTGAGAAAGGAGTTCGGCAAGGCTGTATACTGTCGCCCTGCCTATTTAACTTATATGCAGAGCACATCATGAGAAAGGCAGAGCTAGATGAATCACCAGTTGGAATTAAGATTGCTGGGAGAAATATCAACAGCCTCAGATATGCAGATGATACCACTGTCATGGCAGAAAGTGAAAAGGAACTAAGGAGCCTTTTGATGCAGGTGAAGGAGGAGAGCGCTAAAGTTGGCTTGAAACTCAGCATTAAGAAAACTAAGATCATGGCATCTGGTCCTCTCACTTCCTGGCAAATAGATGGGGAAGAAATGGAGGTAGTGACAGATTTTATTGGTAGAGACAGATTTATTTATTTTTTCTTGGGCTCCAAGATCACCGCAGACAGGGACTGCAGCCAAGAAATTAAAAGATGCTTGCTCCTGCAGAGGAAAGCTATGGCAAATCTAGAGAGCATACTAAAAATCAGAGACATCATCCTGCCAACAAAAGTGCGTATAGTCAAGTCTATGTTTTTCCCAGTTGCAATGTATGGCTGTGAAAGCAGGACCATAAGGAAGGCTGAGCACCGAAGGATTGAGGTCTTTGAATTGTGGTGCTGGAGGAGACTCCTGGGAGTCCCCTGACTGCAAAGTGATCAAACTAGTCCGTTCTAGAGATCAACCCTGACCGCTCTTTAGAAGGCCAGATACTGAAGATGAAACTCAAATACTTTGGCCGCCTCATGAGAAGGAAGGACTCCCTGGAGAAGAGCCTAATGCTGGGAACAATAGATGGCAAAAGAAGAAGGGGACGGCAGTGGATGAGGTGGCTGGATGGAGTCACTGAAGCAGTTGGTGTGAGCTTAAGTGGACTCCAGGGGATGGTGGAGGACAGGAAGGCCTGGAAGAATGTTGTCCATGGGGTCACGATGGGTCAGACACAGCTTCCCAACTAACATCAACAACAGCAACAAATAGGATAAAGTAGCCATAATGCAAAAAATAAAAATGACATGAAATAATGCAATTAAATAATAAAATGAAACAAAACAAAACAAATAATAAAATAATAAAATAAAGGCATCAGCTGCCAATAATTTATCCACAGTGCTTGAAACCACTTCAAAAAGAGAGAAACCATCGATGTTCTCAAAGCCTTCCAAAAATCATTTTTGAACATGTTATGGAAGAGGTAGAGCTAGATAAGTTCCCTCCAGAGGAGTTTAAAGATCCTCAAGCCATAGATACAGACGTTTTCATAGGTATAATATGTTTATCTAGTGCCATGCTATGTATGCTTAGACAGGAGGAAAATAAAACATTTACAACCCTAGCATAGCTGGGGCATGCTCAGAGTTGCAAACTGTTTTTTTGGTCAGCTCTATTGGCAGACTAAACAAACAGAGTATAAAGACAGGTTAGGTACAAAGTACAATTCCTTCTGTTATCAAAAACTCCTCAAAGAGAGCCAGTGTGGTGTAGTGGTTAAGAGCGTGGGACTGGGACTCAGACGATCTGGGTTCTAGTCCCTGCTCAGCCATGGAGCCAACTGGGTGACTTTGGGCCAGTCACAGACTCTCAGCCCATCCTACCTCACAGGGTTGTTGTTGTGGGGATAAGATGGAGGAGGAGAATGATGTAAGCTGCCTTGAGCCCTTTGTAGGAAAAAGGCAGGATATAAATCGAAAAATAAATAAATAAATAAATAAATAAATAAAAGAAATAAAAACAGATGGACCTTCTGTAGCTAAATCCATATCAAAATTCTGCTCTTGCCGAGATTCCCTAAACTAGGTTTTTTCACCATAATCACGCCTCTCTCAAGAGTGATATACTTTAATTGGGAAATAATCTTAAAAGAAAACTTTCTCTACATCTTGAACATTCCCATTGGCCAGGCCCATCTGGTAATAAAAAATTCAAGTTGGCTAAGGTACTGCCCAGAGCCATCTGGTTCCCATACCAAAACTAGTTCAAACTCACCCAACAATGAGTTTCAAGTATGAAGTATGGCCAGCAGCTAACTGGATGATCTTCCTTGGTCTCATCTGACATTGAGATTACTGCAAAGACTATTTAAAAAGAAAATTAAGAAGTTTCTTACAGGAAACTCTAAATATCATTGGTATTAGATGCCAGACAGTGAGGAACACCAATAGAGAACAAACCCAGACTCCAGTGGAGAAGAAATAAAGAACAAGGATGACTATACAGAGAAAGCTCAGACACAAAGACAAAATGGTCATATACCACTGTCTCCTTGTGATTACAATAAACTTCTAGACTATTCCACTACAACAGTGCACATACTTTTGAAATGGGAAGCATGTCCCATGCTTCTTGAACTGTATGTAGAGGGAGAACACTATTTTTTTTTCCCTAGGTCAAGAGGCATAAAACATCTTATTGCATGCCTTGGCAACTTCTTTTTCTTTCACTGAGATTCTAAGTTTGTGCTAGTGTATCAGATTTTCCTGTTATCTGTTCACTTCATTTATAGAGAAATAATCAAATGCTTAAATATTTGATGTTTTATGATAAAACCAAATCTGAATTTATTATTAATATCATCCAGTATGATAAATGCATTTATTTGAAATTCCCTTTTCAAATACTGCCTGAGTTCAAAATCATAATCTGAATGCAAAAATGGTTTCTATAAAGATATTATTGTATATATCAATATTTATTGGCTGAATGATACAATCTAACACAACCATATTTACTACTTTAGTACAAGTTGAACTGTAGCCAATAGTCAATAAATATACATTAAGAACATATGTCCTCCTCCATGCTTAATATCTAGATCTCTGCATTTGCCAATTCTTATCTAAACGTTTTCTCTGTCTTGATATGGAAGTTTGTTCCCATGGTCTTGGATATATATTTGTGACAGTCAATAATTAATTCTCCTTTTTTTTCTTTGATGTGCTGTATAAATCCCAGTAAAACTGATTGCAGGTCCTTTTATTATTTCATAAACAACTCCAATGATAATTCCCTATTGTCTCTTGAGACTTTAGAATGCTATCCTATATGTACAAGGTCTACTTCAATCACACTCAAACATGTTTAGCGATGATGAGTGAATTTTCAGTTTTGTTTTCTTTTACATTCCCAAGCTATTCCTGAAATTCTTGAACCAGTCACCATACCCACAGTTGCAAGATTCACTGAAAACAAAGGAGGTGCCTCTGATAACTTCTTTCTCCATTTCTCCTCAAAGCACAGTGCTTGTAAGTGAAAAGGTTATCACTGGAGGCTGGTGGCTTTAATGTCAGTGGACAGTGTATTCAAACTGGGTTGTAGTTCAAACTTCCATGGTGACTGCCTCAATTTTCCTTATGGTAGATAGGGCTGCCCATGACTGTGGCTATTGAAAGAAACTTCAGACAGTTGGATTCAGACGAGAGGTTCAGCATCCCTGTACTAGAATTGCACATCCCAATGGTTTCACAGCTCTCTTTCACTGCTAAAGGGACTCCTCCAGTCTCTGTAGCTACTCTCCATAGAGTGTGCATTGATGGATCCAAGATGAAGGGCATCATTCTAGAACATGTGGAGCTGCTGATTCATGGGAAGCTCTCAATGTTATCATAAGGGTAGTGATACTAGAAAGCATCTAGTGTGACCTTATGACTGCCTTAAGAAATGAGGTTCTGCTAAAGTTCATGATGACTCCTGGGAAGCTTCAGCATTACCAGTGGTATTGCCAAAAGTTACTGCTACTCTGTGTGGCTTACAATTGGCATTGATTCTGCAACAGCAAAGCACTCCAGCAACAATCACCTGTGGCTGCACAGCTTTGTTCTCAGCTCAAATTCCTACAGGCAGCTATGTACATAAAGATCTGAACATTATGTTGCCAATGGAAGCCTGTTTGGAGCTATTTACCTATTAGAATCTGGACTGTCTGGGCTTATCATGCTGGCATAGTAAGTTCTGGTACCTTAAATGGGGAGATGTGAAGAAGGTGGCCAAGCCAAAGGTGAAGATTTGCTTTAAAGTATAAAACATTTTCAGGCTGACTCATTGATAACTGATGCCAATACTTTTACACCATAAAATATAAATAAATAGACCTACCCATATCCCAGTTTTACTCTTTCAGCAAGGAATCCATCTCCTGTCCTTAAGTTTTTGCTTCAGTAAGTGATTTGATTTTGATATCTTCTACCTATTCAATAAAAGCAGTTCTTTCTTTTCAAAGAAGGAAGGAAGGACAGAAGGAGCTTCCAGCTGATTAACAAAACTAATCAGTGAAAGAGACATGCTGTACCCATGACCTCATTGAAACTAATATTAATTTTACTTCTTACCTTATTATAGCCAAGACTCAGAAATGCCATTTGCTTGTGAATTCTGAGAATATTCAGAATATTGGAAAGCAAAGTATATTTTGATGATAAATGCATTGGAAAAGCAATCTGTATTTCCTCCCCACACTCACACCTGCTTTCCTCTCACTTCGGATGTCAAGTACTCTCTCTCTTATTTGTGAAAAGATGTTTCTTTTTATGATTCAATGAGATATTTCTAATTTCACTCTAGCAGATCATTCTAGTGACAGCATAAGAAAATAAGCCTTTGGGCCTCTCAGGTTAGCTAGTGAGCACAATGCTACCACAAAGGCAACAAATCTTGATTATGCCTTGCTTAAAAAGAAGGAAGGAAGGAAGATTGGAGATGTTCAACTGAATGTAGTTAAACATGTATTCTGCTTCCAAAGAACATTTTTGTTCCCAAAAGTAGACTTCCTACCTGTCTCTGACAATGCTTAAAAATAGTAAAATGACAGATAGTTTTGCCAGGATTTATCCTTTTCAGGTAGCACAATTCTATGGCCACTAGACAAAGTCCATGTGAGTTCATGATGTTTTGGCCTCCCAGCTCCAACCTCAGAAATCTCCTCTAAGTTTGGAAGGCAATAGACAGCCTCACTGAATTGAGCCCTCACCAAAAACACAGTTCTGAACATCCCACAAATAAGCTAATTAATTATAGGATTAAAGGGAAAGTTCCCCAATCAATTATACATTTCTGTAGCATCAATGAATATGCAAGAGAACAAGCAAATCATTCTGGGATATTTTGCAAGTGATGCTAAGAGAAGGTTTGCAGGACCAACCAATCAATGGTGGTTTATTTTACCTTTCTTGGTCTGTTATGTTACCTGAACCTCATCATGATATTTCACTATGGCACATATGATTTTTAGAAACCATGGACAGAAACAATGGTCTGGCATAAGGTTTCTTGGTAAAATAAACCTGGTACCAAGAATCTGAGAATAACAACTCATCGTGGTACCAAGAGCAGCAGCATAGAGCATCCCTGCAGTTTATCTGGGAAATTACCTAGTCAAAAAAATGAAATTAGATTGGTCTGGCAGGATTTTTTCTTGAAAAATCCATACTGGCTTCTAGTGAACCCTGCATCTATTAATACAAAAATGTGAAAGAGTTCTCTTCCTTCATAGCTGTTAATATAAGACATGAAGTGGAAGAGAACCACTTTGAAGTCAAATATATATTGCTTTCACAGATGTGGTGCATATAAGAATATTATCAACATTGGGTTCTTTAATTCAATTGACTGGAAAAAGGAAAACAAAAAACAAATTAATCAGTATTGGTGGAAATTACCGAAATCAATCATACTCTTTTCTGTCCTGCAGAAAGTGACACTAAGGACCATTCACACCTGCTGTAAATTCTTTCATGTGAAGGGTTAGGGTTCACATTAACTGGTTCATGTGAAATGGCCACCTATCATCTGCATTCTGCAAAAAATCCCCCCATATCTTGTTTTGAGGTGGCATGGTAAACTGGTGAGCTTGGTGTGCAGAAGATTCTTTTTAGGAATGGACTGCCAGGAGCTGGATGCAACTTCACCATATGATCTAAAATAATTGGCAGAGCCTTTCCATATGAGCATAAATTATGCAAAAATAATAATCTTAGCTTCTAGTGAAACTAAAACTGATAGTTTTACATGTTTAGTCAGGATCACCCATAGGTATGGCAGTAGAAAAACAAAAATAAAGGCACACAATAGTGTGGGGGGAGTAGGGGTGCAGGTATTCTTTTATTACTGTTGTTTTTATAGATAAAAAGAAAAAAAACAAAGAAAAAAGTAACATGAAACGGAAAGACAAAGTTACACAAACATTACATATATTGCTAAGTGCAGGAAATTAGACAACAAGGAAATAATTACTGTTACTTCTATCAATTTTGTAACTACAATTTGACTTAATCCTTGGTTAGTACTATAAAAAAGTGTTAACATGGGTGTCAAGGGCATTCCTGATAAACTTACAAAAACAGAAGAGGGGGAATATATGGTAAGGACTGGCCAACCAGATTCTCATCCACAAAGCCAAAGAAAGAAAATGGTAGATCCATAACCAGAAGTTCATCAGCTACAACTATGAACCTGTTACTAGCCAGAACAGATTGACTAAGGAGTTTTGAAAGGACCCCCTGGCAATTCAGTGTATTTGGTGCCAGCTTGGAGCAGAAAATTGCAGAGTTGGTAGGCAGTATGGAAAGTACCCCCAGTTCATGTATAGATATCCCTGAGTTTTAGGCAAATGGAGTCAGCCCAAAAGGGATGCATCATTTAGCAGTCCTCAGTGAACCCCTTCATGTGTGCACCCAGTGACAAGGAAGCCATTCCAGTGCAGTACAGTTCATACAGTGCATGGGCATACATTTGAATAACACTACCAGGTGGACACAGTTTTATAAACAAACCATGAAAGAGCCCTGTAACAGAATGATCAGTCCACCCTTGATCGTCACTCTTGACACAAATCTAGAGTCAATTGATTGCTAATTATAGAAAGTCATGGCCTTAGTTTCGCAACAAATGCATAACTGGCTTGGCTAACATAATCTAGCTTCTAATTTGTGGGGAAGAGGGGTAGCTGTGTTTACATTGGTTAAATTGTTTCCCACTTATTTCCTATATACTCTGCTTTAGCTGAGTCACTCCTTCTGATGCAACTGGTGGAAATAATTCTAAGCCATGGAAATTTCTGCAAAGCATAGAGAGAAAACCACTTTAGTGTCCACATGTGATTTTCATCTGTGATAAAATGAAACATTCTTTAGTCCCAGTGGTATGATGAGGTTCAGTGATAATAACTTCTCAGGAGTTATCTGCCATGGGCAGTGGGAAGAGCTGGAGTTGGAGCCACTGTTGGGCAGAAAAAGAATGAAGTATACCTGTTCTTTCTTGATGTTACAGCTTTCATCTAACAGAGGAACTGTTAGACCTAAGCAGACCAGAGGACAATCAGGTCCCAAGTGACCAGGTTAACAGCCCCATGGGCACAAAGATGAACAGCACAGTCTGCAGCAGGCAAGAGGTCAAGTTCTTCAAGTAGGGCCCCCAGAGCAGGGGTTGTCTTCCATCTGCTCAGATGGAGGGCTATGGCCTGAGGTGAGAGTTCTATAAGGCTTGGTGGGAAGGAACTAGTCTTTGGAGTTAGGTGACCAACTGGTCGGTTAGGTGGTACAAGATGCACTGCAGCCAAGACTGGAATGTATGAAACCCCCCACAGCTGTGTCTGTGAAACCTTGGCAGAAATTCAGTGTTAAAAGCAAAAACTGTTAAGGTGTGAGAATCTGGCTACTGAGAGCCCCAGTTCACTAACACACATGCATGCATTCTGCTTCTCAGTGCTTCTGTGTGAGAATATGGTCAACCCATTTCAAGATACTTGTTCTCCTTCCAGAAGTGTTAATACTTGATTTTACATGTGTCATGTTCCATTATCCTGTGTTCTGTACCCATACACTTTCATTGGTCCTTGACTATTTAAGCCGAATAAAGTAACAAGAAACAGGGCATATTCGTGGTTTGTAGAGGACAAGATGGTTTGTTTTGTTCCTAACTTATGTCTGAACAACTTATCGAGCATCCCTTTCAGCCAATACAATAAGCATTAGCCAAAAACAACCTCATTAAAAAATTCTGGGAGTTTTCTTAGGAATTATACGAATCTAAGAGTTTCTTAGACTTTTCTTCTATCTGAGCACACATAAGATTCTGTCCTTAGTGTCTCAAGCATTTCTTTCATTTAAAACATAAATGAAATGATAGGTGCATTTATTTTCAGCTGGAAAGTATGTTATCATTTGTGTGCGTGCATGCATGCATGTACTCCATGTTGACTGTTGTAAACCACCAAGAGAGTTTTGGCTGTGGGGCAATATAGAAATATATGAATGAACTCCAGATGCTTCAGTGTAATGTTTATGCCAAAGAGCCTTTTATGGGACATAGGGGTTGGGGTAGGTTTGCTACTCAAACTAGCCCCACAGTGATGAACTTCAATAAAGGAGGATAAGAACTTTCAGTTTTCATAAAATATTATACCTAGGGTAGAATGACGGCACCCTGTGATTGCTATAACTTAATTTACAGATAACTAAAGTTTATCATTTTACTTAACTGAAAAAATGCCACACACACAAAAATATAGAATTACAAAAACTGCACAAATTGCCACTTCTGGCTGTTCTTTTTCTGCTGCAGGAGCATCTAGGATTTGACTTAATGTGCACCTGAACTTGACAAAACATATCTGTAAGACTGAGCTATAAGGAGGTTTGTCCATGCTCACACAATTATTTATTTATTTAAAACTTTTTTATGCTGCCCCCATCGCAACAAAGCCTCGGGGCAGCTCACAACAAAAACAAAATATACAAATATAACAATTATACAACAAAAATATTAAAAACCAGTATTAAAATCTGATACATAGTATCAGATCTTAAAGCCTTACCCAAAGGCAAATGTATCCTGACCTTGTCAAAAGTATTAGAAATAAATCTGAACCTTAAATAAGATTTGCAGACTTTATCAGTCCATGTTCTCATGAAAGGAAAAGTATAGCCTGGTGCTGCTTCACCTGATTGCTGCATTTCTTCATTTCTTTCTTCTCTACTTTTTTTGTCTTTCTCTTCAAATATGTGTTACTGACAATATATTAGATTTTTCTTTTCATTTTCCAGTACATTACAAAAAGCAAGCTCTTCCCTGTCCACTTGCCCTGTACCTATGCCCTCCCTTTTAGGCGTCCTCTTCTATTCGTCACATCATCTTGCATTTAAATAGTAAAATGCCATGGAGACACATGCGCTGGTGACTTCCCATCTTGACTTCTGTAACGTGCTCTACGTGGGGCTACCCTTGAAGATGGTCCGGATACTTCAATTGGTTCAAAATAGAGCTGCCAGGCTGCTGACGGGGACTGGACGTTATGTTCACATGACTCCAGTTCTCCGTCAGCTTCACTGGCTTCCCATTGAAGTCCGGGCCAAATTCAAGGTGTTGGTGATGACCTATAAAGTCTTAAACGGCTTGGGTCCTGGTTACCTGAAGGAGCGCTTACATCCATATATGCCCAGCCGCCCCCTGAGATTGGCGGGAGAGGCCCTTCTCCGGGAGCCCTCCATGAAAGAAATTAGGAGGGTGGCTACTCAGAGGAGGGCTTTCTCAGCGGTGGCGCCTAAGTTATGGAATGCGCTCCCCAGAGAGGTCCGCCTGGC
>NW_025335438.1:19539882-19657408 GCF_004798865.1 Varanus komodoensis
TTGTTTTTCGGCGCCAGGTGAAGACCTTTTTATTTAAGCAGCATTTTAAATGTTAATATTTTGAATTTTATCTGGCCAGGACAGCTTATTTTATATTGTATATCTGTATTTTATTTTAATGTATATATTTTAAAAGGTTATTTATGATGTTCTAACTTATTGTTGTAAGCCACCCCGAGGCTTCGGCGAATGGGGCGGCATAAAAATGTTTTAATAAATAAATAAATAAAATCTACTTAGTATTTAGTGTTAATGTTCTATTTAATAGTATTTAAATGGTAAAAATGGTATACTTAAGGTTGCTCCTTTTTTTCATTTCTTTGCAGTATCCCTGTAAGACATGTTAGACTAAGTTACAGTGTCCGTTCTCAAATTACCCACCAGACCTTCAGAACTGTTGAAGCTGCCTAGGTAGTAGGTATGGAATATCATAAAATGGAATGCTAGTTTGGAAAAGAAACAAATACCCAAATAGCACAGAAGTCACTGAGGACCCAGTCCAGTAATTGGATCTTATCTCCATGACTGAAGTGCACGCAGTTCAAATACGATATCTTGACACAGGGCATAGGTGTTACAAAATTAGCTGCCCAGACCTTCTGCTGCAAGCCTTCTGAATTGGAAAAAAGCCCTTAACCTTTCTCAGACTGTGACAAGCAATACTTCATTCCAAACTTTAGTTGCAGGCTAGCCAGTAATATATACCGGACTGTAGGCCTTTCCAAACATCAATAAATGATTTTCTGGCTTTTTTTAGTCAAATGAATGCCCAGGACTTCACCTATTTTAAGAATACCTTAATCAATCTAATGCATTCCTTTGAACTGATTATTTAAGAGCCAAGAGGCTCAGCTGTTGAGCAGTATAAAAATGAAATAAGTAAATGTACATAAATTTAGAATAGCATTGATGTAGCTGGAGTGGATATGCATCCTGCATTACAGAGGGGACTTGTGTTTGAAAACACTCTCTGTTTGGAGGGCTAACTCTGGGCGAAACAAAGATAAGGAAGGAGACCAGAGGCCCTGAAGATGCCCTTCAGCATGGAGCAAACGAACAGAAAACTGTGAAGGCACAAAGCAAGGTGGCATCTTTAAGAAAGAGTACAAGCTTCATGCATATATTGCTCCATAGTCCTTTATTCTTTCTTCACATTTGTACTTCCTTCCTACTTTGAAACTATTGTATTCAGCCCTAAACAACTTGATGTCAGGATACTCACAAGAGCACCTTCTGTTACCAATCTGGAGTCACAGAAGTCATCAGAAAGTTTGATCAGGGTGGTTTCACACAGGTGTCTGGACTGATGGCCTGATTAGAGTTCACCTAGGGAAGAGTCTTCGGTGCAACAGCTGCATTTCCTTGGCACACTCTCCCTTTGGAGATCAGGTACAATGTTGTATTGTTTTCAGCATCCCTTGAAAACTTATTTTAGGAAGACTTCTTGAACAAACCAGCCATTGTTTTATTCTCTTTTACAGATTTTTTTTAAAATGTGCAACTTTTTATTGTACACTGCTGTGAGATCTCCATACTGGAATATATAGCAGTACATTAATGTTATTCCATAGCTTTTTATTCTTGCCTTACATTTGATTTTTGATCAAACTGTCCCTCCATATGACAGGTTTTCTGATTGCCTGATATCATATGCAATCCCATCAGCATCTAGAATATCCATCACCCGTCTGAAGCTTTGTCACAGTTTGTACTGCTTTTTAACATGTGTGGAATGTGACGCAATATTCCCAAGTGATCTTTGACCGATCAGACCAATTGCATTGATTAAGGAAATGGAGAGCAATTCAGAATTACAAACCAATCTGTATACATTTCCGCTGCAAACTGTAAAATGTATAAACATGCATGGAGGGAAAAGGGTTTTCTTAAGCCAGATTTTTAAAAGACTATCTGTGAGGATGAGGAATTATGTAGAGAAGCACAGGGCAGGCAGGAGTAATTCATCTATTCCCTGGCAATTGCATTTCTGCTCAAATTTGCCCCCAAATCCAATTTCCCCACCCAGAAAATCCATATTTATTGTGAATATTTATGAGCAATAAGAATGGAATAAACAATCAGAAGGCATATTTATCAAGTTTTATTAGTAAAAAAGTAGTAAAAATAGTTAATTCTGTACATTAAGACATTACTTTGAAAATACTATACAATTTTTACAAAGAAACTGATGAATAAACTGTAAGGCCACAAAGCAAAACTAACCATTTGTTTCCCTTCACGAACTTTAAGTCTTCTCCACTGTAATTTACCCTGCATTCATTTTCTCCCATTGGATTCTCTGTTTAAATACTGTGTGTCTCTAGGCATGCTAAATAGCATAATGATAAAGCAAGACTATTAAAACACTATGAGCACACAGGGTACTACAAATCTGTATGTAAATGAGCAATCATCTTGGTATAAGTAATACCTCCTAATGAAAAGGAAATATCAAATGATGAAATTAATTACAAAGACTTGGATCTTTCTAATAACCAGATATTTTGTTTTGTGATTTAATTCTTTAGAGTTAAAATTGGAAGTGGAAGTTCTTCATCCACTAAGTAGACAAGTCAGAGAGAGAGAACAAGTCCTGTTCTTTTCTGCTTTTAAAGCAAATATCAAGTAAAAATCAAGTACATTTGCACAGACCTCTGAAATTACCTTCAGTATAAAATGCAAGATGTATAAATTGCATTCCACATATCTGCTGTCAATACTGGTGCAAATTACAGCCATGTGGAAGAAAGTTCCAGTGAAATCAATTGAATCCACTTCCCTGAAATATGTTGAAGACTGGGGCTTACATACAATTCTTTCTTCATTGGAGTCTTACATATATAAAACTTTAGCAAGGTTCCTTCCAAACTTTGGCAGATAGTCTATACATATCTATTTAGAATTTTAAAATAATTTAAAAACAACTATGAACAGATTTAGTTTAATTACAGGTATGAAGCTAATAAGATAACTTTCTAAATCTTAAAACTATGGGAAAATGGGTTTATTTTACTGCTAAAGAATGAACCATTGTACTTAATGTTACAGCAGCATAAAGCTTTTGTCCCAGACAGTCAACAGTAGTTTTTTTTTTTTAATTTAGCAAAGGAAAACACTGGTTAATTAGCATCCCCTCCATTACAGCAAGACTTTTCATTCACAGTTCTTCCAATGATATACAAGAGTTATGATGAAATGTAGAATACCTGTTTGCTATCAAGAACTCTGTAACATACAAGGAAAGTTGAATTGCTGATTGCCTTACAAATAAGCTATGAGAGAAAAAAATTGCATTTGGAAAACTGCATTTCTCTTGCCACTGAAGTTGCAAGCAGTCTTTCTTCACAAAAGAAATGAGTCTTTGTCCAGTGCCACTGTAGAACACTCATATTAATATCCAGGTCAGCTGTTAGCACTGTCAAGAAATTTTTTAAAAATCAAGAATTTTTAAAAGATCAATTGCAGGCAAGTTTTTATAACAAATACAACAAATTAATCTAAAGTAATATATGATTTCCAAATTCTTGAATCTTTAACTTCATTTTGCAGTTTGACAACATAGATTATTGTCTGGAATTCTCCCCCCCCCCCTTTTTTTTCCCCCAAAATTGCAAGACAACATATAGTTGCAGACCAGTTGAGGAAAATATTCCTCAACCAATAAAGAGGTGTTAGTGGACCTAAAAACTTTACTGAAAGTAGTTAATTCTTCTTGTTATTAAATAGCATAGTAACTGAAAATGAATGTTAATCTTACTGTGTTTTTAAATGTTATTTGTAATACTGCTTTGACACAGTATAGAACAAATTTGTTTTTGCAAACTGATAATACCATGGTACACACAGAAAATCTGCAAAATGAAGTTCTCAGAGCTATTATCCTACAGCAATGCTGGCGGTACCTGAACAGCAATTTGGTGCAACAGTAAATGGTTGCAAACTAAGTAATAGTGGAAGCAGCAACTGGAGTTCCAGGATGTCCATTACAAGCATGATATGGGTGTAATTCCCAGAAAATCTGTGTATGTAGTTCAAAGTCAGTCCTACTGACTTCAACAGGTATTATTCCCAGCCTATGGAGCTGGATCCAAATTCATTATGCATGCTTAGAAGAGTTACTATGATTCAGCAGATGTTCCCCACCAAGAAAAAGGCGCACAGAAATAATCTTTGCCTATTCCTTTCCCCTGAATTGCCTTTTCATGCTACTCAGGAGGGGTGCTGACCCTACCAGATCATGTTTTCCTAAGGCATATGAGAAAGGAGGAATCAAAAGATTGTCATCATACCATTCCTCCAGCATGAATAACTGTGCTCAATGCTATTCTAGATCCAACCCATTGTGTGTTAAAACACGGTTAAACTTAGCATCAGAATAATCAGTGCAATCTTTGTTTTACTATAAAGCAATCATATTAACATGAAATTCCTCTAAACCAAAGGAATTTTAAGGCAGGTCTTACCTACTGGCTGATAAAGTTTTCCTGCCTACATCCTGAGGCATTGATTCACAGTGGAAAAAACTTTTTATCCACCAGCATCTTTCAAACACTTCAGGTAAACCTAGAAATGTATATGGACAATAAATAGCTACACAATAAAGCCATGAAGAGGTTATTAATTTTAACAAAGCGGAAACCAAGGTTTGCTTAAGAGGATAGTTCTATTATTCCTACACAGCACCCCAGGGGTTCATGCCATTGTTCTCTCTGCAAAGTCAGTATTCCAATGAGGAGTGGGAGAATGTGAATTTCAGAGGTATGCTGCTAGGTGGGGAAAGAGTGAAGGGATCCAAAGGAATCCAAAGCACCCCCCTCCAATCACGGGCCCATAGCTGGGAAACAAACAGATGTCTAAATGCTTTCTTCCCATTGCCAGCAATGGATGGAAGTACATGCTGTAAGCCTAGGCTCTCAGAGTACTTCTGGCATGGCAGCAAAAGCCAGAAGGCCATAGAAAGGAACAGAGTGCTACAGTTTTGGACTGCATCATCAAGAGCAATGAATTAATCTTTCACTAACAATGTATGAAAATTAAGTGGTACAAGTGATACCCATTAATATGTTCAAGTTTTTCTGGATTATAACTAATAACTTTAAGAGAGTCACAATACCATGAAGGGGTTTATCCTGCTCTGAGAAGGTTATGGGTTCAGAACAGCAAGATGAACTGCTTGAAGAAACACTGCAGTCAGAATTCAGCCGGGCTGTGGGTCAAAAATAACCTTACGTTACATTTGGAAATATCTTTGCACTGAACATGGAATACAGCAGTGCTTGTGGCTCAAACTTTCCTTAAGGCAACTAGTTCAGTACTGTACATGTCACAACAAAATAATTGAGGCACTCCTAAAAGTATAAGGCATGGTTAGCTAACATGTTTCCAGGGCCTAGTCCTTCTGTTTTTTGTATTATCAGATGATAATTCCTATTTCAGGGAAGGAAAGATGCAAAATTAAGATGGAATGTAATACAATTCAAATATAGTCAAGGAACAGATGAGGATAATGGTTTCAAGATTAACATTACTCTCTCAGGAATCCAGGCAAATGGAGCTGGATTTAGGGGCGCATGACCCAGGCAGCTGCTTGGAAGAACTGTGTGTGAGGATGTCACATTCAGGGCAGTATTTCTCATGAGCTTTGTAGACAATTTCCTACTAAACAGCAGAAATAAATATTTTATCTGCAAAGCTGCCAGATTGTACATCAGTGTTTTGAACTGACAACATGTGTGATTGAAACTGAAGACATGAAGAGGACACTTTTTCCTTGCAGTGGTTTTAGATCTAAGGTGACCCATGGCCATAAATGCTCAAACCTTTCACAGGATATATGCTATGCATTCTGTTCTCTTTTCTACAGAAACACATACATTTTGTGGTCCTGTCAGTCATCACCAGAGCATAAGAAAAGCACATGCAATTTTGAGGCAAGAAACTTACTTCGGTAGTACTGATTTTTGGCTAGAAGAGAGCCCGCTGAAGGCACAGCCGCCATTGCAACGCCAGTAACAAAAGACAAGGATTATGTAGGGGCACCTGCAGATCAAGAGGAAACAGGAAAATTCTGTGTTAGTTTTCTGAGCCAGTGTACACCAGTATACAGATCTCCACATAACCTAGAATTGTATTCCAGGCTTCCATTGTGTCATTTTAGACCTTAAAGTCTGTAGATCCTATAAGAAACAAAAGACATGTATATGGATCACTATGGTTCCATCCCATAAATACCCAAAGTCCTGATGGTCTTGCAAGCTGGGGTGGGCATTTTTTAAAGATGGTCAGGAAATTCTTAGGAACAGAAGATGCCTGACAGTAACTCAGATCACTTGCCCATCCATTTAGACCAGTGCTGCTCCTCAGGGTCTCAGGCAAAGGTGTTCCTTCTCACCTGCTACCAAAAAATATCTCAAACTGGAACCAAGGCTTTCTGTATGGCAATTTGCATTAAGATCTAACTTTGGCAGGTATGCTGCTCTGTCTTTACAAAATTATTTCTCAAGTCAAAGACAATTCTTTGCAGTTACGTCTTTCCACTTGATTGTCTTCCAATCAAAGCAAAGTTTGCTGAAGAACTCCACTGTCAATTCATAACAGCATAATAATTTTTGCTGCAAAAGCTTTAACAGCACAAAAACTCAAAGCGCTCCCCCCCCCCAAAAAAAACTTTCAGTTTTAAGACATAATGCAGAGGGACAAGCATAACACCTCACTGGCATTTCTGCCAAGGGCTAAATCTTTGAAAACCAGCTTGAGGATACTGTTCTGCGCTGATTGTTGCCCATGCCACATTATTTCACTGTGTTTTATTGTGTGTTACCTACCCTGGGGTTATTTAAAATGAAAAACAGGCAAGACACTTCTCAAATGAACAAGCACACATAATACTATTTTAAAATCAAAGGCAGTAGACAAAACACTTTAAGCCAGTCAATCACGATAGCCCCCCTTAGCAGAAAACAAACTCTGGAAAGGCAAAAGTTTGAGCAGCCTTCCACAGCGCATCACAAGAGAGCACGCGGAGGACAAACTGAAGAAGAGTCGTCCACTTTACCTGGATGAGCCAGTGGATGAGCTGCACAGAACCCTTTCCACAAACCAGAGTCCTTTTACGTGTGGTTTGCGTTTTCTTCCTGAAACAAGGGCTGGAGCGCTTCACGCTTCGCAGTGGAGGAAAACAAACCTCGGCTGTATGGAGCGCAACCACCAGCTGAACTCCTCGCTCGCTCGCCAGCAGCCAGAAAGTTCTCACTTCCCACGCCTAGTTCCCAGGACGGGCTTTATATAACGGAGCCCTTCTGCGAGGAGCTGAAACTTAAGCCGGCTGGCAGGCAGGTGGGGGGTCGCGCGTGCGCGCAAGCAAACGCCCCTTCGCCCCCGGAGTCCGTCCTCGCTGAACCCACGTCTGGCCAGGCAGGGCGAAGTCCGTCGATCTTTCCCCAGTTGGCCATCACGCCAGCCGAGGTCACCTGAAACAGCAGCGTACCAAACACAGGCGCGGGCGCGGAGCACGTGCTGCCAGGCTGACCGAGAGGGGAGGAGCGCCCCATCGCTTGGCTCCGCGAGTGAATGGAGCAGCCTCTCTCGCGACGCCGCCTCTTCCTCCGCCGAGCGGCATTGCTAGGCCGGAGTCGTTGGGGTTGCACAAGAGCCACGCTTATCCGGCTGATTAAGCTGCGGCGGCACCTTTAGCCTTCACTTTGCATTTTGGCACATGACATTTAGACAGCTCCTGTTCACGTGAGAGCTGTTGCGCACCGTGCCCTTCACAAAGGGTGGTGCAGCCAGAGCATCCCAAGTAGCAGTTTCTTCTTGCTGTGGGCTTAGTGGTGTCCATCGAAGTTGATGAAAGGCAAAACCGCACAGGCCCGGATTATGTTGTAATTAGTATTGATCGGGGTTGACACGCATTCGGAGCTACAGAAAGGTCCTCCCCAGGCTGACAGCTCCAGGGAGGATAAAGTGCTGGCAACAGAATGGCAGGTGCAGGAACTGGCAAAATGGAGACTGGCTGGATTCCAATATTGGACTAGACCAGGAGAAGCTTACTGGGTCACCTTGAGCCAGCCAGTCTGTCTATATTGCAGGGCTGTTCTGAGGACAGAATAGGGAGGATATCACCATGAGCTTCTGAAAGAAAGGTTATACTACAAAGGGGCTCTCTATTTTCCAAAAAAACATGAAGGACAAAGAATGAACCATGTGCACACTAACATTTAAAACAATATCCAAATGATTTTTTCCCAAAATGGGACTGGTATGAGAAAACAGGAACTCTGTTTGGTGAATAGGGGGGCACAGGAAACATATTGGGAGAATGCACTTTAACTAGGTTCACAGCCATGTACAGGGAGAATGGAAGGTAATAGGTATGGGCTATTGTGAATCCTAATTCCTGGAACATCAATCCCAGTTTCCTGAAACAGAAAAAGCTGTGTTGGCAACTGTGTTGTAAAAGCAAATCTACTCAGGATTGCTTCGTTCTTTCCACCACATGAGGACCTCAAAGGGAAAGCCAACAGAAGCTGGGAAGCATCTGGTTTGGGCCCAATCTTGTCTAGTGGATAAAGGGGAGTAAGTTTCAGATTGCCAAAGTGTAGGAGGGGAGGATATAGGCAATGAGATTATGGTATGCCATGGTAAACAGCTGGAGAGGATAAAGTGCCAGAGCAATAGTGGCACATGACTGGAGGAGCACACTGTGCTTAGGTGTTTCTACGCAAATACTAGAAGCCTTAGGTCCAAAATGGAAGAGCTGGAGTGGAGATAAACTCTGGAAATAAACTGTACAGGAAAGACAGGAGAGGGCATACGGAAGAAGGTGTTGCCTCCTAAGTTAAGAAAGACATAGAGTCTAGCAGACTTGATAAACTAAAATGTGAAGATACCACCACAGAAGAAATATGGGTGAAAATTCCTGGCTCTAAAACTCCTTAGTCATAGGAGTATGCTATCATTCCAGAGACCAGAATGCTCAGGGTGATCTGGAGAAGGGAAATGAACTCAGGGAGGTCTCCAACAAAGCTAGTAGTGTAATAATAGGGGAGTTCAAGTACTCGCATGTTGGTTGGATTAATGCATGTTTCAGATTTAAGAAGGATGTTAAATTTCTCAGTGTTATAAATGGCTGTGCCCTGGAGCTGTTTGTCATGGAACCAACCAGAAGGAAGGCAATCCTGGATTTAGCCCTAGGAAGGGTTGCCCAGGACATAGTATAAGATATAAATTGGCCTTTAACCTGATGGCCTTCAGAGGCATTTGGATCACAACTCTCAGAATTCTTGGTGTTGCAGTTCAAACTTGTCTGGAAGGCACAAGGTTGGAGAAGGCTGATGTAAATGTTGTTGAGCCATTAGTAACAGTAACCATGCTGGTATCAGATTTAAATGCAGTTAGGTATAAGACTGCCAAAGAGGTCAAACACAGTTGTGTTTCACTTCAAAAGAGGAAACTTCTCAAAAATGAGGGAACTGGTAAAGAAGCTGAACAGGAAGATCAAGAAGTTAAAATAACTTCAAAGGGCTTGGGATTTCTGAAAAACACTATAATAGAGGCACAGATAATAAACAAACTGCAAGTGGGAAAAGTTAGCACAAAGGCCAGGAAATCACCAGCATGGTTGATGCATAGAGTCAAGGAAGGTATTAGGGAGAAGTGGTTACTTCAAAAATTGGAAGTCTTTCCCAGATTAAAAAAAAACGCATGGGACCTCAAGCTTGAACACGGGAGATGCAGACAGATCATCCAAGAAGCAAGGGAACAGTTTGAGGAGAATATCACAAACAATTTCAAGGCTAACAATTCTTTAAATGCATCGAAAGAAAGCAGTTGGACCATTGGATGCTAATGGAATTAAAGGAGCACTGGGGATGAATTGCTTACAGAGAAACTGCATGAATTATTTTCATCAGTCTTCACATCCAGAGGATGAAGACCAGTTACCTGTTCCTGAGCTTATGTATTTGGGAAGGGATATACTATCTGAAGAATTAAGGCATATAGTGGTGACAAAAGATGAAATTCTCAACCTTATTGACAAACTGAAAGTCAGCTAGTCATCCAGTCAAGAAATTGCTGACCTTCTTACCAAAATATTTTATGTGTCCCTAATCCTTGTACCAGAGGATTGGAGAATGGCCAATGTAGCACCGATTTTTAAAAGGGGATTCAAGGGGCTTCTGGGAAATTATAGGCCAGTTAGCTTAACATCTGTTCTGAATGAACTGCTTGAAAGTATTATTAGACACAGAATCTGTAAGCACATAAAGAGGCAAGCCCTGATGAAAAAAGATCAGCATGGCTTCCTTAATGGGAAGTCTTGTCTCACTAACCTATTAGGATTACTTGAGAGTGTCAAAAAGCACACAGACAGGTACAATCCAATAGACGTTTTTACTTGGTCTTTCAAAAGGCTTTTGACAAAGTCCCCTCACCAAAGTTTCCTGAGCAAACTAAGCAGTCATGAGATAAAGGGGGATTAGATCACTAACTGCTTAAAGAACAGAAGACGGGATGGGAATAAATGGAAACTTCTCCCAATGGAGATATGTAAGCAGTGGAGTCTCACAGCATTCTGTATTAGGGCCAGTGTTTTTCAACCTATTCATCAATGATCTGGAATTAGGAGATCATCTTTCAAAGAACCCCTAGCCACAGATAATGTCATCCTCTTCTCTATTCTCACAACAACCCTGTGCATTAGGTTAGGATGAAAGTCAGTGACTGGTCCAACATTATGCAAATAGTTTCATGGCTGAGCAGGGACTTGAATCCAGATCTTTAAAGTCCCAGTCTAACATTCTAAGCATGACAATACATCATAGTTACATTGCTGTGTCCAGGTACCAGTAATTTCTAATTGCTTCATTGTGAAAAGTGAAAAAGGAGTCAATCCTTCTTTCCCACTGAGGCTATTTTTACATGGTTACTCACATGGTCATGTGTTGATTAATTCGTGGCACCATAAAGAAGAACCCAGTTGCTCATGTTCACTCTACAGTCTTTTAAAAATGCAGGATCACAGTTGTCTGCCCTTAAACACAACCCTCACTAGTTTAGAGTAGGGTTGGACAACCCTAGAGTTCTCAATTTTATTTCTTAGAGCCCTTACCTCCTGGTATAAGACAACTACTTGGTGTAAGGTAACTACTGTAACTACTCCTGGTGGGGCAAACTGTGTTAATTTTTCACAGCAAATACAGGAAATTGGCTTGTTGCCCCTTAAAAACAAATATATGTATTATAGTCTATGCTTTCATAGACTAGTGTCCACTTCAGACATTTTTCAAAAGTTTCAGTATGAGAGCTTAGTATAATTCAGTTCATATAATTCTTTAAATTATTAAATATGTACCTATATGGGAATAGGAAATTTACCTAAAACATCAAAAAACAGCCACAATAAAATTCCAAAGAAAGATAGGGGTTCAGAGTTTATTTTATTTTTAAGTGGGAGAGGTTTCATCTTGATTTATGAGTCATCACATTTTTCCATTCTGTGCAGTATCCTCTGTGGCACATCTTGCCCCTTCTCTGAAACGTCAGAGGTGGTTTAGTAATCTCTCTCTTGCAGTATTTTTCAAATGCGCTAATGGAATCTTACACTGCACTTCTGTTGGTCTTAAATAGTCACTTATACACTCCAGTATGGGAAGCTCAGCAGCTCTGCCCTGATTAAAATAGTACAGTTGAAAGAGTTTTATCCCTAGAAATGGGATTTCTGGTAAAATTAGTAGGCTCAGCTTCTTCGTGTTTTGTTCTTTAATTGTTATTATATGCTGGAATATAGCCCATATGTTGACTAAAGTAACAAATACAAACACAGTACACATCCAGTTTTGCACTTAGATTATAATTAAATTTGCACTGTTTCCATGGAAGAGTTTATAGTTAGCTGGACATAAATCTTCACTAATTTTATCTCCCTTGCCATTCCACTTTTTTTTCTCCCTGCCCCCATACCCTCTCTTTGGCTCAGCATTTCAGCCACCTGTCAAATCATATTTCTGCACTCAGAAGGGAGTTTACCTCTTGAGACCCTTTCAGACTGATTGACATTCTAGTGCTACAAGAGGAGGGTACTCAGAGAAGGATTAACATACACTATCCTCCTGTAGAGGACAATCTTGAGGAAATTAGGCCAATTTATGGTAGCAACTCTATACTGCTCTAACTTGGGGTAAGTTCTTGCAAAATTATTGACAGCTAAGGACAAAGAACTGGTTTCTCATTCTATGAAAGCAGAGTAACCGCTATTTTATACTACTATACTTCTGTCTGCCATCAAGAAGCACAAATGAGCTGTGCATACTGTGGCAGATTTGGGGCATACATGCAGAAAAGCTCATCCTCTGTTTGTTTCATTAGCTGAGGCAGGACAGGGTATAGCACACATTTCTGTGAACTGTAGTACTCTTTAATCTGAGGTCTTTGTACTGGCAAGCAGAGATCTGGATCTGGTGACATGAGTGTTTAAACAAAACTTTGAGCCTACTGCATGAGCCCGCAACATGACTGCAGTGAAGTGGGCTGCAAAGGTAATTTCTAATGATAAACTGTATTTCCTTGTTACAAGAAGGTCTTACAATGTTCTAAACATTTGCACAGCTCCACAAATATTTACATCCAAAGGAAAAGAGAGGAAAGTTCATTGCCATATAAATGCATCCAGATGTTAAAGGTTACTAAGGAATGAATTATTTTCTTCTCCTTTTGTATGTGTTATGTAAGTAGAGAGGTGACTCCGATATGGTATTTTTTTATTATTATTATTATTATTATTATTATTATTATAACATTTCTATGCCGCCCCTTGCCGAAACCTCGGGGCGGCTTACAACATGATAAAATACATTGAAATACAATAGTACATAATAAATTACCATTAAATACAAAAATACAAAAAATACATTGATTTACAAATATAAAATTAAAATTATCAGTATAAAATAAAAATATAGGAGGAGAAAGAGAAGGAAGAAGAAGTTGCCCTGGCCAAATCATATGTTTTAACAATTGAAATGATGTTTAAATAAAAAGGTCTTTACCTGGCGCCGAAAAACCAGTAATGACGGTGCCAGGTGGACCTCTTTGGGGAGTGAATTCCATAGGTTGGGCGCCACCGCAGAGAAAGCCCTCCTCCGGGTACTTACTCTCCTAATTTCTTTCATGGAGGGTTCCCGGAGAAGGGACTCTCCCGCAGATCTCAAAGGGCGGTCGGGCATATACAGACGTAAGCGCTCGTTCAGGTAGCCACGACCCAAGCCGTTTAGGGCTTTATAGGTCATAATCAACACCTTGAATTGGGCCCGGGCTTCAATGGGAAGCCAGTGAAGCTGACGGAGGACTGGAGTCATGTGAGCATAACGCCCCGTCCCCGTCAGCAACCTGGCAGCTCTATTTTGCACCAATTGAAGTGTTCGGACTGTCTTCAGGGGAAGCCCCACGTAAAGCGCGTTACAGAAGTCTAGGCGGGAAGTCACCAGCGCTTGTGTCACCGTCGCCAGGCAGTCGTACTCCAGGTAGGGGCGCAGCTGATTAATCAGCCGAAGCTGAAGGAAGGCGTTCCTCGCTACCGCTGTCACCTGTGCTTCCAAAGAAAGCTCCGGGTTGAGGAGTACTCCTAAGCTGCGGACCTTATCCCTAAGAGGGAGTGTTGCACCATTCAGGACCAGGTCAAATCCACCCTCTCCGAAACCCGATCCACCAACCAACAGGACCTCCGTCTTGTCTGGGTTGAGTTTCAGTTTATTGGCCCTCATCCATTCCCTTACCTCAGCCAAGCACCGGTTCAGCACAGCCACTGCCTCACCTGGATTAGTGGAGAACGAGAGGTAAAGCTGGGTATCATCAGCGTATTGATGATTCCGCAGCCCACACCTCCTGATGACCTCTCCCAGCAGTTTCATATAGATGTTAAATAGCAGAGGGGATAGAATGGAGCCCTGTGGTACTCCATGGCGTAGCTGCCATGACGTAGAGACATGGTCCCCCAGCACTACCTTCTGGAATCGACCGTTGAGATAGGAGCGGAACCACTGCAGAGCAGTGCCTCCAACCCCCAATCCCGCAAGTCTATCCAGAAGGATACCATGGTTGATGGTATCGAAAGCCGCCGAGAGGTCCAGAAGAACCAACAGGGATGTACTCCCCCTGTCCTTCTCCCTGCACAGGTCGTCGTACAGTTCATGGACTTCGCAACTTGTCTTATTAGAACTTTAGAGTCTATTAACATGCATCTTCCATTGATGCACCAATCATATCATCCTCAAGAGTGCTTAAAACCCAGCCCCAACCCAAGAACGCTGTGCCTTTCACTTTGCTCATTTCTAGAATAGTGAATGAAAAGTTTGCAGCTCTCACCTGGGATTGTTTGATAGTTTCCATGTCTCAAATGTTTTCAAACAAGTAGCCTGAAGATTAGAAGTATGTCAAAATAAAGAATAAATAAAATAAATCATAATCTCACTAGGTGGAATAAACATATCACAACTCAAGGTTTAAACTACAAAACAGTAAAGGAGAGAGACAGAGAGAGAGAAAACAATTTGAAGACAAATCAATATACATTTTCTAAGTGACAAAAATAATTATTTCATGTCCAGTTTAGAACTGCAGGAAGGAAGCTGAGGATGTTCAGGAACAGCTTAAATGAGCATGTTCCTCACTTGATTGCAGATCACTTGGCTGTACTTGGCTACCTGTAGTTGTGGGTATAAACTACTCAGATAAAATACTACATTTGAGGTTATTTGGGTGTGGAATATTAGCTCTCTGCTTATATGATTACATCTTTGATTCTGCTAGTCACAACTTCATGCTGCTCATCAAGCATCTTCATGAACCAGACTTAACATTGATGCTGCTGCAAACTTGTTTTTTGACTATAATCCACCCACCATTATTCTGTATCAGTGTGTCCCTCCTGATGTTTTTGGATCCCATCATTCCTCACCATCGGCTACACTGGCTAAATGACCCCAGCTTCTAGTAATAAGAGAAGAACAAAATGCCTATTTATCCACGTCTACACTGTGCATAATTTTGTTCACATTTATTATGTCGCTCCTTGCCTTTTTTCTAAGCTAATCAGTACAATCAGATTTTGTAATGGAAAGAGTAGCTAGGTCTTGATAAAACTGTATCATACAAAATTGTGGAGTTTACAAAAGTATAAATTCTAATCACATAAACACAAGAGAGAATTTAAAAGGGCACTGAGATCAAAACCCTTCTTCATCTGATGAAGTAGAATGTAGTAAGCCTTAATGTATTTGTTATTGGCTAAGGTAACCACAAGACCATTGTTTTTCTGTAACAGACTTAACATGGCTATTCCTCTGGCAGTCAGAATCTTATTATCTCAGCATTGTACTGGTAATTCCTTGACAGATCTGTCATGAAAAGCCATTAAAGTAATCTGTAGCTTGGTAGAAAACAAGAGTACTGCAACTATTTCTGTATATTCATTGTGGTTTTGTTTTGTTTTGTTTTGAGTGATGAAACAACCATAATTCATAGCTCCGCCTATTTATGAATAAGTTGAATAAACAGCAGCAGGACACACAAAGTAGTGAACATGTGAGGAAAGTTCTGGAAAAAATAATATATACACACACACACACACACACACACACTCATCTTTATTTTTATAATTCAAAAATTCATGCATACAAATCTCTGAGTCTGATATCACATCTTCCTTATTTTCCAAACTTGAAAAGTGATAGTATAGTTCAAATTTCAGCAATGGTTCAATCTTCATTTCTTTTAATTAAACATTACATATGTCCTCATTAGCTGTAAAAGAAAAAAATAGATATTTTAGAAGTTACCAATTATAATTGCTTATGTCTTACTTGCATTTGTTAGCATTTCAGATAAGAGACATATTTTGTTTGTTCCGGAATTCTTCATATACATTCATTAGTATACAGATTTGGAGAAGGGAAAAATATAAAAACTGTGAATTGCCCATGTTTCACTGAAACTTAAATCTGATAGTTTGCTGTGCTAATTAAATAATGTATTTCCTGCTGCTCTTCAGTGTTTAACAAAATGTCAAAAACTTGAGGAATGAAAAGTGTATTCCATTACTATCATGGCTAATAGCTATGAATTACACAGTTCTCTGTAATTGTGTAAATGTCACATATCTTTCAGATTTTGTCCATTAAAGCTGCATGACATGGAGCATAATCACATGACCTAACCACTACTTGTCATTTCCTGCTGAGGGGACATCTTATTATTGTAGCAAATATGACCCAATTAAGAACTTAAAAGCATAGGAGTGGGTAGTAAAGTGGCCATTTTGCTGATGGTCACTAAACTTTTTAAGGTGGTTAAACCAAAAGGGAACTCCAAAGGGATCTCTCCAAGCTGAGAGAATGGGCATC
Source organism: Varanus komodoensis (assembly GCF_004798865.1). Classification (NCBI taxonomy): domain Eukaryota; kingdom Metazoa; phylum Chordata; class Lepidosauria; order Squamata; family Varanidae; genus Varanus; species Varanus komodoensis. The sequence goes on from NW_025335438.1 coordinate 19,556,280, forward strand.
CAATGGCAAATGCAGTTCAATATAAGCTAGTGTAGAATAATGCATTTGGGGACAAAATTCCCACCAATGGGATCTGAACTAGCAGTAACTGAGCAAGATAGGGATCTTGCAGTAGCAGAGGACAGCTTGATCAAAATGTTGGCCCAGTGCCCACCTGCTGTGTAGCAAATTCCATACTACACCTAATTAGGAACAGAATAGAAAATAGAGCTGCCAAAATCTTATTTCCCTCAAACAATCCTTTGCACTTGGAATATTGTGTTCAGTTCTGGTTGCATCACCTGAAAAAGTTCATTACTGAGTTGTAAAATGTACTGAGAAGGGAAACAAAAATGATCTGATTGGTGGGAGGTTTAGGACAGATAAAAGGAAGTATTTCTTCACACATAGTTAAACTATGGAATTTACTGCCAGGCAAGGTGGTGATGTCCACCAATCTGGATGACCTTAAAAATGGATTTGACCAGTTCAAGAGGGAGGAGGCTATCAGTGGCTACCATCCATGTTGGATATGTACTGCCTCCTTTACTAGAGGTGTTATGCATGTGTACACCAGTTGCTGAGGAGTTTGGGCAGGGGGAGTTTTGCACCCATCCTGCTGGGTGATCCTGATTTGCCACTGTGTCTATGGGGTGGTGGACTAGATGAACCTTTGGTCTGATGAAGCAGGGCTTTTCCAAGTTTCTTATGCTCTTATTATTAAAAAGGCAATATTACACATTTCAGTATATCACATTGTATTCTTCAACACATCTTTCCTTGAAACAAGGAAATAATATTGCATTATATTAAAGCCATTTACCTGAGTTTGCTACATATAATTCATTATTACATATTTGTGAGCAAGGTGAAGAGTGTATAATATCCTGTTCCAGTAGAATCTGATACTATATGGTGCTTTTATTTCCTGACTCTTATCTGGATTCTCTTGGAAAAATCACCCATGCCTGTCTCCTTTGACTAGTTATATATTATGAAATGCTTTCTATTATTTTTTGGAGTGACAAATGGATGTCTTGAGGCAGTCACTGAAGTTTAATTTGATTGAATAGATCATATCTAGAAATCATAACTTTCCTAAAGCATTGGTTAAAAAAAGATTTAGTAAGCAATAAGTGTGTTTGTAGAAAACAATATGTTTGTGTTGCTGTTGCCACTGCATGAAAATGGCAGCCCATATTCTTGTCACCAATTTTACCTACTTAGAGTGCTGTCCTATACACTTTTTCAACCTAAGAAAAGTTTGCTATCGGTTGTCCAGAAGATCATTCGCCCCAACCTAACAGCTGTGTAAGTCATGTAGCATTAAACTGGAAGTCTGAAAGTGGGAATGTGTTAATATAGACATTTCCTGCTGTGGTCACCTTTGTGGCCAGCTTCATTCACCTCAGTCTGGACAGTTCTCACTCTGCCATTTGAACAAGGCAAATCAGCACTGCTGGTTTTCCTGGTACTCAGAATCAGATGTTACAGCTGTAAAAGTACCTCCATGTGGACCAATGCTAAAACCATTCTCAGGTAAAATTGGAAACCCTACAGGGTTGAATGTATTTCATGCCCATTCAATTGCTCACACTTTAAGCAATAATAAAATTAAAGTGATGGAAGTTCTTGCTATGTTCTTTGTTATCTACAAAATTCTGCCATGTCATGTTCCATAGTGATTGTTCCAATGCATACCCCATTCTATAACTCTTTCCTATGGTCTGAGGGTCAAACTACATGTTGCATTATGCACACATTTTTAAAAGCACATGGGCCACTCATGACTTCCTTTTTACACAAAAAGCAGCCCAGGAGAAGCCGAAGTCATTTCAGGGCTGTGGCACATGTGAAGAGGGGTTTCATCCTTTTGTCTCTAAGTTTTCTCTGTACCCCATCTTTTGCATGCTATTGTCTCTTCTAACTGTTCTGTTTTATTTTTATGTGATTCCAGAATATATTTTAATGCTATTTTATTTGTATGTAATCAATAGATTAATATGTAAGGAATAGACTAGTTAATTTCTTCACCAAAATTTGACAGGTGCTTCAGCCCCCTCTCCTTTTTTTTTCCTTACCCAGAACTGAAATTGTAGCTTGTATCAGCAACATGTAAGGATGTTACAAGTTTGCCTTTATGGGACTATAAGGGTTTGTTAGCCTCCCAAGCAGTGCGCGCATGTGTGTGCGCACACACATACACACACACACAACAAAAACAAAACACCAAATCCAAATCTAATAACACTTTCCAATCTATCTATGTTTCTATTACAAATCATCTCCAACTGCTTTTCTGTCTGTGGTATTCTCAATATACATTTGCCTTCCGTTTGTTAACCCATAACAAATGTATCCTTCCTAAAGCTGTTCTTTATTCATGTTCTCTCTCTCTTTAAGCCTTTATGGTCATCCTTTTATGCATTTTTGTGCAATATGGTTTAATTTATATTTTATATTTTATGTTTTTGTATGTTTGTCTTTGTATGTTTTGATCTATTTCAGGAAGTTGCTTTGTGAGGATATTGTCCTAAAAGATGGGACACAAATAAAGCAAAGCAAACAAAGTAATTATCATTTCTGTTATCAAATTTATTTCAAAATAAGCTAGCTCATGTATGTCATGAATCCAAGGCCTGAAAACATAGTCATCTATTAATTCTATGGTTTCCCCAATTTTGGAGATATCTCAGCAATATTGGAGTGCAATAGAATGCGTTGATGGAATTAGACAAGTGAAACCTGAACCCACAATATGAGAATTGCACCATCCTGGTGTGTAGTTCCCCACCCTTTCTGAGGAGGAGGTATACAGGACAAGCAATGGAAAGCAGTTCCTCCCACTCCATTTCCCCTTTTCCTGCAAAGTAAAAGAATGAACGTTTCTGTGGGCACCTTGCTATTCTGCTTACATTCCTTGAAAGGAACACAAGTGGTGGCAGTGGCTGCAGGCCTGGGCAGACTCCATCCACTTAATATTATTTCCTTGTGAGGAAGCACAGCTGGTTCTGTTGCTGCATGCCACCTCCCCAGGTCCCAGCAGTTTCCCCCAGGCTCCTGCTGAAGGGAATGGAGGGGAAAGCAGGATTGTTCTCAATCCTGTTCTCCCTCCAGCATTGGCAGACACTCAGGAAAAAGACTTATGAGAGCCACACTGCTGAGTATGATCAGCTGGAACTCCTTGGCCAGAGCAGCAATGTTTTTAACCACTCTGGCCAAGCGAGTCTTTTAATTTTTACCTTGACTGTGGCTTAGCACATTGTCCAAGTTTAGAAAGCATGTTAAGCCACAGTGGGTTAATTCAATCCTATGGGTAACTAGGGTCATTCATAAACCATCCTATGGGCTTTCAATCTTATTTACCAAAGCTAGTCACGGTCTAAAGTGCTCTAAAATACAGTGGTACATTGGCTCACAAACTTAATCCATTCCAGAACTCTGGTCATGACCCAAATTGGTTATGAGTCAAGTTAAATTTCCCCATAAGGTTCAATGTAAATAAGGTCAATCTGTTCTGTAACTATTTTTTTAATCAGAAAAATGTGAAGCAATGTAACAAAGAACAACAAAGATGGTGGCCATTTCCCCCCACCACCCTGAGTGCGGCAATCTCCCTTCCCCCACAACACAACCGCGATCGCACCTGTCATCCCTGCACATGCCTATCATCCCAGCACGCTGGGGGAAGGGAGAGACGGGCATGATCGCAGGTGAGCTGGGGAGGGGGAGAAACAGGCAGGTAGGTTGGGCACACTGGGGGGGGGGGTAGACAGGCAGGAAGGGGGGGCCCTTGGGGGGGGGGGGGGGGCCCAATGGGGGGTGGCGGGGGGGGGAGACAGGCACGATCGTGCTGGGGGGGGTAGATGGCTGAGATCGCGGTTGCACTCCTGCAGGAAAGATGGGCGCAATCACAGGCGTGCTTCTGCAGGAAAGGTGGACACGATCTCAGCCATCATCCCCCCCCCCACCCCCAGCATGATCGCAGCCATCTCCCCACTTGGGGGGGTGGGGAGATGGCCATGATTTCGGTCACCACCCAATGCAGAGTTTGCAACCTGAGTCAAAATTTTAATGAAATTTTTCTTCAAGACCCGATTTGGTCGTGAATTGAGGCATTCATGAGCCGAGGTTCCACTGTACTGGGTGCTTTCCTCCTTAGGCTGTAGACAGAGCAGCAGCCACAGATGGGATTTGGACTTTTTCTCACACAGCTGCTAAAAAAGGGCCCACATCAGCTTCTTCCCTGGAGGCCAGTGTTGCAACTTCAGAAGACAGAGGGAGAAAAGGGACATTCCAGTGTGCAAAGAGGGAAGAGGAGATGAGGTGTATTCCCTGGCCTCTTAGTTCCTGTCCTCATCCCCAGAAAGATGAGCATACCAGAACGGTCCAGAGGCCTGTCTAGCACAAAACAGTATAAGAGAGGGTCAGGAGGCAAAAATCTATCTACCATTCCTCTGACCCTGCCTCACTTTTGCTAGCAGGGCTTAATATGGATCGAAGGCTCTGTTGTCAAGCAAATGTCTTTCTTGTTTAGATTGCACTCTAAATTATGGATCCCAGGTAGATTCCAGGTAGATTCCAGGTGGATTTGGTGGCCAGAGCACCTTCTATCAGCTGCAGCTGATATATCAGCTGTGGCCATATCTGGACAGACATGACCTGGCAACAGTCATCCATGCACTGGTAACCTCACACCAGGACTCTTGCAATGTGCTTTACATGGGGCTTCCTTCAAAGATGTGTCAATTGGTCCAGAACAGAGCAGCTAGACTGCTAATGAAGGCTGGAGGACTTGATTATATAAAGCCAGTCATCTACCATCTCCACTGGATACCAACTGAAATCCAGGCCCAATTCAAGGTGGTAACATTCTGACCAGCATATCTACCTCTTCTATACCCAGCCCCTTAAATTTGCATCTGATGCCCTTCTAAGGGAGCCCCCTCTGCTGGAAATAAGGAGGGTGGCTGCAAGAAGAAGGGCCTTTTAAGGAGTGGCACTTCAACTCTGGAATGACCTCCCCAGAGAGGTTCACCTGGCACCATCTTTATACTCTTTTCAGTGTCATGCAAGGACCTTTTTATTCCACTGGTATTTTAATTTTTTAATTCGTTTTTAATAGTATTTTAACAGAAGGGGATATGTCTTTTCTGAAATCAGGAGTCCTAGTGTGTGTGCTTTTATTATTGTTAATGCTTTTATTGATTATGATGTTTTATACTGTTTTATATTGCCTTTATTTGGTTTTTATTGTAGTAACCCACCAAGGGAACCATGAAGCTAATAGGATGGGCTAGAAATTTAATGCATAGATAAATAAATAAAAATTGAGGGTGAGCAGAATGTACTCTCCAGACTTTAACTACCAGAAGCTTCTGTCAGAATGGCAAATAGTAAGGAATGCTGGGAGCTGAAGTCCAAAATATCTGCCCATCCTTGTCCTGAGCAACTAGAAGTTTGCTGCGCTTTCATGATACCTAAAATCAGCAGCCTGTAGTGGCTACCTCATTCCATGTAATGGAAAACTGACCACTGAATTTTCAGATCCAATGGGAACTTAAGGAGTGGGGAACATATGGGAAAGGATATTAATGTCTAAAAGATAGAGAAACTGAAATTTCCTGTGCCCAGTTGTACAAAGAAGCTGGGTGTGATAAAGCATAAGGAAGAGGGCCCTTGAGCATTCTCAACTAAGACAAATATTTCCTGGATTGTTTCATGTAGAAACAACTTTCTGAAATAAATTGTGCATGTGGACTAATGGAATATACTGTGGATATGGACAAAACTTAACAGAAGGTCCTTGCCACCTCTCTCTCTCTCTCTCTCTCTCTGTGCATGTTTCCCAGTCAAGCACTTTATAGTCATCTTCTATGTCATTTTATGTACCAAATTCCAAAATGTTACATAAATAGAGCAAAACATAAGTGACTTGTTGATCAATTATAGAGAAGTTTAATAGATTATACCACTTCCTACTTATACTTTGTCCCTAGATGGTACTGTGGATCAAATTAAAGAACACTTATGGAAGGTTGGACATCTCCATGGAATTCTGCAAAACTAGACAACATGATTAGATTTATACATTTACAGTTGAGAGCAGGACTACAGAACATGTCCATGTTTGTTGAAAATCCTCAAGATTATATCTTTATTCAATACCCTTCAGTGAAGACCTGAGGTTTTGGGAGGGGATCAAATTAGGAAATATAATATTTGTCAAAAAGTGTGGAACTTTCAAGGTTCTTTTTTTATTGATTTGTACAATACCTGAAACTTAAGAGACCTCTGTGACTCTTTACTTGTCTAACCAGACATCGTACACACAATATTCCATTTGCTGAACTTGGTGTTCAGCTGCTGAACTTAGTGTTCATTTTTGAAGTTTCCAAAATCCTTTCAGCTCAGATGCATGAAAGAAAAAGATCTGTGCTTCCAAAAACTGAACTGATCTCATGTCAGTTTTCTTTCTACCTTGCATGAAATATTCTCAGTCACATTAACAGCCAAGTAAGGAAATTGGAAATAGATGAGTGTGCATGTATAATTCTGGTGACACCACCCACACTTCCCTTCTCACATCCTACATATCTGTATACCTCTGGAACCAAATCTCAATTTTGGGATGGCAGAGAAAATAGACTGTGACAGGGCTGTTTCCTTCTGAGAGAACTGAAAGATGCTTGGATGTGATCATGTCCTGATTCTGAAAAGCAGGCAATTTTTGAGGTATATAATATTCAAATCATTCTGTGGTGTTCTAATTGTATGCATTTTTTCTTGCTTTATTATCTTAGAATAATAGGGTTAGAAAGGGCCAAGTAGGCCATTGGGTCCAACTTCCTGCTGTTGCAAGACACCAATTTACAGCATCCCACCAGATGACTGTCCAGTTTCTCCTTGAATGTTTCTAGTTTGGGAGGCCACAACCTTTCCAGGCAACTGGTTCCACTGTCCTATTGGTCTGACAGTGCAGAAACCTTTCCTGATATCTAGCCTGAATCTGTCACAATTGTTACAACTTGACTTGATTATTCCGTGTCCTACACTCTGGTATCAGTGAGAAGAGATCTTGACCATCCTCTTTGTGACAGCCTTTGAGGTATTTATAGGCTATCATGTCCCCCCTCAGTCTTCTTTTCTCAAGGCTGAACACACCCAATTCTCTCAGTCTCTTCTCACAGGGCAGTATTTCGAAACCCTGGATCATTTTGGTAGCCCTTCTCTGGACACTTTCAATTTTTTCTGCATCTTTTTAAAATGTTGGTGCCCAGAACTAGGCACAGTATTCTAGATGAATACTGGTCTGAATAAGGAGTATAGGGGAACTACTACTTCTTGTGATTTGGAAGTAATACTTCTATTAATTCATCCCAAAATAGCATTTGCTCTTTTTGCAGCTGCATCACATGGTTGGCTCATATTTAGCCTGTTGTCCACAATAACTCTGAGGTCTTTTTTTCCCCCAGTTCCATTGAGCCATGTATTCCCCATCTGGTACTGATGCATCTGGATTCTTTTTCCTAGGTGGAGAACTTGGCATTTGTCCTTGTTGATGAGAAAACTGCTTGGGTTCTCATGCTAAGTCACTTTGCAGCTCGCACAATGACAACCTTCTATGGCTTAGTGTAAGGTGAAAGCCCAGTCACTAGCTGCTCCCAGGCAATGATGAGGAAGCCAATGGGAATGCACAGTTGCGCCATTGCACCTTGGGAACATCAGCTTGCATAAAGAATAAATGCAAAGAATAAATTTTATTCTTTATGCAGGCTGATGTTCCTGAGACGTAATTGTTCATCTCCTCCTAAAAGCTACACTTCAGAGGGTCCTTTCCTCAGTGAACTGCTGAAGTGCAGTAGTTACTTGTCAATAAATAAAATCTCTATCAGCAGGTCCTTGTGTTATCTATTATCGACATTAAATATGCTGTTTTATGCCATGTAGAACTGGAGCAAGGCATTTTAAGGTGTTTAAAAATTAATATGTCATGTTTGTTTTGTTTCTTTGGAGTGCTTCTTATCTTAATAATGCTGAGTTTGGCATCAAGGGTTTCCATTTCAGTTTTCTCTGAGCGCAGCCAAGCTGTTTACTAACCAGTTGTAACCTTTCTCCCAGTTTTCTGGGGACTCTCAAAATAGGTTGTTGTGACATGATCCTCCACTTTTAGTGTGCTATTCATGTTGACAGCTGCCTCTGGTAACCAATAGCCTTTTTGTGGAGCAAAGGTGGCTTACGTGTGGGCTGAGAAGGCCAGGAAACTTGCTGGACTGGAGACTGAGTCCTAGAGATAAATAATATCCACTTGACATTTAAGCAACTTTGGGGCTGAGATTTTTCAACTGAACATGCTTCATCCCTAAATTCTATAAAACCTCTGCAGTCTATTCCAAGATGAGATCAAGCTACTTTTAATCAGACTTGGCTTAAAAAAAAAGCATTAAAGCCAAATAGCCCTCAAAGCCAAACATATGCATGAGAACATGAATAGTTCAGTGGCCCTCGCACTGGATTTTAAATATTGCACGTAAACTTTCAGAGGTAAATGCGGCATTGCTGCTGTGGTGGATGCCCAAAAGGGGAGACAGGGAAAGACGGCAATGACTGTTCACAGGCCAACACTAGACGGTAAAATTAAACGTGCATGAGTTACGTACTGATTACATTTTTATCCGTCCTGTCCTCTGTGGAGCTCAAGTATGCACCATTCCTCTGGTGTCCTGTTTCAATGGCAAAATCTGAGAACCAATTTTCTACTGAGCTATGTCAGATCACTTTGGAATCAGCAGCATTTTCCTCTCAAGGATCTTGCCTTTCTGAACAGAAGATGTGCAAATTGTTGGGGTTCAGGCTTTGAAAATACCAGACCCCCATGGATTTAATACTGCATCATCTTTTATGATGATTGCCCTTAAATGTGGCAAAGAACCTCCCTTTATAGACAGAAGCTATAAAAAACTTGTTTATTTTCTAAGACATCCAAACACAGTTCATTTTCTCTATAGATCTGTGTAATTATCTTACATAATTAAGAATTTTGTTCACTTGCATGAGAAAATGCACTGTAAATGCAATATAATACTTTTCTTTTAGCATTGATCCCATGATGCTGGCCTTCCCCTCTCAGCTATATGTGTTTGTGGCATCTGTAACCAGACTCCCTGAGGTTTTGTTTTGTTTTTTTGAGATTTAAAAGTAGCTACAAGGCCTCCAAATTGGACTCAGGCCATGGATTGGGGAGGGGGTTCTCTCCATGCATTTCCCTGCTTTAACCCTGGTACACACACATACACACACACACTGCTATTAGCAGTTGTTGATAGTCGCGGAGTCATGTCCGACCTATCGCAACTCCATGGACAACATTCCTCCAGGCCTTCCTGTCCTCCACCATCCCCTGGAGTCCACTCAAGCTCACACCAACTGCTTCAGTGACTCCATCTAGCCACCTCATTCTCTGCCGTCCCCTTCTTCTTTTGCCACCTATTGTTCCCAGCATTAGACTCTTCTCCAGGGAGTCCTTCCTTCTCATTAGGTGGCCAAAGTATGAGTTTCATCTTCAGTATCTGGCCTTCTAAAGAGCAGTCAGGGTTATTAGCAGTACTGGGGAACAAAGAAGTGGGAGAAAGATAAGTACCCTTATCATAACTTTACCCATTTACTGTATCCATTTATAGTGTATTCTCTGGTATTCTGTACCTTCCATTGATCATAACAACTTGAGTGTGGGATCCAAAGTAAAGATACACTAAATATGGCTTTTCTCAGAGCCATGATCTTGATCCATTTCAGTCCACAACCTATCTCCAGGCTGCTTAACCCCTTTAAAATAGTTGAGAGAGCCAGTCAGGGATGTCCAGAGACCCATCTAAGTGTTCTGCATGCTATATTTATTTGTTTATAATATTTATACACTGCTCTTTTTTTCCTTTCAAGGAACTGCATGTGGCTCACATAATTCTCCTCCTCGTCTCAAGCTTATCTTCACAGCAATAGGTCTGTGAGGTAGGTTTTGCTGCAAATCTGTGACTAGCCCTGTGAGCCCCATGGCTGATGGGGACTAGAACTCAGGTCTCTTGACTCCCGGTCCTGTATTCTTAACCATTACACCACACAGCTCCCTCTCTTCCATTCAAGTCTCCCATTAGGGTGAGTAGGAGGACATTTTCAATGCTGTTGGAGGATATTTGGGGGAGTTAGCTACTGAGAATGGATGGGCTAGCCTTCCCATGCAATGTGCCCATTGCTTGTGGGGAGAAACTTCCACTGCCTCCAGTAGGTAACTTTTTTCAAGATTAATTGCATCTTTTTGTCTTTGTGTATGATTGAGAGACAGACAGACAGACAGACAGACAGACAGACAGACAGACACACACACACACAGAGAGAGAGAGAGAGAGAGAGAGAGAGAGAGAGAGAGAGAGAGAGAGAGAGAATGCCTGTGTGTATGATTGTCTCTCTCTGTGTATGTATGATTTTGTGTAAATAGGGGTGGGGGAATGAATGGATGTGTTCAAATGGACCTTAGCTTTGTCCAATTTTGGCTTGGTTCCCACCCATCATTGCTATGCAACACCATGGGGGAATGTGGCCTGCACTGTGAAAAAGATTCTGAACATTTGCACTAGAAAACACAGGTCACCTTTTCCATGCTTTATAAGTAACCTTTTGGGGGTTGGGACTGCACAGAATTCTACAGAACCCTGGCAGCAGCACAATGTGTAGGGCCAAGACACACACATCCAGGCATGTATACACTTACACACATGTGCACACACCCAGAGAAATTAGAAACATAGAAACAGAGCGGGTCAGAAGGGGTCTCCCAGAGCATCTAGTCTGACCCCCGGCTCCAGCTGGCTCCGCTCATGTCATGCCCACCATGTGCATGTCCAGCCTATCCTTGAATACCCTCATCGATGGGACCTCAACCACTTCCCGTGGAAGCCCATTCCATTCCCTCGGGGTCCTAACTGTCAGGTAGTGCTTCCTGGCATCTAAATGGAACCGTGGTTCCCTGAGCTTTGCTCCATTGGAGCAAGTCCTACCTTCCTCTGCAGGGGAGAACAGGTCTCTACCCACCTCTGTGTGACAACCCCTCACATACCTGTATGTTGCCAACAGATCCCCTCTGAGTCGCCTCTTCTCCAGGCTGAAGAGATCCAGTTCCCTCAGTCTCACCTCATATGGCATCCCCTGCAAACTGACCACCCAACTTGTGGCCCTACGCTGCAAGGGTATTTATCCTGAAGAGGTATCTTTTACTACTCTCCCATAGAGACTCTTTACCTTCACTCCCTCATCTTTCCCAAAGACAGAAGAAATCACAGCTTCCTTGCTTCTCATAGCAGCAACAAACAGTAGCTTGACTAAGGATTGCTTGATCAAGACTGGTTGCAAGAATACGACATCTTCCCAATTCTGTTTGGCAGGCTGTTGGGGACATAATTCTGCCAGGAAAACAAGCCACAGTGGGATGATTCCTCATATGAGTCCTGGCTGCAAGAACAGGAACTGTGGAGAAGTTCCCCATCCTTACTTTATACCTGCATTTTACTGTCTTCTTCAACTATTCTTACTATGATCACTTTCACAATTTACCATTAAAGGTATATATGAAATAGCATGTACTATTCTATCCTTGTTGAAACGGAAACATATATTCAGTGTGGTTTATGGTGAGTTAGTACTAGATTAGTAGTGCAATCCTGCCCATGCTTATTCAGAAGTCATTCCCATTGAGCTTGATGGTGCCTACTTCCATTTCAGCAGGTTCCGATTGCAGCTTCGGTGATCTGAATTTAAGTCTCATCGAGACCTATGTACAACTAACTGCATCTGGATTGAAGGCAGTATATTTGTAACTATTTGTCTGTGTGCTCATCTTATTTCTAACAGTTTGTTTTCATCCTCTAATGGTTGCTAATATATTCTGCTACTTTGGAGGCACTTTGTGCCTTTGCAGTCCTGAATGAAAGCCACAGAGGTTTGCACACAGTATTCATTCTTTTCACAGTATTCATTCTTTTCAAAGGGGGGTTCTTGCCCCCCTCTGTGCCTTTCCTATAACATGCTGATTGTGTTTTAGGACTCCTGGCAGCTCTGGTGCTTTGAATGTGACACTAATTCATCTTTAGGATACTTCATTTAAAATCAAGTAGCTATGGGGAAAGTGCTATAAATGTCTTCATATACTGGCTGTCATCCTATGGAGAGCATATCCATGCTGCCTGCCAGGCACAGAATCTTCAGTAAGCCCACCATAACATGTGATACTGAACAAAGAATCAGGCAGAACTGAGCGAAATAGCTAAACACATGTTGCAATCACCCTGTAAGTAGAAATCAGTTACCTTTCCCTTCTTCCAGGTGGTGTTTTATGTATTAGTTTATAACTGGGATGTCCACTGGATTTGGATAAATTCCAAAGCCACAGTGGTCCAGTCCTATTAGGACCCAAGGCAAAATGCTCTTCTTTCTGAAGCTATCAGAAATCATTTTGGATAGGATACTCAAGTTCACATTTTATGTCTTCAAATAGTATATTTTAGTTTCCTTTCTCTAAATACTGCATGGGAAGGGGCAGGTTCAATTGAGCCTTTGACAGATACCGTCTAACCCTAGGGCATGTGTTACCATAGGAACCAATCACTAGGTTCTGTGAGTAGGCAACATGCAGAGTTGCAGCCTTGAATGCATATGAGAACATCCCATGGTGAGCCCAATCATCTGCCGGGTACACTGTGGGTTGTTTCACCTTGAGCAACTTAATTGCAAGATGGCTTGTCATGAGATGCAGACTTGACCAACATCTGCAAGATTACCTTTGTTCATGTTTATTGACACTCCTGAAGAAATCTAAAAAGTCAGTGGGACATGGCTTCTCTTTTTGAAGCCATGCTGATTCTTTTTCAGCAACATTTTTCACTCTGTATTCTTGATATTTTTATCTTTAATAGTGCTACCCACCAATTTACCTGGTGAAGGCATTAAACCAACTGGCCTAATATTTCCTGAATTCTCTCTAGATAGTTGTACAAAAATTGGTGCTACATTCACAATTCTCCAATCTTGCAGTGCAGAAGCTGACATTTTATTATTTTATTTTATTTTAATCATGAGTTGCAAAAATCAAAACAAAAACAAAGTTAACAAGTTAAAAAGAGAAAAATAAATTGCTACTGTTTTCTTATGTGAAATCTGAGTGAATGTATTGTAGCGAATACATATGTATTATGTATCCCTATATATTTTATGTGTAGCAAAATATACAACTAATCATATGTATTCAAGGAAGCTATGCAAGAAAGAAAGCCAAGATAAGCATATATTTATCCTAGAATATATCTAAAGAGCATTCATTCAAAAATTGAAATCATCATCAAGTCCTCAAATGATTTTTTTCAAAGTGGTTCATCCTTCCAAGATTTTACTATTGGTATTTTAGCTCTCAAAAAGGTACAGAGAATCCATTTATCTTGACCTTGTGTTGAGTTCCAAAAGATGGGTAAACAGTTCAGGAAAACATGCATATCCATAATTATTAAAGAACTTTCCAGCACAAATTTTGCCCCTATGAAGCAAAAAGAAGAAGCAGTGAATTGAACAATGCCAAAACATGTGAGAGTAACATTGACTGCATTATGCCACCAACAATTAGCTGACTGGGGTAAACCTTTATTAAAAAGACATTGTGGTGTCCAGGAATATCAGTTAATACGGAATGAATTGTAACCTGAGTTCCATTACCCCTTCTGAGATAGCTTCCAACAAAGTGATCCATTGATTGACCTGAAACTAGATTGAAATGGATCCAAATAATGAGTAGATCCAAGAGTGCCTTGAGTTGTACATCAAGCACCTCTTGAGCATCTTGCCAAAGAAAGGATATTTTTGACTTGCTGTAGTTATTATAGTCCACAGGGTCGAAGGATGGATCCAAACAAAGTTGAAGGGTAAATACTAACAAGCCAAAGAGAACAAACGTCTTTGTGTCTGCCATGTTGAGACAAAACTCTGTTGAGAAACAGATCTTGGATAACAACTGACAGTTGAGAAGCTGAGGCAGGTGGTAGCACACAGTTTATCTGGAAAGATCAAACATAACTAGCATGTAGGACTGGTTCCTAGAGATTTTAGGAATAATATTTAGCACTTTTTGAGAGTTCAAGCACTTTACATATTTCATCTTGTATCCCCGAAGACCACTCAGTATAATGATTATCATTATATCACTGCTCAGGGAATGCACTACCAGAAGAATATATCACATTCAGAAGAGGGGGAGGACTTGTGCATTAAAGGCATGATCCTATGTCATTTGCCCTTGATGCATGCAAGCTTCTGCACACAGTGGTTTCTGTGCATGCAGTGCAGGATGTGAGACATTTAAGAAAAAGAGAAAAGAAGGCTGGGGCACCATGTGGACACAGCATACGCTGTCAGCCCCAGTTAACTTTCCCTCCCTGTCTATTTGGCACACGTCTTTAGTTCTCTCCAAGGTTTCTCTCAACCTGGTGATGCAGCTGGAACTGTTTTCCTGCACTGGTTGTGAAGGTGGTTGGGCAGGGGCTCTGCATTTGGGGTCCCAGGACCGTGAAGACCTCCAAGCTGGAGCTGTGAATAATTCAGTGGCCCTCCAAACAATTGCAGGAGGCGATAGGACTGCACCATAATTACTTTAAAGCCCTTGTTGGTGTTCTATTTCTTACTAATGAACTCAAATACCAAACTGTAAAGCTGATTCGGTGGCCTCCATGTCCCAACTGCTTAATTTGTTTTATCATCTTCTAATAAAAACAACTTTGAATAATAGGGCATATAGAAAGGCAATAAACACAAATGCTAAATGGAACTTTGTGTGGACAAGTGGACCATTCCCCAGATAATGGTAATAGAAGGAAACATCCCCACTAAAATAAATTTCTTAAAAAGAGAATCTTCCAGAGTTTTGTTCCTCGATGTTATGGTTCAGAGTAGAGATTTGTTACAGAGGTTGGTTTTGGATGTGTGCCTCAACTTCAGCAGTTGATGTCACACCAGAAATATTGCCAGGGAAGGGAGTTCAGTTCAAAGTACAGAAAACATCTAAATTGTATGGCTGCAGACTCCACTAGTCTCTTTCCATGGAAACACGCTATTCCCAAATTCCAAGTCCACAGTGCAGCATGGCAGTAACAGAGGCATGGGACAGAGTCCCCTGGGTCTACACACTTTTCCCAGAAAGAAAAATAAAAGCCAAATATTTGTGTGTTCTTATCAAGTTTGTCCCTGAGATCAAGGTTGCTTTCTTTTTTCACCTTGGATTTTTTTAATCAATCGCCTTTCACTCAGATTGTTGGTTTTTTCCCCCTTCTGTTAAAAGGTGACACATCCCTTGAATGAAGAAAATACTGCAGGATCACTGTGACATTGCTGTTTTATGCAACCGTTATTGTTCTTTACTTCATTTGGCAGATCAGATGTGGTGTCCACACTACCACTTGCAATGTCACAGACTATTTTGAACAAGTATACTACAGCTGCTGTGTATTTCCCTTGGATGTAAAATAGGGACTAAAGATGCTGTCAGATTTGGGGTGGAGGCAGGGGGGCTGAGCAGGCAAGGGTCTCCCTGCCAGTCCTCTTATTTATTTATTTATTTATTTATTTGTTTGTTTGTTTGTTATTTTGTTTGTGTTGTTCCACTGGAAGGCAGTAAGGGTCAGCTTGGCTTCTTTTGCCTGCTACCTCTCCCAGTCAGCTACTAAAAGGAACTGCTGTGGCAACCATCTGGTGGAGGCTGCAGCCGCGAGGTGCAACATTTTCAATAAACAGGGTTTTTAACTTTGCTAACTTTGAGGAGCAGTGAGCTGAAGCAAGCACACATTGCCACTGCGAGAGTGCAATCCATGAGGAATCCTGAGCATCTAAGGAGCAGTCTGTCATTCCAAGGCTCACAAAGACAGAATTTGATTGGTTCAGCTTACTTCTGCATAAATTTAACAAATTACACCCCACTGCACTCATTTATAATGATATTCTATTGGGCTGCAGCTTCCATTTAGTAGCAAGTCAACAGCAGCAGGAGGAGTCGCTGCCCCTTGTTAGAGCATGCATTTAGTGCAACACGTAGAGCTATCACCAGGTGTAGGTCCAGGGACATGTGGTCTTGGAAGCCCCCAATCAACTCTCTCTTCATCTATTCTCTATCTATGTAATCCATGTTAATTACTCCTCCACTCAGTAAGTTCTTTGGGTGATTTACATAGCTATAAAAAGAATAAAGTGCAACCATTTAAAAATGCAGTAAAACCAGAGAGCCTCTAAAATCAAGGAGTGATATTAAGCACTGAAAGTGATGTTTTTAACAGCTGGTAGAAGGCCTACAAGCCAACCTAATTTCCCTAGAGAGGTGCTGCTACACAAAAGGCCCTGACCCAGACCCATCAGCCTCACTCCTTTGGAAGGGGGAGCACAGAGCAGATGGAACACACAGACTAGGATCCGGTTCATACAGGATCCCCATCTTCCCTTGAACTGGTAACTATGAGAAGCATTAACTACCCACAGTTTTTGGAAAAAACCCTTTACAGTTCTGCTGCTAAACTATGTTCTATGGACCAGCTAGTATTTGGTGTATGAGTATGGTCAATGTACTGACACTTACCTGGTCTGTACAACATGAAAACCCATCATGGCTAATAACTCATGGTGGGTTGTCATGTTTTGTAAACCTAGAGCATTTTTTTTCTTTTTTGGCCGGATGGCTTAATTTTCATGAGTGACCCACCCTGAAAACCCATGGCTTATTTTATATGTGCTTATTTTAAACCCATGGCTTATTTAACTACCTTCAGCAGTTTATTATGCTGTCCAAACCTGGCAGGGTATCTTCACCATGGGCTGAAGCTAGTACACTGGGCTGAAAGCAACAGAACAAAATCCAATAGTGACAAATGCAAGTTCTCCCCCTAAGAAAAAGGAACCTAATGCATTCATGCAAGAAGGGGAATACATGGCTCATCATCACTATCATTGGTTTCTTTCATGCAGAGCACATAGGGCAGCATACATGACTCAACAGCACTGAAAAAGACCTTGGAGTTATTTTGAACAACAGGCTAAATATGAGCCAACAATTTGATGTAGCTGTAAAAAGGGCAAATTCTATTTTGGGATGCATCAATAGAAATCATCACTTCCAAAATGAGAGACTAGTTCCCCTTTACTCTAGACATCACCTAGAATACTGTGTTCAATTCTGGGCACCCAAGTTTTGCAAAGATGCAGAAAACTAGAAAGGGTTCAGAGGAGGGCAACAAAGACAAGAATGAGACAGAAACAAGCCATGGTTTGTCTGTCAGGAGCACTGTAGGTTGTTCAGTGACCAACCAACCAATGCTAGCTTATTTTCAGGGTGGCTTAGCATGATATGTGATCCCCCCATGCATACACCCTGCTTCTTTCCCACAGCAAGTGCATCTAGGGAGCCCTGGAGAACACTACCTGCAAACTACCACCCAGAGAAAATCAGTCCGTGCTGGCCTATCGAATTCCCTATTATTCACGCAATCAGGGTGGTGCTCTGAAGTGCAGAACAGCACGTGTTCAGAGTATTTCTTTTTATGAGAGCTGTCAAACAGCTTGCTGTTGACTTGCTCTAACATATCAGGCACTTGGGAAACATGGAATGATGTCAGTGGGAAAAAGAGAAGTATCAATTCTGTGTTTCACAACAGAAGTAATACACAAAGCTGACTAAACTGGTGTTCCATAAGGCCATAAAGCCAAAAGTCTAAAATGACCTATCTAGACTACTGTTTCAATTTAGCAGCAGTCAAAACTAACATGCTGCCTTATACCTGACTGGATGTGGTCTGTTCAGTATCACACCATGCTGGCCTGAACGCCTTTGTACTCATGAGGTCTTCATCAACACAGCATTTTAAACATGGTTTCCTTGTGTGGCCAGTGAAGTATTAAGAAGTAAACATAATTTTGCAAATGCAGATAGCCTAATTTCACAGCTCATGGTATCGTTTAGCAGAGATTAATTCTGATGCATTCAATAGGACTGTTGCATTATCCTAGGGCCATCACATACTTTCCGTGTAATATACAGATTGGTCAGTCTCCCAGGTGGCTTCTTTGTTTTTGCCTTCCCTACAACTACTGAACACATTTGTGTATTCTGTTTTGCCATCCATGGATAAAGTGATGAAAACTGGATTTTGCAAGCATTCCATTACCAAATGTACACAGAAATTATCTGAGATTTAAATTATGAATGCATTTCATTAACATAATTACTGTATCATCAAGTGAGTTCTTTCTATTATACACTCAATTGTCCCTGTCACGTAGACATATTAAGTTCTAATAGTTATGTATGGGGGGGGGGTTCAGCCTTCCCATTACACTGGAAGTAGTTAAAAGCAAGAAAAATATTGGTATGCTATTTAAGTGTATGGTGCTATGATAAAGATCCTGCTGTGTATCCTGGCTCTGCAATTGGCAAATGCCTGCATTACCAGCTCTTTTCCCTCTGTTTTTCCCCACTTATTGTTCCACAAAGAACACCACAAAGTGGTTTAACTGTGTGCAGCCGGAAAGTCATGCCTGTACAATTAAGGAGCATATTGACACTGACTTGTGCCTGATAACTCTAAGCACTCTCCAATATACCTTCAGTGTACACCAAAATCATACAGTAAAGATAAGTATATATCCCTTCTTTTTGTCATGGGCTGAAAACTAAGTAATGGCAACAGTTTAATATGATCCAAACCATTAATATCTGATGGCAACAGATATACTGCATCAGGGCTACATGAGAACATAAGGAAAGCCATGCTGGATCAGACCAATGATCCATGTAGTCCAGCAGTCCAGTACACACAGTGGAAAACCAGCTCCCACAGGATCCCTCTGGCTGCCCAAGCTCCTTGGCAGCTGAGGTATGCAGGCACACAACCAGCAAGGCCAATGATAACCTTCTCCTCAATGAATCTTTTTAATCCCTTGTGAAGCCATCCAAATTGGTGGTCATAATCACTTCCCATGGCAGCAGATTCCATAGCTTTACCATACATTGTGAGAAGAAGTACTGGAATAGACACCACATAACCAATGTCAGATGTTTCTGCCCTTTATCTCTTAGACAGCCTTCTCCAATAAGATGCCCTCCAGAAGTTGTTGGAAAGAAGTCTCATGAGCACTGGTCAGCATAGCCAATAGTTTGGCCATGGAAGAAGTAGTCCAAAATATCTGGAGAACACCATACTGGGGAAGGCTGCACTTAAATTGAGGGTGCCTCAGTGGAGCAACCAGCACAGACAACCAGCACAGACAAGAATTACTCAGCTCCGACTGCTGTGTTTGTGAGTAACAAGTCCCATTTTACATCAACTGTTTCAGTTATATGATTTATCTATTATTCTTTATAATGTCAGCTACTGGTCTTATTCAAATGCTCTCTCTTCAATATCTATTTTATCCCCTACCTGTAATGTCAAAGGTTACTAAATTGCAAAGAGACCAAGCCAAATGGGTGACTCCTGCTAGCATTGCTCCTTTTCACCCTGTGGAAATCATTCCTTGCTTGCTGGAGTTTTTGTTATGTGATCCCTCAGCTCAGAATGGCAGTGTTTAATTTAGTCCAGAAATACATTATCGGAGTGAGACAGCACATCTCTGATACTGATTGTTTGGACTGGTATAATAGCCAAAGCGTTCACAAAGACTGAAGTTTATTTGTGTATATTCTAACAGTGAACTTCTCAGAGTGGCTTACAGTCAAATAAATAGCTTAAAAACAGTTACCACAGTTCTAACATTGTTGAAAAGACCAGGTTCTAGCAGCAGGATAACAAAACACATCCATGCACAAACACTTGTGGCCTATTGTGTCCCAACTCTTCATGGCTACAGTTGTCAGCAGCTCTAATAAATTTGAAAGCAAGGTGGAAGGCACCCAGAAAACATAAACATTGTCCCGGACTACTGGGCATCCTGTTTCAATTTCTACACTTTAATTTACCATTCTTTATGTCATAGAAAGTAGAATTGATCCTATCATTTTACTTGAAAGTATAGTAAAAGAGGAGACCGTGCAACTTCTTCAATTCCTGGGATTCCGGGACAAAAGAAAGGACCATCAGTCTGCTCTTCCTGTGTCCTGAGGATGCATCATGCCCATCATTTGCACCAGAGAAAAGCCCTTCATTCAGTCTTAATTCCTTTCGCTTTGTAGTTAATTTCTGTGCACTTCCTAATAGATGCAACTTTTTCTTGATTGTATTTCTGTTTCCTTTGCAGACCGTCATTAAAGAAATAAAACATTTTCCCCATTCTTGCTTAGTTCAATAGTGTTCTGATCTATAAGGAAGAATGCAAAAGTTTCATTCCTCCCTGATTAACTAAGACATCTTGATAACGTGATAAAGTTCTACTTAGATATAAAGATGGTGCAATATTAACATTTATTGCTTGGTCATACTAGCTCAGATGAAAGACTGTTTTCAGGACCTGAGAGATGAAATTATTAAGATGGGTGTGTATGTGTGTGTGTGTGTGTGTGTGTGAGAGAGAGAGAGAGAGAGAGAGAGAAGGACTGGTTCTAACTTATGCATTCTATTTTTAAAAGGTCATTTTGTAATAAGCTATATTTAATCTTTACCATTCTTACCTTGGAGGTCTAGATTTGATGCTAGATATTTAAGCATACCAATCACAAAACAAACTGCTGCAATAGCAACTAAGCCGCCCCGAGGTTTCGGCAAGGGGCGGCATAGAAATGTAATAATAATAATAATAATAATAATAATAATAATAATAATAATAATAATAGTTTCAAACACAATCTTCTCTGTACAAGGTGGGTCATCAGGAAATAAAATCAGATTCTGCTTCATGTATAAACCTGCTATCCATAAAGCCTATCATTTGGTTACAACCCTCATTATTTATTCCTTGACACTATTTCATCCTTCCTGTTTGTTCCCTAGTCAACATTTATGTGTTGTTTTCTTCCACATACAATGGTAAATGGTATAACTATATGCTTTCTTCTGCAATTATTCCAATCCCTATAGCAAGGCATTTATTAATATTGCTATGAGTCTCATTCAAGCAAGCCTTCAATGTAGACTTGATAAGGACCATGGCTTATCATGGTAATGCATGTTGATCTTTATTATGATGATGTATTATTTAGTGTAAGCATTTGTAATATATTACAAGAGTCGAAAGGAGAGATAGATAGTTCTCTAAAACAGGGAAAGACAGAAAGAGACAAAAGAATTCAGAAAGAGAGAAAGGTAATCAAGGTCATTTGTGTGTTTGTTTGACCTTTGAAATAATTTCTGCCAAATAAGGGCTCCCAAGAAACCTTAAAATGAAAAACTTCTTTTAAAAATAAAAGCAAATCATACAACAATGTAGTTGCATGTACATACACAATTTGGTTCTCTGTTAAAACAAGGCTTATATGAATGATTTTCAGAAGTAGCTTTTGCTGAATAGATTGAAAGATAAGGGAGAACAAAAGCAGCATAATATGATGGTGCCACTGAAATGGGACACCAACAGCACTTAAGAGGGCCAGTTAGACTATATTCCCACAGTCAGTTCTCAGATTGGCCATGTTCCTTGTTCAACAAACTCCAGAGGGACTTCTGCTCTATGATCCACAGTGGGAATATTTAAAGGAGTGACCTTGGCCTACTTGCAGTCTTTGCATTGGCTTACCTACAGTCTGCAAAATTAGTAATAGCAGCTTTGACATCAGTTACAAGGATTGCTGAAACTGTCATCCTCACTACAAGCAATCCAAAGTCATTGCCCTCACCCATTTTCTGGTATCTGGTCTGACCCCATTTGCACAAAACTGAACCAAATCATGGTAAGGGAAATGGTTTTGAATGTCTTTTTATGAAATCAGTGAGTGCTGGATGTTCTCCTGTGGGTTGGAACAGCAAATAGTTGGGTTCCCAAAGCATGGGCCAAAACAGTAAGATTAAGCTATGTTAAGGGTTCAGCCTTCTCAATTCTTCACCTTCTTTCTGCCCAGTATAGACTAAACTTTTGTATACTGTTAAAGCAAATGAAGTCTTCCTACTGAAGAGCAGACACATGTGATACAGTACAGGAATAATACTGGTTAGAAACCACACATTTTGTTTAATTATAAACCTTTATTTTTCTCATTTAATTCTTAGACGTCTAAATTATGAAATTCAGAGTAAAGTATCTGCCAATCATCTTTGGAAAGCATAATATATCACTGATTTCACTGTAATTATTAAGAGTGAAACAATAATGTAAATCTGGTTATGGCATATTAATTCTATTGCCAGAGAATTAGCTGGAAACTTTAGAAAAACCTCAGAAACTATGAAACAGAATATCTGGCTTTGCTTTCTGGACAGCTAATTTCCATTTCCAGTAGACACAATTGTTCCAGAATGACACACACACGTACATCCATCCATCTCATCTTTCTCTTAGAACCTCTTTAACTGATACACCTTTGTACAATTTAGAACTATGTTCTCAACCATGGTAACATTAAATAACTAATTCATCAAAATAAAATATAGCCAGAATTTTCCTCTAGTCCAGTGATGTTACAAAGGGTTAATTCCCTTCTGATTTTCTACTGAGGAACAGACATGCAGAATATGAGTTGCATGATGGTTTATATAAAATTAAAGTAAAGAAAGGCAATAACAGTTCATGCTGGAGGTCCAAATACCCCTATACCAGTGCAGGATGGAGAACCTTCTAAGAATGCACTTCTAAAATTATGGGTAACATACAAAGCGTCATGCTGGAACAAGCTAAGAACCTGTCTGGTATACTGATTTGTTCACACAGAGACCAACCAGCTATCGAAGGGAAAGACACAAGCAGGACATGAATGTAATAGCACCTGCCTGCCCATATTCCCCAGCAACTGGTATGTCCATATCATTACCTCTAATCCTGCAGATAGCATGAGAGCCGTCAGGATTAGTAACCATTGATAGTCTTATCCTCCGTAAATTTGCCTAATCATCTTCTAAAATCATCCAAATCAGTGGCTATTACTACATTTTCTGGAAACATATTCCATAGTTTACCTATGCACTGTATGAAGTGGTATGTCCCTTTAGCTGTCCTGAATCTCCCACAGTCAATATATCAGCCTATCAAATATATAATGATATATTTAGCACATGTATTAGCAGATTAAATATCCTTTTGAAGGATCTGAACAGGAACTTTAAATGCACCTTCTTAGAAGCAGAAGACATGCGACATGGCAAGCTATTGCACTCTGACTACCGCTGTCTTCCTAACAAAGACAGCTCCACTTAAAACAGCTTTGCTAAAAGCCACATCGATCTCCAAGGATTTGCTATACTCTTGGAGTGATGTGACCCGTTCATTTATTGGCTTTACTAATGGTTCTAACCTATATAGCATCTACCACAAGACATGATGACACTGGAGGATATAGCTGTAAGGATACACAGCAAACCCTTGTCTAGATAAGAAGCAGTGACTACTTAAGATAAAAATTGTAGTGACATTTGTAGTTTCATATTGAGACAGAACAATCATTTACGGTCTAAAAAAACTTGCTCTTATAGTGCTGGTGATTTCATTTATTCATTTATTTATTTATTTAGACAACTTGTATGCTGCCCCATCGCATGAGCCTTATACACAGCGGCTTTGTAAGAAAGCAAATAAGATAGTTGTTGGCACAATTCTGAAATATTAAATATTTAATTACTATTCAATATTAACTTCAATATTCAATTAATATTTGACTATACAAGATTTAACTGATAACTGCATTGGTTAAAATCACCATTTATCAAAGTATTACCATACAGTTAGTAAATCTGAGATTACTATAGTCCCCTATAAACTTATCGAATGAATTTAATATTGCTTGGACTTTGATTTAGCATACAAAATAATTACAAATATTGCTTTTCTTCTTCATGATCTCTATTAGACCATTATTCAGACCAGTATACAAATTTTCGCACCAATATTGGAATTGGTCAAAGCACAGATCAAAGTGCTGTTTGTGACATATCAAGCACTATGTGTCTTCAGACCACATAACCTAAAAGACTGAATTCTGTACCAGAAGATTGCCTAATTTTCAGAATCTTTGGGAAAGACTTTTTTTCCTGATTCACCAACATCTGAAGTGCAGTGATGGAGAACATTCTAAGGGTCAAAATATGCATCACATCAATTATGTACCATGTAGCTGACCCTGATCTTTTTTTGGGAGCAGAAGTAGTGCAGTATAAGCTTGCACAACACCAATCTGGGTTTAGTTCTCAGCATACTGGGCTGGCGGGGGGGGGGGGGGGGGGGGCAATAAGTCTTCATGAGTGCAGGAATGCACACCCGGACATACCATTTCCTTCCTGAAATCTCTCACTGCCTATTGAGGTGCTGAAAAAATAAAAATAAAAATTCTGCTTTGCCATCAGAGGAGACTTTTCCTCTTTCCTTAACTTGTGCACCCTGGAGAGTCCTATAAACAAACAAGGTGAAAGGAAATATGATTCTATTGGTTCAGCTGGTTGTTTTTATTGGGTTTCTTGAGTTCCTTATCTGCCTGGCTTTATAGACTTCTTTTTAAAAACTTTCTTTTGTATTTTTAATTTCATTGCTTATTAGCCACATTGGGCACCATTTGGTGGAAAGATAGTGTACACATTTAATTAATCAATCCATATGTAAATTCTCACACAATCAGTGTCTGAATTTTTTAATGATAAAGTGGATTCATTCATCCATTTAAAATATTTCTATCCCGTCCTATAAGAAAATAAAAGTGCCAGGATGGCTTACAAAAATTGTTAGCTTTTAGACCTGCTGTACACAAACAGGACTATATTCTGGTCCAAACAGCCAGTCTTTAAACAAAGCCAAAAGTATTATAAAGGCAAAATTCTATGTATAACTAGAAAAATCAAATTCTATAATTCCTACCATGTTGAGGCATGGTGGGAGCTGTAGTAATTTGTGTGTGTGTGTGTGTGTGTGTGTGTGTGTAAACATGCATGAGAGTTTGTCCTAAAGGTGCCAACCATTAGCACTGAAGAGCAATGTCAAAAAGTCATAGTTTGGAAGATTTTCATCTGATAATTACACTTGATCAAACTACAAGTAATTTCCACTAGTTTAGAACCACTAATTCTCATTTAGCTTTGTGACCCCATTTGTTAGGTGGGAAGTGCTATAGTGCATTTACAGTTACTAATCTCAAGGAGAACTCTTGATGAATAATTAATTTTAACTGAGCTGAAATTAACCCTGGCATCAGTAAAAATTCACCAATAATAAATTTGGTGAGAAGGAGATCGATCTCAGACATACACTGAGAAGACACCAGAAGATATCCATTCTAACATCATGAAACTGAATTTAATCACTGTTCATTTCATTCACCTCCCCAGCACAGAGCTGACAAGTCATATAATGCCTGCCAAGTCTCTACCTGGGCAGCTACCAGAAGGTCAGTACAGGTTATATAGCCATGGAAAAGCAAGTCAAAGGCCAGGGCTGGCATGTCAGTTTACTTACACATGAGTGTAGATGTTGATTCAATCCATGGAAAAGGTTCTACCATGACCATTAATCTTTTTTAATGTGTGAGAACATCTTGTGCCACAAAATATAAGATGACTTATCTTGCTTCTGTGGGCAAAGTATGTGGGAAATAAAGCATGTCTAATTGAAACTGAGATAACATTTTCATCTTAAACTTGAAGAGTAAATACTATTGTACTCTATGGAGTGTGCCTATCCAGTAAGCATTTCGCTAAACTGCTCTTTTCAATACACTGATGAGCAGATTGCTGGTTAACAGAAAATGCTGATCAATTATGTTTATCAATGGGACCCAAATTAGACATTGAGACTCTTTGTATTTTTCTATGAGCTATCCTGGAGCACAGGTGGAGGAGAAACAAGTGTAAAACGATGTTTTGTTTTTTTTAATTTCTGAGAAAGGTTGTTCAGAGATTTGGTAGGAAGCCCCATGACACTCAGCCCTCGGCTTTGTTTTCATCTGATTCACATGATGCTGAGGAGGTGCTGAACCATTGTTTGGAAAGAATTAGTAACTGCGAACAGAAACTAGTACCATGAAGCTCAATTCAGGAAGCCTTATGTTAATGGATGGCTTTTATACAAATTAAATAAATACTAAGTAAGTCGGGGATATCATTGTTCTGTGAAACTCCCTTAAAATACTACATCCAAAATCAGGCAATACCTTTATTAAGACCAACGAAAGTGTAAGAAAATGTTTGTGCAAGATATCATGTTCTTCAGACCATATCAAGCTAGATAGTATGAGAGGAAGAAACAGTAATTTTAAGAAATCAGGCCAGATTTTATAAACATGAGATTTGTAGCGCTGACACATTTTTAATGTAATAATGATTGATGTGTGCAATTATGTGTGCAATTATCAGCTATTATTATTGGGTTTACACTCTTCCAAAAGAACCACTTTTGCAATCCATAGGTGTTTTTCAATCCAGGTGCACCTTTGTAGGTCCAATTGGCTTCCATGGCACAAGCATTATTAAAGCCCTGAAACTAGTACACAACTCCAGCCGCTCCTGTACAGATAGAATTGGTCACTATTAACAATTATTTGATAACATTTTATTGGGATTAAAGTAGTCCATTGTATGTGGGTCTTCCTTTGATAATTGTTCAGAAACTGCAGTTGGTCCAGACCTGTTTCTGTGTTTAGCTTGTACATTTGTGTTTGGCTCTTTATACATTTATGTGGTCAAAAACTTTTAACTAATAATGGAGAAAGAAATAAACATAATTGTCGCTAAATCAGCTAACAGTGAAGCAGGTGTTACTGATTGCTCTTTTCTTGTATTTTTATCAGTCCACACAATTCATACCACATTTTTCATACCAGAAATTGAATACAGAGTCGTAAGAGGTGTGGCAGAGCTGTCCATGAGGTGTGTACAGAGCTGTGTTCTATTGTCTGCCATGTCCTCCTCAGATGCATAACCAAGATATCTTGACACACTGGTAGGTATAGTGCACAAATATGAGAACTGTATTTATTAAAATGAGAAATATTTTTAAAATACAGCTTGTGAGTTACTGCAATGATAAACATAGATCAAAATACAGAAACCAAGGCTAAAATAAAATCTCATTAAAAAGAAGAATACTAAATATATACAATATTATTTCTATATTGGTAAGTAGGTACCAACTACCCTTTCAATGCCTAATACTGGGAACAATAGATGGCAAAAGAAGAAGGGACAGCTAGAGGATGAGGTGGCTAGATGGAGTCACTGAAGCAGTTGGTGTGAGATTAAGTGGACTACAGTGGATGGTGGAGGACAGGAAGGCCTGGAGGAATGTTGTCCATGGGGTCGCAATGGGTTGGACACGGCTTCGCGACTAACAACAACAACAACCCTTTCATTATTGCTAGGCCAGGAATGAGGGAATATGGACCTGCAAGACATTATTTTCAATTTGAGAAGGTAATATCAGCTAAATAAATGACAGGTTTATGAGGAAATGATTATGCATTGTTAATGGAATTCAACCAACCATGTAGTTTATAACAATAAAAATTGGGAAGCTACTTAAATCAAGAGATTTCAGCAGAGTTCTGGAAATAGGTCTGAATTAACATTCTCTCATAACCTCTATATTTAAAGCTAAAAGAGAGTTTCTATAAACTCAGCTTTTTATGATACCTGACAGACAAACAACTGAGTTAAGTGCTATATTCAGGTGTGGATAATACATGCTGGAGATACAAAGCAGATATATCACATATGTTTTGGTATTATCCAAATATCAAGATCTTTTGGGAAAGGATATTGGAAAAAAAGATGAACCATCTCTTTGGATATGTGAAGAATGACATGCCTCAAGACAATTGGAAAATGGTCATTAAGTTGTTAACAGCTACTCTAGAGTTGCAGTGAGTTATAAATTGAAGCAGAAAGCAGTCTTGTCAATAAGAAAATGAATGGTAAGTTTCAAGGAGCTCATATGTAAATCCCTAGATGGGCTTTATTAAGTATATCGAGAGAAATGGGCAAAATCTAACATCCAGGGCATTGCCTATTTCTTCCATGCTGTTAGATAGCTTTAGTACATTTTGTGATTTTTCAGTATGATGGGAAACCTACATTTATTCAAATTATGCTGTGATGGATAAAAATACATTCCTGGCCTTTGATGAAGTGACATGGAAGAGTTTGCAACTGAAAAATATATGATGTACATATTCCAAAGACATTATTACATTAGTAATGTTGTTACAATGTGTTCATTTAAACATTTTAAATTATATAGAAGAATATTATCATATATTTATGCTAATGTGATTACATTAGTTCCCTGTGAAGATAGCTTTAAGAAGCAAAGAAAAATCTTCCTAATTCAATCTTCAGCAAAAATGGAATTATGTTAAAATCACAATAAAATATCTTCTAAAGCTATTTAAGAAAATAAAGAAAATGAAAGCACAAGCCACAGAGGCACCTTGAGATTTTCCTCCATTCCAGCCCCTTTAAAAGGTGAGGAGGAAAGAGAAGAGGCAGATATCTGTCTATAGTAAGCATCATGTCTTAAGGGAGAATAACTTCCCTGATAGATTATTTATTTATTTATTTATTTATTTATTTATTTATTTATTTATTTATTTAAAACATTTCTATTTACCCTGTGTGAACTATGGTGGGGAAGGTGGGAGAATTCAGGGGCTACAGGAGTATGCATGCCAGATGGGAAGCCTACATTGGAGAACTGGGATGCACACATAACAGTATGATCATTGCTAGTTCCTTCTTATTTGCCTGTTTATCTTTTCACATCACAGCCCTAGGAAACTGTGAAACATTCCTAGCTCTTTGGTTTGAATTTACCAAGAAAGAAATATATTTAGGATCAGGTTGCTAGGCAATTTTCTGTGAGCTTACAGTTCTGTAGTTCCCCACTACAATAGGGAAAAGATTGGGAGATCAAGTGAAATGATTGTTTTGGTGTTAGACATTATTTGAAAGGAATTTTTTTCTGGAGGCAGTGGGGCTTTAAGCTCAGTGACCTCATTCACACTATTTTCAAAAGATGAAAATAATAATGGTGAATCTTTTCAGCTTCATCTCTGTGTGTTAAATAGATCATTATTGTAAACTGTATGTATATTAATAGTAGCCTTTCTCAAATTTTCCATGTTAAAAAGCCTGATTAAAAAAATCAGTGTTGTTGAAAAATCTTGAAGGTCTTGTGTGGATTTGCCATCCCCTTTCTTCAGATAGCTAATGCCCTCTTGTGGGGAATACTTACTATAATACCAGCTATCCAAGACGCAACCAATTGTAGTTCATTTCAAGCACAAAGCTGTTTTTCATTTCCCCACATGCCCATTGTGTACCCAAATTATACGTTAGTTGTGCGATTTGTGTTTGGCCTATTTTCCCCACCACAAACTGCTCTATAAATCTGAAAGTGAGCAAAAGTATATCTGACCTAGATTTTTAGCCAACATCTCAGCATTATTTCTTTAACTATCTATACCCCAACCCTTAAAGGCAGATGTTTTATCCTTACTGCATCATCTACTGTGCTTTGTCCAACCTGCTGCCTTCCAGACGTTGTGGACTGCAGTTCTCATTAGTGCCAGCCACCCTGGCCAATGGTCAGGGTTTCATTTTATTATTATTTCTACTACTACTACATTGCAGTTATTCTCCAACTTTCTTCTCTTGCAAAGAACCCAACTAAGAAGTGTGTCTGTGTGTGGGGGTGTGTGTGTGTGTGCAATTGGTAGAGAACTGAAGTGTGGGGAACCCACCACTATAAACATAGAGTAAGTAATAAAAAAGAAAAATAGACTTTTTGTGTTCAAAGGGGCTTGAGACGTTCCTTCCTGTTGAAAATGCCTGGCAGTCATTTTCTCAAGAT
Source organism: Varanus komodoensis (assembly GCF_004798865.1). Taxonomy (NCBI): domain Eukaryota; kingdom Metazoa; phylum Chordata; class Lepidosauria; order Squamata; family Varanidae; genus Varanus; species Varanus komodoensis. Next base: position 19,586,232 of record NW_025335438.1, read on the forward strand.
CATTCTGGAAATGTCCAAAGACCCAAACTATCTTCATAATGCAGCAAGATGAGGCAGCATACAACATTGCAATACAAAGAGAGATCTGCAAAGGAAATACTAACATCAGTGGACAGTACTTTACATTTGTTTTGGGGCTTGTTTGGAACTACTTTTATTTATCTAGTACTATGTGTGATGGTACTCAAACACAGTGTCATGTAAGAAACTGATAAAAGTTATTTGCCTTTGAACAGCTCTCTTCACTGTGTGTCCTAGAAACTCTATTCCAATCTTTGGTTTAGACAGAGTAAACAAAAAGTGGCTTAGGAAGAGACAAGAGTGGTTCTGCTGGCTTGGGAGTCAGGAATTTCATGTACAACTCTATTCATGCACCTGCACAAATGTGTACACACAAACACACCAACAATCCCAATAAGGGGAGATGATGCTTCCCTTGCAACCTAAAGCAGGAAAATGATCAACTGTATGAAGGATGTTGGAGGAGGGAGTTGATATCTTTCCAGGGGAAAAAGACTGCTCTGTATCAGGTGCAGTGAGAGAGGGCATTCAGCAGTAAGGTAGTGAGGACAACTGTGGGGGCCACAATAATAGCCATTGAGTCTTGAAGTTGTAAACCCCTGCCCTGGAACATCTGGAGGCTATTTCTGTTAAAAAACAAAACAAAAAAACAAGATGCTATTATAATACCAGTCCATACTATAATTCATCCCTTACTGTCAGTCTTTTCTTACCATGAATGAATTTCATTATGAATAAGTCATCATGGACTAGTTAGGTGGCAAATGTGCTAAACTTCAAATAGAAACTAAGATAAAAAAATTAAAAATATGAAACTCAGTTTTTAAAAAATAAAAATATGAAAGCAAGAAATGTGTGCTAGTTTTCTGGCAACAATCTCCCTGGGACAAACACACACTTGTTGAGTAGCATACGTAAGAATGTGAACTGTAGCTCAGCAACCCTGAGCAGAGAATAGAATGTAAGAATATGAATTAACTGCTGGATTCAGCCTGAATCATTTGTGCTTTCTGAAAAGAACTAGGAATAGGTTAGGAATGACACCAGCTACTTCTGACACGGCCTGAAAGTGCTCTGGATAGGAGATTTTATCTAAGCAAAACATATATGTTTGTTTGGAATCAGAGTGTGATGGAACTTGCAGGACACAGTCCACCATCAATGTGCTTATGATTGCTTTGGCCTGAAGACAATGCTTTCCATTCCCCTTTTTGTGCATGGGGGAGAAGATGGGAAGAAGATCAAGAACCCCCTTGGGGCCACATAAGGGACTGAACTTAAGGCCTTGGCAGCCACTTGTGATCGATGATAGTTCAGTTTGCATTTGTTTGCTTGGGTTATTAGCACTGATTTTATACCCTTGGAGTGTATAATTGGATTTTGGTTTTTATGCTAAATTGTTTGTTGTATCTTGCCCTGAAATCTATGGGTGTAGGGTAGCTGAGAAATACAGTAATTGATAAACATTCATAACAGCTGTATAGTACCTCCATAATCAGATACAATATGCCTCTCAATACCAGTCCTTGGAGAAGAACAGATGGATAGGACAGAATGGTCTGATCCTGCAGGGCTTTTCTTGCACTTATACAGGCAGCCAGGGCTTTTTTTGTCATAGAACGCACCGGAACAGCATTCTGGCACCTTTTTTCGACGAATTTTTCCACGTGATTTTGAATCTCCCTGTCGGGCATAGCAGGTTGGCAGCAAATAATTAAAATGGTGCATGCGGGCTGCTTGTGTGTCCCCGCTGGTTGTGATGGCGCTGCTCGGCTTGTGATGCTGCTCAGCTTGTGATTGGTCGTGTGGTCACACACTGAGTGCTTACTGTGGGTGGCGACCATTATGTTTCATTACACAGTGTTGGTGTGTGTAGAGTGACTGGCTACGTGCAAAAGGTAAATAATTTTTTTATTTTAAAAAAAGTTGGTGAATTGAAAATCTTTTTAAAATTTTTAGTGTAAAAGTGTGACCCCAAATTTAAAAATGAAAAAAAAAAAAAAAACCTAATTACTTCTCAACCACTGGTCCTGCTAATAAAAGATTACCCTAAAAAAACCCTAAATAAAAGATGAACAAGATGTGAGTTCCGGCACCATTTTTAAAAAATAAAAAATAAAAAAGCACTGCAAACAGCTAATACAGGGTCTCCTCTTCTCTCAGTCTTTAGCTGAACCACTGTTTCTCAAAGGCACCAGAATTGCAAGGGGTCAATTGAAAAACATATGTTGTTGTCTTCTTGACTTGCATTTAGTTATTTGACATCTACAGATTTCCCCAGTGAATTCTTTTTCCCAGGTTGAAGTAGTAAAGATTCTGGACTGTGCTTTGTCTCTTCTGACTGCACTGCCCTTTACACAAGGGGAGTATGTTTCTTACAAAAAATGACAGACTGTCTTTTTCTGAGTCTGATCAATTCCTCAAAATAGTAAGGGAATGTCAAGGACATAGCCAGCTGTTACATGGTGGTAATCATTCTGGGCAGCTGTCCAAGATGAGGAACATATGGCTCTCAGAATCATAGTGTGCCACAGTGCTAAGAGTATTGGACTGGACCTTGGGGATCTGGCTTCTGGTCCCCACCCAGCCATGAAGTCCAGCCATGAAGCCTTGGGCCAGTCTCTCTCTCTCAACCTAACCAATTCCACAGTTTGTTGTTGTGAAATGGAAACTTGGAAATGGAAATGAAATGGAAAGCAGGAAAACCTTGCAAGATGTTTTGGGTTTCCAAAAGAAAGGCAGGGTTAAATGCAATGTAATACTGATACTAATTACTTCCCTTCACTGTTTGATGCTGCTGGAGAAAGCAATTCTGTGTCCACTTCTTCTTTTAGATTCTAGCCTAGAAAAGAAAGCAGAGGATAAAGAAGATTCTAGGAGTGATCAGGTCTTAACAATTTTCCTGTGTATGCCATCCCATGATGCCCAAGATCTCCAGGGGAAGAAGGAAGAAATGGAAGGGGAAACATTGCTGGAGAAGGAGAAGGAAAAAGAGGAGTGCAGCTATGTAAATAGCATTTTTAGTGTTTCTCTGGTAGAAGAGTATATGTTACTGGGGACCTTCAGGGTGTCCACTTATCCCTGGCTACAGTCCTCAAAAAAGTGTAATCCAACTTCATTGACACAATCTTTCTAAAGATACACTTGCATAATTAGCAGAGGAATTCATGCATGAACCACAAGTGAAATAGGTTCTTGGGTATGAATGTGTCTTTGTAATGTAAAGTATCAGTAAAAATGGTTTTCAATAATTACTCTGGAATACAGGTGTGAAGCAAGAATTATTTGTTGTCTAGAAATGGATTTCAGGAAAGACAGCCAGTAAGAAGTAGGGCTGATCAATTTTTAACAACTTCCTGGATGCAGTCTAATTGCACATATATTCTTAGCATATCAATCTTTCACTTCTGCTTGTCCAGTGGAGCAATTGTGAGACACCCACTGGTGGAACAGTAGTTACACTAGTAGGTTTATAATTCACACTTCATTGAGAAATAAATATGTAGCTTCAACATGGTTTTTTGCTTTTTTGCGAGCTGATATGGTATCATGCAATGCTTAAGAAACTGAAAATTCTATGTAGTATCCTAGTATCAGTTTCTAGTCCATATAATATCCTAAAATTGATGGGAGGGCTTTCTCCAACCAAAATTGATTTTCATTTCTCACAGAGCCTATATTGTTCACAAAGGGACTTTCAAACATTCTAAATATTGTTCTAATTATCAGAGGAAATAGAAAATATACCACATTAAAAAGAAGTTTTATCAGAAGCTTTTGATATTTTCACAGTTCTTCCCAGAGGTTTTGTGTCATATTGATAAACACCCTGCAAGTCAAAATTCTCCCACTGGAATATCTTGCACTGTGGGCAAACAGAGCCTGTGGAGACACAGATCATCAGTCTGTCTGAAGACTGAATTTCATTCTAAAGGGCCACGTTCTGATGGTGGGTTGGGTTACAATGCGAAAAATACCAGTATAGTTTAGTTCAAAGCTCTTACTGCTGGTAACTAAGCCTTATGAGAGGAATTTCAGCCTTTAGAAGTATGTTCAGAGGAACTCCCCAGAAGGTGGAAAACATCAGTTAAAGCCTCAGGAATGTAGCTAAGAGAGGAAGGCAAGGTCCTACAGGGAAACCTAACTGAGATTAGGTGGGTCTAGATTGGGTACATGGGTTTTGTATATCCTGTATAAGATATTCAAATTAATTAATAAAGTGAGTAGCATGTTATAGATATTTAATGCCAATATGCAGTACTATGAACTGTTAACTTGTTGTAAGTTTACATTTATAATTTTCCTGATAAATTACAGCCCTATATAGCATATGCTTAGCGGTACAATCGAGGTGGCTCTGTAAACATCCTTACTGTTACAGAGAAATCTTAGTTTGACTGTGTGTAATTGCAAATAAAGGTGCCTTAATCTAATCCAACTGGAGAAGGAAGCTAATACACTAGATAGAGAAATGTCTCTGAAATTCCCTTCAATACAGGTGACAACTAAGTATACCAAACTGGTAGCAGCATGAGAAATACAAAGAAGCTGCCCTGTTGTTACAAACAATTACAAAGAATTGTAGGAGTGTCTGCCTTCTTATTCTATTGAACTAAGAACATAATAATCAAATCTGCCTGCCACTGGGTAGTTCTAACAATTAGGAAGCAGTAATTGCATAAAAACAAGCATTATCCACATGAAAACAGCCTCTATGGTATTCCTACGGCTGAACAAAATAACTCCATCAGTGAATTTACAAACTATCACTCCAAGCTATTTTCTTCAATATGCAGCTTTCCATTTGCAGGAACCTACTACACAGGGTCTACCTGCATGCCAGGATTACACATGATGACAATGTCCGAGGTTTGCTGTCAGTTCTTGATAACAATGCTTGTCAAGTTACATTGCATTGCAGAAGTATTTTCTCCTAGATTCCTTGACTTTTCCACATTTTGTTACAACCTGAAATTGAAATGGATTGACCACTTGATGTATACATCATTTCATCAATATATGATTATATATATATATATAATTGTTATGTTGTACACAAGATACTCAAAACTGTGAAACTGTAAATATTTTTATTGTGAAATAAACTGATGCTTCTTGCTTGCATAAGTATTTACCCACTATACTGTGAAATATCTAAATAAATTCTGGTGCAACCCACTGTCTCAGAAGTCAGAATAGAGAGTTGAAAGGAGCCCACCTGTGGCAATTCCAGTGCCATATGATCTCTGATTAAATACACTCATTTCTGGAATATCCCAGTTTGTTGGAAAGGACATCTAAAAAGCAGCATCAAGCAGCTGTCAATACAACTCTGGAATAAAGTTGTGCAGAAGCACCAATCAGGGTTGGCTTATAAAAAACGAACAAACACATCCAAATTATGAACATCCTCCAGAGCACTGTTAAATCTGTTGCTGCAAAATGAAAAGACTATGGCTCAAGCACAACTTCCTAGAGAAGGCTGTCCTTCAAAACTTGGTGACTAAGAAAGGAGATAATCAGTCACAGAAATAACCAAGATAGCAATGGTAACTCTGAAGGAACTGGAGACCTCCGAAGTTGGGATGGAAGAAACCAACCATTAATCAACAAGATGTTCCACAAAGCTGGCAAAAAACCCCACAACAACCTATTGCTGAAACAAGCACTTTTCAAGGTCTGTTTGTAGGTTGCAAAAAGTCTTGTGGGAACTAACTCAGGGACAAAAGTTCTCTGGTCTGATGAGACCAACATAGAACTTTCTGGCCCTGCTACAAAACACTGTGTGTGGCTCAAAGCCAGCAGTGCTCATTGATCTGAGAACCCCATCTCCACAAAAAGCATGGTGATGATAGCAGCTTTCCCTTATCAGAGACTGAGAAACTGGTCAGGATGAGCCTGGTGGATAATGCCAAATACAGGACAATTCTAGAGGAAAACCTGTTTCAGTCTACAAGGGACCTAGGATGGGGGTGGAGGTTAGTATTCTATCAGGACAATGCTAAACACACAGCCCAAGTAACACTAAAATGGTTTCAAAACAGGAATCTGAATGTCTTTGAACTGAATGGTCAAAACCCAGACCTCACTCTAATTGAGAATCTGTGGCAAGGCTTGAAAGCAGCTGTTCACGAATGGCTGCCATCCAACCTGACAGAAGAGGATCAGTTTTGCCAGGAAGAATAGGCAAGCGCTGCAGGATCCACAATGGAGCACAAAGCTAATAGAAACTTACTCAAGTAGTTTCTATGCTGTTGTTGCTGTTATATACAATCAGGTTACCTCTGACTTATGGTGACCCAATGAGTGAAAGCTCTCCAAAATATCCTAACTGTTCTGCAGTCAAGGCTGTAGCTTCCTTTAAGGAGTCAATCCAACTCACTGTTCTTTCTTTTCTTCTCCTGCTTACTGTATTAACTGAAGGGGAGAATAGTTATACAACCCACACATGCCAGGTTTTTTTTGTTTGTTTGTTTGCTTAAATGTTGTGCCACAATAAAAATATTTTGTTGAATATCTTGTGTACAGCAACTGGTAACAATGCCAGGCCAATTATTTACAGTTCCAAGATGTAATACAAGAAAATGTGGAGGGGAGCAGGGTTAATACTTCTGCAAGGTATTTCAAGGAACCCTTTCTAAATTGCTTTTCTACCAAAGAACACATGCACACAGCAAAGTACATTTTAGTACTCACTCAGTTTATATGGGGTATCCCATACAGGCCTTAATCATATGCAAAGATAGAGATCAATATGCTTCAGAACGTGCACCAACAGTTCTGTATGAATATAGATTGTAAAAGAATGTCATAACAGGAAACAAGATGTCTTTCAAAGAAGCTTGTTAACTACTACTGATCTGCTCTTTCAAAATTCTTTGATAAGTTTCTGATGAATGCCAGGGTTTGGGGTTTGTGAGCTCTCACACTTCCAGGATCTGCCTGTTACTATTGTTTAACAGTGTTTTTATCATGACATTGTTAACAAATATTCACATTTATTGTGGCCAAATAAAACTGTTAGCTACCTATGCACACACATTCATCCCAAACTAAGTTACAATAATCTAGTGCACATTTTCAGTTCTTCATAAAAACATTATGCCACCCATGTAATTAGATACCTTCATGAGCTTCAGTCTGCCTCACTCTGTACTGAAGTGTGGCCAACCCCATTAAAAATAAATATAAGTAATATAACTTTTTTCAATTTCCCACATTACAAATCTACATTATTTAATTTGTTCCCATTGTGATTCTAAAGTTCTTGTGTATTTTTAAGAAGCTTTCACTCACGTAGGATTAACAGAAAATCAATTTTATAGCATTTAGATATGGATCATGAGATGTCATGGTCACATGAAACCTCTATGCATGAATGCACAATCTCATCTACTTGCGTAGTGTAATGAGTGAAAACAGATCCTTATTAATTGGAAATGCAATTGGAAATAACACACACAAGAATGTATACTTTAGGCTCAACTTTTGGCTTTGAATACGTCTTGCTGTACAGACAAATACCGTTTTAGGATTTTGCCCACCCCCTAATGAGCTACTATCACAATTTGGGGCTGCTATTTTTTAAACAAACACTTTAATCCTGCAACAGGGTGGGAATGGGTTAGGGTTAAATTTATTAAATTTATGAGCACATAAATAGTGCTAGTGAAGCAAAACAAAAGTTGGCAGTCCTAATCATAGATACATAAATGGGCACAGATATTAATGATGCTGTACAATAGAAAGGACAAACACTTTTAAAAAACTGTTAAGCTTCAGGTTTCATTGCCAAATCTATGGAAATTTCTTCCTGGATGTTTCCATATCACAGTCTTTCTTATCTTATTAATTTGGAGGTTTAATAAATTCTATCAGGTAGCAACTTGATAGTGTTACTCCACACTATTAATCCCATTCTGCTTCTAGATTAATGTCTCATGATTTGAAAAATGATGTGTTGAATTGTAAAGCCACAAGCACCCTAGGTACTGGATTCAGGCTGGCCATTACAGAATTGCTTATTCTGTTCATTGAGGGCACTGGAAGCTCCCTGTTGAAAGAAAACAACAATTGTGGAATTTTTGCTGATTTCTCCTCCCCACTCTGTCACATCTGCCTGCACCACAGGATCTGCTAGCCAGTCCTCCAGAGCAGCTTTTCAGGGTGACTCAGGGGGAAGGAAGAACTATGAAGATCACCTTCCTCCATAGAGAAAGGACCTCTGCCAAGTGCTGGCCTGTATGTCTTCTTATGACTGCATAATTAACTGGTCAATAAAGCAGACATTTTGGTACCCCAAGAAGACTTTTCACTGCTGGAATGAAACTCAGGGACCAAACTTCTATCATTTTTCAGGGATTCCTGTTGCAAGTGAAAGCATTCCCTTAGCTTTATTCCAACTTATGCTGGGGGCATAAGAGAAGCAAGATCACTTTTGTATATCCCTAAGTGGATAAGGAATTGGCACTAGTTCTACACACAGCACTGGCAGCACTAGTGCCAAACAGAGAATTGGATGATTAAATCTGGATTACTGAATTACCGAATCCTCCACGCTCTGCATCCAGATGATTGGCACTATCCCTGATGATCTGCCAAGGCCTCCAACTGGAATGTTCTCCAGCAAATTATGCAAAATATTGTTTGAATACTCACCATAATGTTATGTTGTTCTGCCACTGTTTTGCTTCCCAGCCATTTACACTTATGAGGGACTAGATGCAGTGTGCTCTGAATTTTCCCATCCCATAGATCTTGGAGTTCAGCCTCCCCACACCACCCCCTTCCCCATGTACCTCTGCTGCAGCCTTTAAAGCATTTGGCTTGCTCATTAAAAATGAAATACATCTGATTGGATTTTAGAGCTAGCATGTTTATAACTGATGGACTCTAACATGCTAGAAGAGGCTCCATTCCTGTTCAATCTAAAAAGGAATGCAATATTTGTTATCCAAATGCAGCAGGAGTCTTATAAAAGAAGGGGGAGAGCAGACACATTTCAATTCAGGAATTTCACTTCTCAAAGGAGTGATCATTTACTCTTAACATTTATTTGTATTCCTGGTTTGCACTGATTCCTTTCAGTGAGGTTTGATATTGAATGAATATTTTACTTAAGATACCCATCACCCCTGGAAGAGATAGTATGCAGGAATGGTATTCCCACACCAGTAGACAGTTCTAGGAGACAGCAGGTTAGCCAAACTGAGAAACAGCAGTTCCCATCTTGTTTGAGCAAAATTCCACAGCAAAATGCAGGAAAGACCTTTGGGTGGGGGAGTCAAGAGCTATTCTACAGGCACTGGCTTCCTTAGAGCGGAGGCAGGAAGAAAAGATATCCAGATGTTTTGGGCTAGCTTCCAGAAGCTCCTGCCAGCATAGCCAAGCATTAGGAAAGCTGGATGTCACTGTCCCAAACATCTAGAGATCTATTTTCTGCCCATCCCTGCCTTAGAAGTGAGTCAAGTAGCCATGTTCAGCTCCCCTCTTCCTGCCACTGCCCCCCCTTCCATTCTTCCTGCCAGTGCTTTTTGAAGTAGGGTGGACACTTATGAAACATCAAAAAAGATGCCAGAATATGGCAGCTATTCACAAAAAATTGTATAGGCTAATTTAAATGTATAGTTACAATTTTTCATTATCATTATTAAGTAGAAATGCAATACATTGCAACATAGGATGGAAGGTTGTGATCAGGTTACTTTGGTGCTTGCCTGTTCAGTCTGCCATTCAGGGGCTAACTGTTGAATGGCAATATTACTTATAAGAACATAAGAAAGGCCATGCTTTTCATGCTACATTCAACCAAAGGTCAATCTAATCTAGTACTCCATACACATTGTGACAATTAAGCTGCTCACAGGAGCCCTCAAGTAGGATGGGTGTAAGACCTCTACCTGCCCAAACTCCTCAGCAACTGGTGTATGTAGGGGTGTTACCTATGGTAAGGTAGGCAGCATATAGCCAGAAAGACTAGTAAGCACCAATAGCCCCCTCCCTCTTGAATCTGTCCAATCCTTTTTTTTTTTTAAAGCCATCTGGATTGGTTGCCATCACCACTTCCTGTGGTAGCAAATTTCATAGTTTATATAAGCTGTGTGGAGAATTACTTCCTTTTTTTCTGTGCTAAACTTGCCACCAATCAGCTTCATGGGATGACCTTGGGTTCAAGAGTTATGCAAGAGGAAACAAAAGTCTCCCTCTCCGCTTTATCTGCACTATACATTACTTTAAACACCTCTATCGTGTTTCCCCTTCGCCTTTTTTCAAAGCTGAACAGTCTCAGTTGTAGCCACATCTCATAGTGAAATTTGCCCTTCTCTGCATTTTTCCAACTTTTTGGTTGCAGCAACGATTTGTGAAAAGGAAGTAATATTTTGGCAATTCTGTTTATTCTGTTCCTAATTGTACCTAGCATGGAGTTTGCCTTCTTCACAGTAGCACTGTGAAGCACTGGGCCAACATTTTCATCAAGCTGTCCGCTACTACCCAAGATTCCTCTCTTGCTCACTCACTACTAGTTCAGTTCCCATCAATGTATAATTGAAGTTGGAACTCTTTGTCCCAGTGTGCATTGCTCTACACTGCTTCTATTGAACTGCATTTGCCATTGTGATACCCATTCTCCCAGACTGGAGAGATCCCTTTGTAGCTCCTCACAATCTCTTTTGGCTTTCACTGCCCTAAAAAGTTTACTATCATAGGCAGATGTGGCCACCTCACTATTTACTACTAATTCCAAGTCATTCATAAATAGGCTGAAAAGCACTGGTCCCAATATACAGAATCCAATGGTGACCTTTCTCCTGCCATTTATTCCCATCCTCTGTCTTCTGTTTCTTGTCCTCCAGGAAACAAAATGTCCAGGGCTAGTCCAACCAAGTTACCATCTAAGCAAGAGGCAAATTGCATGGAACCTCATTGAGTTTTTGCCTGGAGATATTTTTTTGCCACAGGTCTGAAAGAAACATTTCAGATGTAGAAACTCCAGGCCATGGCCAGACTAGGGCTCCCAAGAAAAATTAGCTGGGAAGCCTGGAGCCTCACTGTTGTTCATTAAAAGTCTAAGATAAATCATTAAAATTGTTCTCACCTTATAGTGTTATGAGCAAACCGTGAAAGGGATATGTAGCTCAAAATGTACAAATGGAGGAGTCAAGAGTGAACAAGACTAAGTCAGAAGATGAAAAGCACTATCTGGAACAGATATGCTTATACCCGGCAAATAAGTAGGCACAATTCACATTTGTGCTGTCATGCTGTTTCTTTCATATCTAATGGGTTTCAAGCTGGAGAACCTCACAGTAATTTGCACCCAGTAATATGTATAGTAAAATGTCAAACCATGGAAAATTCAATGCAGAAACCTTAAAGGGGCAATCCTAAGCAAGGTTTAAAAAACATCAAGGAAAAAGATGCTCAGTGTCCCAGAATTTGCTTACATGTTATTTACTAAACTAAAAAGTTCAGGAGCTTTTTGCAGATTTCAAGTGGTTCTCCAATCAACACAGCTATTTCATCAGTGCAATCCATTGTTAATTACAGGACTGAGAAATTTTAATGTATGTGAAATTCATTTTTGGGCCACTTGGTGGCACAACTTATCTCCTTTTGGTTTTAGCAAACACTATTCTCTAAAAAGAACCTGTGAGGTTGGTGTGTGGAGAGTACTTGTGTCCAGCAGGTGTCTCTTCCCAACCATGCAATGGTGCTTGAAATGCCTGCTTTATTCTTTTGGATGGGGAATTATTCTTTTCTAAATCTTTCTATCTTTTTGAAAAATTGCTTTGACATAAGATTAGCATAACTCAATATGATGCAGAAAATACAGTCCAGCTGACTCATCATTCCACAATAAATTTTCCTGTTTGTTTTTTCAGCCCAGGTGTGTGCAACATGGAAGTACCCCACAGAATATAACTGCATTATTTTATCATTCTTTACAGTCAATTAGGAAAGACATTTGGCTCATTTTTAAAAGACTGTCCTGGATAATAAGAACTACAAATGCTGACAATTATGTTTGCCATTTGACATGTTTAAAAAAATACTTGTCAACTGCACCACCAGCATGGAATTTCTTCCCCTGGAGGTTCCCCAAAGCTTCAGCCCAAGCATGCTTTGGAAGCTCTTCAGTTTCACTGGGATATGGTTAGAGTTGTTACATCTTGCTTCTACTTTACTTTGAAATTGATGTCATCTGCTGCAAGCCTTGAAGTAAATCATCTAGGGCTGGGTTGTGAGCAGCAAGATGAACTGGGAAGCAGGAGCCATCAGACCCAAAGAGGAATCAAGACCAAAAAGTAGGTCAGAGTCAAGAGACAAACTAGGAAGCACAATCAAGAAGGATGCCAGGAGTCAGGGGCAAGAGAAATTCAGGACAAACAGACAAGCCAGAAGGCTGGCCCAAGGAGCAAGCAAGAACTAAAGGATACAGGAATTCATCACAACTTTGAAGATCTTGATGCTTAAGAAAGGCTTAACTGGCCGAGGGAGTGGCCATATATCCCTTCTTGCCTGCTTGAACAAATTGCATCCGTGCTGGGCCTACAAAGTGCCTAGGCAGATGCTCCAAACATGCCGCTCAGTGGCTCAACCATGTGGAGCAACCACATACAGGTGTCCAGGTTGAGCCCTGGCAGCTCATTCCATCTATTGTAATAAATATGTAATTACTTCTTTCAGAAGGATAATTTGTATTCCTGTACCATGATGCTTCACATACTGACCTGGAGCAAGAGCAGTTTAAAAAATTGATGGCAGGATATACACACTGGCAGCATTTCCACTTAAGTTGCACATTCATGCTAACATATGAGGAGGAGTTTCATCCATACTGTATCTGCAATCCACATCTGTCTCATGCAATTGCCATCATTAGTTTCCTTTGGACATTTCAGAAGTATAAAAAGCATGTGAATCATTTGACAGGGTTGGCCATAATATTAAAAAGTAAGTCTCCTAGACATGGGACTCAGACTAAAGTCTCCTCCAAGGAAAGCAGTGCTGAAGGCATTTCTGTGAGATAAAAGAATGTTAAAAAGATAAAAAGCCTGCAATTTTATAGACATTTGCCTGGAACTGGTTGTAAGCCCCACTGAACACAGTGATGAGGTACACATGCATAAACCAGTACTGGAAGAGCTTTTCGGCATAGGCCTATCAGCGGTTAATTCTCTGCATCTACTTTCAGTTTCATCACAGAGCTGAACTCTGAGCTCTGAGTATTTCCTTTCTTGTTTTCCCATTGTAGAACCCCTAAGTGGCACTGTGGTACAATGGAATGGTGCAAAAGTTCCCTTCACAATGAAATGGTGCATTCTCCTTGCTCTAAAACAAGTTGTTAAGGTGCTGGTTAAACATGGAAGCAATACGGGAAGGTTGGAATTTCTAAATAACCATGAATAAGAAATATTGGACACTCAATAAATGCCTTTAGAAAATGCCTCTATTTCTGAGTAAACTTACATCAAATTGCACTGTATAAAATATCTAAGAAAGGAAATCAGTTTAAAACAGTCACCATTTGTAATTTAAAAAGCTAAGGAAAATTCGAATTCTTTGGCACTGAAGAAGTCAAATAAAATGTGTAACGTCTGTTGATAATTGAGCCTCACCAATGTCCCATTTAGCCTGACAATTGCAGTAAATGATCTAGTACCAGTACTGTGTTATCCTCTTTTGCATCACTGATAATGAGAGCCAGCAAATGAGAGATAATGATAAACATAGAGCCAGTGAGGTGGGGACCTGGGCGGCCTGGATTCTAGCTCGCTGGGTGACACTGGGGCAGTCACTCACTCATAGCCTAACCTACCTTACAAGGCTGTTGTGAAGATAAAATGGAGCTATGTAAACCACCTTGGGTTCCTCACAAGAGGAAAAAAGTGGGATATAAATGTAATGAAATGTGATGATGAAGTTTTATGGCTATAAAAAGGGCAACTCTGTACAGTAACATTCACTGCTTGTTTTCAAATCAGTCCATGTCAGAGAGGTACTGCATGTCAATGAATTAAATGAATGTGTGGCAATCTATAACCAAAAAAAGAAGAGAGCACCAATGAGCCATACATTTGTCCCCGCATAACATGGGGCATTTTACATCCTGGTGGGAGGGCTGTGTGAACCCAAGGTTTATGCCAGCATTTTACCATAAGTACTACTTACCTGCAGGACTGATGGGTGAGCCAGACCTTGCATTCAGATGTGCTGTGAAAACTTATGGAAATAGTTATGAGGAAAACATGAGAAATCAGTAGTGCAGTAGTGTATTGAAGTAGAGGGTATCAGATTTTTTTCTTTAAAATATGTTGGAATAAATAATGTGGGAAGTTTGCAATAAAGCATTAAATAGAGCATTTCTCAAGTTAATTGAAGTGTTCACTCTCAGTACTGTAAAGTGGAATTTCTGTATGTATATAGAAGTTTTACTTAACACATGTCCAATTGGCCATCCAGTCATTGAATCCAAATTACTTGAGTACTGTTCAGTAAAAAGGAATAAATTGGCTGAAATCCAGATACTCCAGCTTAATTATTTGGTGACTATACTTGAAATATTTCTAAAAATGCTTTGGAATAGAGATTGTTCTTAGGCTGGAGAATACTAGAATTGTAGACCTTTTTTCTATCTAAAAAATCATGGGTTTGTACCATTTTCAGGGATCTCGGTGAAGTGCCACCGATGCTGAAGGTGCTGGGGACCTGTTTGGAAATGACATATGCCATTCACTTCAGCCTCATACACTCCCCATTTCCCAGGCATGTCCCTTTGCTTCCTCTTTGGGGCTGATATATAAAGCCAGAGAGTCCCCCGTGCAGTATACCAACTGAGAGGGTGGGGAGGGGACACTGTGTGACAAGATAATGTCAGGAAGCCAAAAGATTGCTTCCTTGGTTAACCTACGTCATTTCCCTGAGACTCAAGTGGGACTTTCTCTATGCTGGCCTCACTGGATAGTATAAAAAGTAGTAATCAATGCCCAGCATTATGATGTATCAGGGAAAAAAGGGAGGGTGCGGGTTCTACTGAAGCACTGAATTAGCACTGGCAGGATATACTAAGCCTATTTTTGTGTCATTGTTAATTAGGGTTTACAAGAAGAAGAAGATGATGATGATAAAGTGCATGATGCTGCTATTTATTATTGCTTCAGAAAAAAATATTTCTCTATATTCTGCTTCTCTTAGCCCTCTTTTCTGGAAGTTATTAATTATAATTTGGAATACTTCTATGAAAAAAGTTGGGTAAATCACCTAAATACCCCAGATCTATCATGCTATCTATTCATTTTATCTGTATCCTATTTGCCTATAGGATACGATGAGATGATTGCCTTTTTCAACCATATTTTCAATGCGTGTTAAAAAAAATATCTGCGATTAAAATTAGTAGCTAGCTATAACCAACTTGCAGACACAGTAGGACTTCCTTAGGAGTACAGTGCATTCACCAAATTGTAGTATGTGAGTTTTAACAACTTGTTATCCTCCATTTTTTTTTAATTTGTGCCCAGCATATACCTGCATACATTTAGTAAAAAATAATTCATTAACTAATGCTGGATGAGAAACTTAAATGTTAAAATGTCCCCATCTCACATAGATCATGTATTAATCATTATTGTGTATTAGTGATTATCTTTTTATCACACAAATGTCTGAGGGAAAAAACAGTTTTTTCAAGGTGAGAACTTGCCAGTGATCACTTCTGCCATGAGCTGATGTCACCAGGATGTGTAGTGCACTGTTCATGCTTCCTTGATGGTGCTGAAAATAAAGTAACATAATGATTTATACCTTCACATTACTGTTCCTTTGCATTGCCCACCTTTGTTTGTATCTGTAAAATAAAATAAAAAGTCACTATCATCAGCAAGCCCACATAAGGGAGGAATGGAGGGATAGAGTTCAGAAAATTCAGGATGAGCCATGTCCCTCCACCATGGAAATAAATAAGAGCGTAACCTGTTCTCTGCATTCTATTTAAACAAAAGGGCAGTTCACCTACTCCTAGAGCCAACTCTTGTATCTCCTGGACCAACCAGACAACACAAGCTTATATTCCAGTGCTTGAGAACCTCTTTCAGCCTGAGGCCCAGATTCAGCTTGGAGGCTGCATTCCAGTGGTGGATAGAAGGGTAGGGACAACATACAAAATCACAAGCTGAGGTAGTGTAGCTTAAAGTTCTAATTGCAATCCACTAAGTCTTTGAACACCCATTTCAACATTTTAAGGAAGGAGGGAATCACAAAAACTGAAAAGCTACCAAATAACTGGTGGTTGGAGAAAGGGATGGAGCTGGGGAAGAGGTGATGCTGATGGTGCTACCTCAGAGAGTTACATTTGACCCTCAGCCTGAATTACCTTACCTTCTTGTATGTCATGCAGCATGCTTAGATGAAAAAAAATCTGTTTCCACCTACAGTCCTAACTTTGGGTTTGAAGCTTCCTCTTTCCACACCAACCCCAGTGGGAAATCAGCATACACTCTGAGACACTATGTAAAATCTCTTTTCAGAAGTGAAAAACAGTGGATCAAGAAAAGCCACATATGATTGGTCCTTTTTCTGTCAAGTCCACCAAGTGCTGCATACATTGCATTTCAAAGTTGAAAAACTCTGTATCATCCCTAAGCAGGCATCCATCAGTATAGCAGTGGATGGCTTTTCAGAAAACTGGATTATGAATTAAAAGAGTAGCCATGTGAGCCATACAAAACACTACATTCTTGAGCCTTTAAAATGAAAGGTGCCTTGCTTTTAACATTGGTTCTGATAAAACTATGAGCTTTCTTTTGGGTCAGTTCTTCCTTTCTGGCACTATGATCTCTCTGACCTTTTTCAGGAGAGCGATGCAGTTGCCCACTCTGACTTCACTTTAGACACCTGTTTACTCTGACTCATGTAGTCCTCATAAGGACTCACCCAGTTTTTTGACAGCTAACCTCACTCAGGTAACAGTATTTTGCTAATATCCTTCCAGAGCCATGTAATAACATGCCTTGCACCCAATGCCCAACATCATTCATCTTAGCCCTGCCATTTGGCTGACATGTCAGGGCTTTATGATTTATACAGAAATCTAAATATTAGAGCCCAGGGGATTAATTCACCATGGAATTACACTGCGATGCTGGCAAAACTGCATCTGGCATGAGACAATGGAGAATGAGAATATTTCCAACTTGTGTGTCACATATACAAGCTGATTCAACTGTAAGCTGATATAAAAGAGCATAATGCCATGCTCTCCAGAACGATACCCACAAAGCAGAGCCAGACCGGCTTGATACGAAAGTAGTTTTCTGTACCAAACATCCCAGGACTTCTATAATTCAAACAGGTGTGAAAATTTGCCAAAGGGGAAACATTTCACGCAGTCCACATGGCAGAAAGATTTTCATCATGTATTGATCATCTACACAAAATTTTGTTAAGGAAGGGATAGGTGACACTCTTGCTTTGCTCTGAGAAGGAAAACCCTAATCCTACCACTTAATGTGTACTTAGCATCAGCCATGTGTCACAGACATGACATAATCCTGCCCAGTAATCTATGGCTGACATTCACAAGCTACTGAGTCTAGAACAGACCTATTTTATTTTGCATGGATTTTCCCAGAGAAATAAATGGTAGATGACAGAATAAAACAAGAGATGCAGTGTTGAAGAAGGAGAACACAGTTGATTAAAGAACACTGGGCTGCAGGGATGGAGCATGGAAGAGGTATTGTCAAAGACCAAGATCTAAAAGTGGGATTTTGCAGTTGAGAAAAAAATGAGATGATATCCCAAAATAATAAAAGATGGCAACAATATGTAAATTCATTTGGAATTAAACATACTCTACATTTGAACCCCATCTTGATCCAGGCAAGCTGAAAGCACCATACTATTTGTTATGGGGCAAATATTCAAGTTTCTACAGCAGAGGTGTGCTTTATTAATTAAAAAAGGTAAACCTCTCATGGGTAAACACTTGCCTTGGAGCCTGTTAACAGCTAAATCTCTACATGAAAGCAGATAACTTTGCTTCTGCACTCGTTTTGGCATCTCCCAGATAAAGAAGTTATGCAGCTTGACAAAGCACTTTGCTCTTACAAGTCTTAACAGAACCACAGGGATTTTTTTAAAATGTCTCCTTTCCAACACCTGTTGCAGAGAAGGCAGGGGTGGTCTTTATGCAACTTTCCTTCACCCTGCATTCTCATTGTATATTCCTTGATCTACTCGTTACTAGTACATTTTGTAGCATGCCTGCATGAGGAAAAGTAGGATTTAAGTGTATTCCAAAGTATAAATATCTACTTTGGAATTCATTATGAATATTAACACAGTAAGGATATGTGTGTCTACTGTTTGATTTGAACAATATGCCTATATAAGTGTTGGTAGTTTAAGCCGTTTGTTCATTAAAAATGTTATACAAAGTTTCATTTAAACACTGGTATTATGTAAACACTACAAACAAGCAGTGTGATACCATATGGTATGCTAAGAGTACTTCCTGATGAGGTTTTTATCATGCCCTGCTTCATTCACAGAACTTGATTGACTGATGCTGGCAACTGACCTTGCGGGGCTTTTCAGCAGTAAAGCCAAACAACAACTTTACAGGTGGTCCAAATATTGCCATCTCACACTCACACTACCTGACCAAACTGCTCTCCTGACCTGAATCTGCTTGGACACTCCAATCTTACTCTGAGGCTTTTCTCCAAGTGCCACCTCCAAGATAAGTTTGGAGGGTAGTGACAAGGGAGGGGTCCAGTAGTCGCATTGCCAGTTCCAAACCACCCAGAAAGCTTTGCCTATGGGGTGGGGTGGGGGGATTATAGAAATTAAATAAATAACAAGTATTATTATTGCACAAAGATCTTCCCCCTGCAGTTCACCTAGCACCAACTTCATTATCTTTTGCTTCCAGGTTCCAACTACCCTCTTCTCCCAGGCTTCCAGTGGCATAGGATGGGACATACCAGCCATTTTAACAGGTCTAGGTTTTATTGAAATTGTTTTAGAAGCACAAACTGCTTTAAAAACTCATATAGTGACATGTTATGCTGTATTTTATTGCATCTGTTTTTATGCTGTATTTTTGTTACTTCAACAGTGTCTTATGAATTGCTGTGAATTGACCAGTTTGCTTAGGCTGTTGGGCAGCATAGACATGAAGCTAATTATAGCTGTTCTGTGCCTTTACACCATTTCTTCTATCTTATTCCTTAGCTGCTGCATGATGCCTCCAGATTTACAGTTCCAGGAGCCCTGTGATCTTCAAGGATCCCAAGTGAGAACCAGGTGCTCCCCTCTGGGCCATGAAGGAATCCATTCATGCTGTGTTCCAACCTTCCTTCATCTGGTGCCTCCAGTTTGTACTGGACTGCATCATTTTCGGGGATGATGGGGTTTGTAATCCAACATCTGGAGCAATGGGCAGGCTGGCAGGCGGGTATATTTTTCAAAGAAAACTAAAGCTACTTTCTTAGCAATGCTGTTAGGAAAACAGGATTCGAACATGCATATATTATTTTTCTTACCTGTCCTTTCTCCATCTCTCAAGAGACTTTCTCAGCAGATTGGAAGAATAGGAAGAAAACGTTTAATTCTTTGCTGAGCCATATTACAGGACTGACTTGATTTCCTCCAGGAAGGAAATGCAAAATTCTTTGCAGCAAGACCTTTGAAAATAGAAATAGAACTCAATTAGCCCTCATCCTGTGCATGTTTACTCAGAGAAAAGCCCCACTATGCCCGACGAAACTTACTCCCAAGTAAGCACGCACAGAACTGCAGCCCTCGTGTTCACAGCACCGACTTTTCCCTTTGAATCGGAGTTTTTTCGGACCTCCAAACAGGCCCAGATCCAGCTGAAGCTAGCTGCGTTCAGCTCCGGATCATTTCAATGGGACAGGGTTAACTTCAGCTGGATCGGGGCAATGCCTCTTGCTGCCAGCTATTCAAGGAGAAATACGAACTATTTCCTTAATCTATTCAACATTCTCCGCTAAACTCCTCTTCACTTCCAAAAATAGCAAGCGTCACATGACAAGCCAAAGGCCCGCTCATTAGTGTCTTAAACGGGACTATTTGTCTTGGAATGGTTTCCCCTCAACCCTCTGCTCTTTGCCCCTAATAAGAACGAACAGTTTATCCTGTGCCTTTTCATTATCACACATCTGGGAAGCAGGCTTGTTTTGTTCTTTCTTTCTTTCTTTCTTTCTTTCTTTCTTTCTTTCTTTCTTTCGCTCATGTTTAGTTTAATCAATAACTGTCACTTCTGGAGGGACTGCCTGCGCAGCTCCTGACCCAGGCGGGGGAAAGTGCCGTTAAATCTCAACTTCTCCCTGTCTTAATCTACTTTAATTGGCGGGCTAGCAGGCAGAAATCCGACAAGCATTCAAGACGCTCCTCCTGACAACAGAGACTTCCCCTGCTCCTCGCAGCTCGCCCGGTGGGAGGAGTCGAAACCTGACCCCAAGTCTGCAGCTCCTAAAAGGGATTGGATCCTCCTCGCAAAGAGCAAGGAGTCGCTCTCTCGGCCAAGCAGGCAGTCTGTCCAAGAACTCCCGCGACTGCACAAGCGATTGGAGGAAAAGAGCACCTCAGCCCGCCCTCCTGCACCTGACGAGCGGGTATTTAGTTTTCTGCACTTTCAAGGAGGCTGTGCGCGACATAATTCCACTTGCATGGGGTAAGCCGTGGATACCGTGTTATAAAGGACCAATGTGCCAGCCCTGAATCCGTCTGCTGCTCCAAAGCCCGGGACCGTTATTCTGCAGCGAGCGGCTTTCTTCTTCGCGAAAGGGGAGGGCAAGCCTGCGTTTCAAAATGCCACGATCTTTCTTGGTCAAGAAGCATTTCAACTCTTCCAAAAAGCCAAATTACAGTGAACTGGATACTCACACAGGTAATCCAAGTCTGAATGCTGTCTTAAAGTTGGAAGCGTTGCTCTCTGAAACTCTCAGAGAGAGAGTTGCTAAAGTAGAAGTTGTTTGCCAGGTTTCACACGTTGGTGCAAACTTTAGCGAAGTTTATATGGGGTGGGGGGAGTGGAAGGCTTTTCTTTTCTATTAGAAACACGTCAGTGCCAACGGATTTGCAGCTCCACCTTGCAGAGTTTGGCTTTGCTGCTAAAAAGAAAGGCGTTCTCAGTGGCAAACATGAAGGAGTTGTTTTTTTATGGGGGGTGGGAGGGAGACCCATAGGAGAATCATGTGGATTTTACTGCTGGTTTCTCTGGCTGCAGAGCTCTGGCAGGGACTGTGACTGTGATCAGACTTCAAGCTTACGGTGCAGAGCATAGATGTTATGTGTACAGAGATGAAGTTATGGAGGGTTCAGTCTGTAAAATCTTCTGTTGTGCATCTCACTGGAGCTTGATAATGTCAGCAGGATTTCATCACTGGCAATCTTCAGGAGTATTGGTTGTACTGCTGTGATACAAAGTCAGATCTCAGTCATCTTAAAATTGTTCTCTCTTTCTCTCCCCTCCAGTGATTATTTCCCCTTACCTTTATGAGAGCTACCCGATGCCTATAATTCCACAGCCAGAGATCCTGAGCTCGGTTGCTTACAACCCCATCACAGTGTGGACTACAACCGGTCTGCTGCCTTCTCCCTTGCCCAGTGACCTCTCGCCTCTGTCTGGATATCCTTCATCCTTGGGAAGAGTCAGCCCACCGCCTCATTCTGACACCTCATCCAAGGACCACAGTGGCTCTGAGAGCCCCATTAGTGATGAAGAAGAGAGAATTCAGTCCAAGCTTTCAGACCCCCATGCAATTGAAACTGAAAAATTTCAGTGTAGTTTATGCAACAAGACCTATTCAACTTTCTCTGGACTGGCCAAGCACAAGCAGTTGCACTGTGATGCCCAGTCTAGGAAATCTTTCAGCTGTAAATACTGTGACAAGGAATATGTGAGCCTGGGAGCTCTTAAGATGCACATCAGAACCCACACGTTACCTTGTGTCTGCAAGATCTGTGGCAAGGCTTTCTCTAGACCCTGGTTACTTCAAGGTCACATCAGAACTCACACTGGTAAGAGAGAGAGATGATTGCACCATGTATCACCACAATACCTTGCTTCCCTTCTTTTAAACTGCATTTTATTGTCAAGTTGATGCTGTGAAATTAATGGCATTAACACCAACATTCATTCCGATTTGTTCTGTGAAGTCTTCACCAGATCGCTTTCCTTTTCTTTCCATATCTCATTTGAGTGGGTCAGATTATGTATTGCTGCAACATTTTTTGGCTTCACTGACATTAAACTTTGCTTCAGCAAGCTGTCACAAGACAGACATCCATCTGGCCATAAGAATTCCTTGTTTCAACTTGGAACATGTTGTTGGGAAGAATGCAGGACTGAGATAGAAAGCAAACAGAAGCAAGGCAGAAAGAATAGGAAGCAAACAGAAATATCAGGTTCCTGACAGTAATCTGCACAGTCAAGATTTGTGCCCAGGCAGTGCATACAGCAAACCCCTTTAGTCAGCATCTGGGCACAGAATCCAGTTTACTCTCTGCTCAAACATATTTTACTTGGAAATGAGCTCCATTGAAACCAACGGAACTCAGTCTGCAAGAAATATGTGTACTGTAGGTAGTCTGTTAGAAGAATTATGATTTCTGTCCCAAATACACACAGCTTTGCTATATAG
The DNA here is from genome assembly GCF_004798865.1 of Varanus komodoensis. NCBI lineage: Eukaryota > Metazoa > Chordata > Lepidosauria > Squamata > Varanidae > Varanus > Varanus komodoensis. The sequence continues at coordinate 19,608,926 of NW_025335438.1, forward strand.
AAAATCTAAGCAATTTAGTTTAGCAAAAGCATGCATGGGATTGTAGCCTGAAATAGTGGATGTGGTTTCCAAATAAATAAGTTTGGAAGCATAGATGAATCCAGTTTAAGGTTGCAGCAGGAATCTTATGTATTACTTGGGAATAAATCCCAATCAGGACACATTGTGATTCAAACACCACATAAAACTAAAGTCTAAACTAAATCAAATTGTCTTCAATGGCATTGACAAGCTTAATGGTACAATTTTGTGTATGCTTATGTGGGTGCAAATTCCACTGAACATGGCTTGATTGATTTCCAGATTGGAGCTGCATCCATATTCATGAACTTGAAATGCATTCAGCATACTTCTGTGTAGGATGTAGGATTAGATTGTAATCCAAGACTGTCCATGCATGCCAATTGTTTGTGCATTGACTACTGCCTTTCACTGATCATGTGTGTGGTAGAACTTTATGGGTTTGTATTTGGATATTTTCATGGCAGAATGTTCTTGCTGATTCTAGTTCTTTTTCTAAAAGAGTAGGGTGCAATGCTGAAATATTCAACTGATGAGAGTTCTGCCATTCACAGCAGCAGCTTGTAAGCAATAGCCTTGGGCAGAAGAAGGTGTTGTACAGGATACAGTAAATGAATCAGGGAATATATGAAAATATTGGGTGGAGCTCAACCTAGAGGCGCTGCTTGCACCTGCTGAAGCAGAAGGTGTCAGTAGCTTGTCTTCAGATGCATCATGTGTGCAAAGCCTGAGAAGTATGAATGATGGTCCATAGTGTACTGAACTCTAATAATACAAGGATTCAATCACCCTTTTCATAGATTTTTTTTGTCCTTTCTGTGCAAATAAGTGGCCCTTTTATACAGGACATTCCTTAAGTTAGCTTTTGAATGATTAAACATCTTTGTTTGTTTGTTTGTTTGTTTGCAGGAGAGAAACCTTTTTCATGCCCTCATTGCAACAGAGCATTTGCAGACAGGTCTAATTTGAGGGCCCATCTGCAGACCCATTCAGATGTGAAGAAATACCAGTGCAAAAATTGTTCCAAAACTTTCTCCCGAATGTCTCTTCTGCACAAACACGAGGAGTCTGGCTGCTGTGTCGCTCACTGAGTTTACCTGGGCTCTGTACTTTTTTCCCACTGCTTTTCAACAAGATAAGAGAAACCTTTCTCTCTCTCCCTGGCATTTTATTTCTCCATCCTAACTCAGCAACTTTCCCAGAAGGTGCAAAACTATTTTAGTTCAAATGCTTCAGCATTGCTTCTGTGTGATACAAAGGAAATGAAAACAAGAAAAATACAGGAAGAAGCAAATGCCAAAAGGGACATGGTTTCTTTCTTTCTTTGCTAAGAAAGCATCACAAAACTGTACATTCCAGGCAAATGAAATCAACCAAAGAACTCTTTTTAAAAAATCAAATACCAAGAGTTTTTCCAGATGCCAAATATCACAGGTTTTTTTCAGAGTATTCCATATCAGATCAGTAAATGTCTAACAGGACAGGCCAAGTTATTTTTTTTTTTTTAACAACAGTGTACTTCTTGATCAGTAACCTGAAATGTCTTAAAATTGCATCATTCAATGAGGAACAAAGAGAATGTATGTCCAACTGTTTTCCATGTCTTAACAGTATGTGCCTTTGTAAAACTGTCACTGCACACATTTCTGGTGCATGCTTGATACATATTTTATTCTCTCTTTTTTAATTTTTGCAGTTCTTAACTTGTTTTTAAAACGGGAATAAGTGCAAGTGTGAGGGTTGATAGGAGTTTGTCAATGGATTTTAAAATGCTTTCCCCCCTAAATGCACAAAGGAAATGCAATATTGTGAGCAATACCCTCCAAGTGCCTTTAAAAATGATCTTCGTTAAGTATGTGGACATAATGTACATAGTTTTATTTTTATATGACTGAATGTGTTCTGAATCAAAATGAAATATTATCTATAGCAGTGTCTATAGGTACCTTGAAGAAAGTGTGAAGCCAAATATCTTTTATTGTTTTCTAGAAATAATTTTTGTACAATAAACATTTTGCAGTAAATAGCTGTGTAATTTGCCTACATAAGGTCAAGATGTGTGCTCTGATCCAAAGTCCTATTCTGTCTGTCTGTCTTTCTGTCTGTCCGTCCTTCTCATGCATACACACACGTGAAACTTGTGCTCACAATTGTCAGTGAGAAAGTCTGTCTGGGTTGGAGAGCTCAGTGTACAGACTGTAGTTCCCCATAACCAAGGCAATGGGTTCTACTCCGTATGGATCTCAACCATATGACCACAGAATCTTCTGAAAGGGCCTAAGGAAAAAAAATCAGCTGTGAAGTTAAAGGAAGCAGAATCAGTCCAGTAACTAGACAGGAAACTGTTTTAGACATTAGAGTTTGTTTCCCTGGGCTTCTTGGAACTCAAGCAGTAGAATACAAATGTAACAGGCCTCAGTAAATACTAACATTACTTGCTTGAAACTGTAACAAGCTAATGAAGAATACTTTGTAGAAAGCAACATGTAACTTTTTACTTACTTAGGAACAATACTTACTTTTTTACTTACTAAGAACCCAGATTGGCCTTTCTGGGGAAAGGCCTTCTGTGAAGAGAAGCCAGAGAGATCCAGTGAAAGATTCTCACTGGAGGAAAAGCAAAAACTTTTCTGATCATGCCTGCCCCTGCAGTTCCCTGCATTGCTACTTGTGATGCTCTTTAAAGGCCCCCCAAAAAGGAAGAATCTCAAAGATCACCTCCTTACCCTCTTCCTCCAGCATGAGCAGAACTCTGCGAGGCACTACTCTGAATCTAACCTATTGTGTGTAATGAAGGAGCATAAAAATGAATTCTAGACAGACCCAACAAAAAGTCAAAAGACATATCAAGCTAGTTTGATAGGTCCAAACAAGCACTAAGTATGCAACATGTCTAACACTGGCTGGTGTGTCAGAAACATGTCTAACACTGGCTGGCGTGCACACCTGCTTTCTATATCCTGTAAGGGTCCAGTAAGAATCTCCCCGACTGGACTGGGGCACAAACCGTGAGAGTAATTTGTTGCACATGAATTGTTGATTTATCATTAATAACCAATAACTCTTTTACACTTTGTTTTATCATCTATGCCTGTATTTTAAAAGTGTTCCAATCCATAAGCAGCACAATTTGGTCTTTTCTGACCTTTGTGAGCAACACTGATTTGCTATGTATTCCTATGAAAGGAGAATCCACCTGAAATCCAATAAGCAGGGGATGCCTGACAGGATGAGCCATTTCCCCACAAAGGAAGCTGCCGGAGCAACATGGCAGTGCAGTTAACACATGTGCATGTGTCCATAGGATTATGCAGTATGATTAGTCTGAATGCAGGGTCATTTTAAAGATTATTGATGCACTGCCTTACTGTAACTCTCATCTCTCATGCTTGATAGGAGAAATTTCATGGCCAAGCATTCTGAAAATCATGGCATGAATAATAATAACTCCCACTGTAGTGTCTGGTATTCCTAATTAAATCATCAGAATAATACTCTGTCATCCAGCCAAAATTTATTATTTTTAAATTGCACTGATTTCAATGGGAGAGATTTAAGACTGTGGAAGTCCTCTCATTGAAAATCAATTAGCACTAATTGTTTGGGGGGTGAGGGGTATCCTGGATTGCATCCTTGGCACTACCATATCATTATTTTCTTAAGTGCAGGAAGCTTTTCACATACAGAATTTCTCTGTAAGGCAAGCCAGAATGAATATCCTGCTATCTTACACAGAGAGCTAAACCAAAAGAAAGCAGCTTGTCTAAGACCCTGTTGAGCTAATGTCCTACTTCAGGCACTTAATCACTGGACTGCACCATTTGTACAACATTTGAGACTATGATAGAAGAACTAGCATCCTGTCACTCGCTGCACCGCTTTGGTGGATACAGGTGTTTGTGTTGCCGGAATGGCTGAGGTATCTCATAAAAGGCAAATGAACCAAGCTATTTCTGTTTATTCAATAAGATGTAATTTCATTACAGTCACATTTCTGGTCACATGGTGTTTGTAACGGAACTCTCAGCAAATGATCATGGCATCTTCATCTGTCATTACATTCATAAGTATGTACAAAAGGAAGATTGTCAGTAAAAATGAAGCAATATATAAAATTAGTTTCTTATCATTCTAAACAAATAGCATTTTGTTTAGCAGTCCAAGAGCTCTTTTTAAAGGGTACATGAACCAGTTTCATCCCATTGATTTCCATGGATCTGGAACAGCTTGACTGAAATGTCTGTGGATTTCACTTCTCATACATTTTATTTTCATAAATATAAAAATAAAATATACACATAATGATCTGCTACAATGAATGCTGCAATACCAAATAACCTCTTATACAGTATTTAGTGTTCCTTGGCAAATTCCTTCATGCAATTTAATTATGCTGCTGAACAACAAGAAGTTTCCCCAGCTGCCCATAAGTGCAGGTGATCTGTTTGTCCAATCCTTTTATAATGAGTAATGCATGATTTCAGTAAGGCTTGTCACCCATTGTAGAGCCAGTCATCCACAGTAAGTAAATGTGATTTCTTCTAATATTTTTTCTATTAAAGTATGCACTATGATTAACAAATTATTAAGTAGATGTTGATGCTCTTTTTGTTTTGAATGGTTTTTCAGATAGCCCAAAGTGTGTGTTTTACCCACCCAACAAGAATGAGGGAGAAGTAGAGCAACATATACCAGTTTATGCAAGAAGCAGATTTTAGAGATTGTAAAAAATATTTAAAAGATTGTATTTGATGTCTGAGATTCAGAATGATGGATATCTTTTATCAGGCTAACTTCTGGTCAGAGTAAGGAAGCTTTAGCATCGCATGGAACTCTTCATCAAGCAGGAAAGAAAAGAAGTAAATTCAGAACTATAAAAGCAACAGGTTTGGCTGCAGTTACCACTCTGTTCATTCAGTTTATCTAGCCTGGTTATGGGATGTGTGATCCAGGATTTGCTTTCAGCAAGAATAGACATTCTGAGAGAAGGTTTTGGACCTTCTATGACATTTCAGAGGCCTAGAAGAACCACTGTGTGGAAGCAAATAGGCAGCCATGTTGTTCACACTTAAATCTGAATCCAGCTCTATCTGACATGCATATATTGTTCACTTTTGGTTAATTTAAAAACAAAGGGTGAAACTGCTTTGCTGTTCTACAAGTGATTGCTGATCACTTTGAAGCCCTAGGGTTTTGAGACCTCATCTGTCTCTGTCAGCTCTCTCTTTCCATAGCAAAGTTTAAGCAGTTACCTGTGTGAAAGTTAAAGCTTTGACAGATGTTCAGTGGTGTATTATTCCCTTCTGCATTGGAAATGTTTTGGTTTACTCCAGATCATTTGATTCTGCAAAGGGAATTTCCAGTTTCATGCTCATGGACTACAAGCTTTTTCTTCCATAGTAAACAGGAAAAGCTAAGTGAGGGAGAGTACTGATGGGGAAACCTGAGAAAATTATTCACTCTCTAGCCTGGTTTTCATAATCACCAGAGCCCACTGTAGCTTATTTTAGCCACAGTAGTTCATGATGCATGTCACCAAACACCAACTATTCAAGCTGTAGGAGGCAATCAATGAGACTTATCATGACATGTGAACCTGACAAGGTGAGTTGAATGGGAAAGGTGTACCATATTCAGTCCATCTTTGCTCCTTTGGTCTTGAAAGTTCTACTTGTGATTGGTATACTTGTGGCTGGTACACTGGTCATCTGTTAAATGTGAATGCAGGAGGAAGAGGAGGCCCTACAAATATAGCATCAAATGAAAAACTAGCATCAGATGCAAAACTATATCTCATTATGGGCACAGGTGAAAAAGGTTTGCAAAGGTCCTTTAAGTCAAAAACATAGAAACATCTGTACTAAAACATCTTGCAAAACAATCCCCTCAAAACCCACTCAAGTGCATACATACATCACAGTGTCTTGTACTGCTTTTGTCAATCTTTTCTAAATTGCAACACCTTGTCTATAACTTCTCCTGATTAATGCACTATAAAGAATGAGATGTGCAACAAACTTCCATATTTGCTTCTCTGGGTTATGACAGTTCTCTGAAGCAATTTGTATAGATCAGAGCATATACACACAGTGTCTCTTAATAGGAAGCTGATGACTAAATGGGGTAGAGGGGAGCAAGTAGAAACAAAGGGAACTACTGTATAATAAGTCTATTTCCTGGTCTATTTATTTATTTAGGGACCATCTATGCTGCCCCATTCAGGGCAGCTCACTATCTAGCCTAGTATTGACTATCGTGACAGGCAGTAGTTTTCAGGCAGGAATCTTCTCAAGTCAAGCCTGGCATTGGCATACAGCATACTTGGAAAATTTGAAAGAACCCAGCAATGCCCCCACCAGGAGAGGCTCCCACAATCATTACTTGCATGGTCACGTACATTTCCCACAATGCTCAGATATAGGGCTATATTGGTGGCATTGTGGGAAATCAAAATGGCAGATGACCGCCACTGCCACCACTAGTTAAGACCACTGGGTGTCCTGCCTTAGCCCTATCTGGAGATGCTAGAACTTGAATCCACCACTGCTAACTGTGCTCCACCACTGCTTTACACCTTTCCCATTCATTCTAGGGTGAGTCAAAGATTATACTTCAGTTTTGTGAACAACTGTCATAATTTTCCACATGAGAGAATAAAGAAATGAAGAGGGCAAGAAAGAATTTGAAATGATCCATCCAATCAACCACATTTTTTGTGAGGTGGAGGAACAGAACTTTATGCAACACAGGTGTTCTACATATACAGATCCCAGTTCACACAATTATTCCTCTTGAAAGGGGGAATAATTCTAATATCGCTACCCTCTCTTTATTCTGAGAATTCCTAGTTAGTCTGACATTAAGATTTGCTTGTTTCCTGCAGTGGCATTGGGTTCACTTTGAGGAATTGGTTCAAGAATACTTGCAATGTAGTATCCTTCTCTGAGTACTAAACAGCCTGCTTAATTTGTGACTGGGGTGAGGGCAGGTTCATTAAACTTATTTCTGTGTACCAGTATGTGAACATCTTCTCACAGCCAATCTACATGAGTCCTGTACTTTGTTGGTTTTATAGTGTGGTGTCCTATTTCTTCTAAAATATTTTTAAAGTTTACTTCGGTGGCTGGAGGACTCCAGATAAAATTTTGGCATGTACTTGGAGCAGCCATATCACATATCACATTAGCCTTGTGCAAACAGGCTTTTGCAAGATATTTTGCTACAAATGATGTTCCTGCTCCCCAAATCATGATGTACCCAAGGTCTGTTAAATTATTTTGACACCTGAGCTGCCTGGGACAGTTACTTCATGGTAGGGTAAGTCATGGTGGTGGACAGGAGATGTGGTCAGCAAGTGTGTACCTCCTACATGTTGCAAAACTGCTAATCGTCATTGACTTGAAGAAACAGGTTTTGAGGAAAGACTTAAAAGAGGCCAGAACAACCACAGGGCTGGTGCTCTGAACAAGATTTTCAGGAATACCTGACAGGAGCAACAGTCAGTTTAAAAGACCTTGGACATTTGTAAGACCAATGTTCCTAGAAGATTAGTTCTGGCATACAAAGTTTCAGTAACCTGCTATCTGCCTTTAACCCTGAAATGTACAGCATCAGAAAAGGTTTTCAGTCACTGAGGATGCTTCCATAGATTCAGAGTGAAAAGAGCAGCAAGGTAAATGAAACAGGTAGGATGTACTGCTGCTACCCCAGTTTCTTCCTACACTTCCAAGGGTTTTTTCCGCTTAGTTTGAAACCAAATAGCAGATGGCTCCATATCAGGTCATGTGGCTCTGGAGTGTTCAGGACCATTTTAGTTAATTCAGATCAGATAGTCCTGAGGACATCAACATCTGAGGCATGGCTTAGAATACAATTCTAGTTTGGGCATGTTGACAAAACTATAAAAGTGGCAGCTGGAAGGGGAAAGGTCATGAATAAAAGAGATAAAGCTGTGCATCCTTGATGAACAAGTGGTCAGTTTGTGTGAATAGTTTTGTGGCTGTATTTTACCCTGCCAAAGATGCAACTTGTGGCCCTCTGTCATACTTAACCTTACAACTACAGACAGCACCAGCCAACATGGTCAAGGGTGAGGGATAATGGGGACTGTAGAACAAAACTCCTACAGGGCTACATGCTGCCTAACGCTTACATAGGAGACAGAATATATTTAACTGAACTAGTGAGTTGGACTGCAGGCCAGATGACAAAAGACCTATCAGGCCAAAATCCAAAATCCAATCTGCTTCCTGCTAAACCAGATGGAAAATTTCCACTGTAGATACCATAGAACAATCCAGCCAATAAAATCTTTCAGAGAATTAGTTCTCTCTCACATCCCCCAGAAATATTTACAACTGAATCCACTTCTAATATACCTCACAACCCACCAAACAGACCTGGGGGGGGGGGGGTGACAGGTGTTGTACAGTCACAAATTATCATTTTTCCACCTCCAAGAGATATTTTGGCCAGAAAAGTGGTGTTCATATTATTCTTTGAGGAGAATGGTACATGCTAAGGGCTTTTTCTGTTTCAAAACTAGGCTTTGTTGTACCAGTCATATCCTTATTTATTTGCTTTTTTAACACTGTAACAAGAACTAACAAACAGGCATAAGAGATGACGTAGGAAACCAGGGAGAGACAACTTTGTGGTGGTAAACTAATTCACAAAATGACGAAAGCAAAAAAGATGAATTTTGTGTGTCTGCAGTTTTCTTTTCCTCATGAATGCCTTCCATGAGGAGACTGGCCATATGTCGTAACACCCCTGCAATAACTCATAATGACTGCTGTGACCTTTGTTGCTTCAGCTAGGCTGATTAGCTGCAGATTTCTTGGTCCTAATCTCAGCTGACAAGTCAGCTCCTATGATTCTGTTTTGTTATTTAAAAAAAACTTTTCTGCTTCCTTTTCCATGGGAAAAATAATAGTAAAGAGGGAACAGAAAATTAAAACAAAATTAAAACAGGATTGACCTTTCACAGATTTAAAACAATATCAGGAATGTAATGTACTGGGCAAAGCTACTGTAGACTTTACAAAGAGTTTCAATTTCTAACAGAATCCTCCTGAAATGGCACAAATACTTTTTTATAGTTTGGCTCTCTGCTCGTATGTTTGAAGCACAGTTCTATACATGTGTGCTCAGAAAGCAGTCCCATTGGGTTGAATCCAGATGGGCCACAGTGTAAAAGGAAGGTTTTTGAGATCTGGCAGAGGCTTCCACTGGAGAAAAGGGGCAAGGATTCGCTGATTGCCTCCTTGGCCTCACGTGGACCACCAGCCCTTCAGATAAGCTTCTCAGGAAGCAAAGAGGGCTGCAGGGAGGAGGAGGAATCATGAAGATCATCTTTCCCACTATAAGCATAATTTTTCAAAGCAGTACTCCTGCTCTATCCGGTCAAGTTCAATGAAACCTACTCTGAGGCAAGTGTAGCTACCCAGACAGAAAGATCATTGCAACATTACATGCAAAGCTGACAATCGTGCTACAGGACAAGTAGTACATGATGTTGCGATGATCAGCAAACTAAACAAAAAGAAAGAACTGCGTGATAAGCATAGGTATGAAAAGGCTATATTGCTTCAGTGCTATCACTAAGCAATGCATGTTCTGATTTTTACAGACGTTTTTGTTTAGGTTGTTACTTATCTCTGTTATAAGCTAAACTCAAACACAGTGGCAGATAGTTATAATTTGGGTTCATATGAGTTCCTGTGGTTACCCTAGAAGATTCTTGAAGCACATTGTTCTGGAGTTTTGCCTTTCTATGGCTACCATTCTGTATGTACGTGCATAGGAGTAAGTCCCATTGAAGTCAATGGGATATATTTTTGAGTAGACATGTATGGAATTGAATTGTAAAGGGAGGAAATCTTGTGCATTTTTGGTGTTATCTTTTCATATTTGTCTGTGACTGTATTTACAAAAAGTTATGGAAAACTTTAAAAATGGTTTATAAAACTGAGAAATCTGTAAGACTCAGTAAAATCCACTCCTCTGTGGAATCCATGAGTTAGATTCTTAGAATTTTGAACTTATTTGAGCTTGTTGCAGGCTATTTTTCAAAGGCTATCTTTCACAGAATAGCCTTTGAAACATTCCATGTTGCAAGATTACAGAATAATACTTATCATTTCTGTGTTCCCAAGTTTCAGTTTGGGTTTAATGGCAGTGCGATTCATCTCCAAAATCTATGCATATCCTGTGCTTAAAAGTCTGTGAACATTATCCAGGAACCACAAATGGGCATAATATTAGTTAGAAACTTTATAGCTTAGACCTTGGCCTCCTGTCTTCTTTGCATATTCCAGATAATGAAAAACTCTCACATTGCAGCTTTTGACAGGAAGTATGTGCTACACATGTATTAGGGCTGGAATGTCACATACACAGTGAATTTCAGAAGATAGGCTGAGAACAACTTCCTCTGTTTCCAAATTTACAACAGCAAGTAATTAAAACATCCCCTTGCCTTTCCTGCTTGTGCCTTTTCCAATAGAATGAAAGTTTGAATATGAATTCCATCACCAGTGAAAACTTGAAAGAATAATATGAACTATATGCTGCTTTGCCACAGTTTCTCTTTCTGGATTTTGAATATCCTCTCTTTTTAAATGTTTTATGACCAGACTTTTGTGGATGCTAAAGGAAATCTTGCTCCAGATATAATTCTCTGCCCATTCAAGAGCTGCGAAAAGTGGTGCAGTGATGAATTTTGAAGTATAAGCAGTCATAATGGTAGTCCCTAGAGCTAAACACTCAAGAAGAATCCAAAAATGCAGGTAGCTTCATATCTATTTATTAAGTATGTGAACATGGGACAACTCTCAACCACACATTGTTGCTAGAAAAATCCATCTCCCTCTGCAGCTAAGCTCACAGAGAAGAGGGAACTGGGAGGGGACTGGCAGAAGACATCAACATAAGCTGATAATGAAAAGGCCCTGGCATTTCAACCTTGTGATCCCTGGCTCCACTACACCTCTGGTAGAGGATTAATGTAGCAGTAGTTACAGAATGTTAACCCTTTTCAAAAAATATGAGAATGCTGTAAAAGTCCCAGTCATTTTCAGATCTTAGTAACTCACTGGGTATGCATCAGATGTTCCATTATATTAAACAGAAGATTTGCGAGACTCCATTCTGGGGGCATTAGTAACAGTCCTTCTCCTTTCTTGAGAATCCTTCTTCACATCCTGATGTCTGCCCTCACCACACTGAAGCTGTATACATAGAAGAGACATCTCATGTATTTGTTGGATTGATATCACAGCAGGAGATCTCCAAGGAAGAAGACAACCAGTGTCTCTGGGCTTGAAAGCATTTCATTCTGGCCTGGCTGTGTTGCCTGCAGTGTTCAATCCACAAGGAGGCCATAACCTCTGAAACCTGCTGACTTACGAATAATTGGCCAGCATGATGCTGCTGTGACCAACAAGTGGAACAAATAAAATTACCCACCATTTCAGTACTGCAATTGTTCTGTCCCACTGCATGACTCCATGAGTACCCTTAAGGAACTGACCTGCTTACAATAAACAAATTGTTTTCTGGGCTCTGTTTCCAGTGCCTGTAGGGTAGCTATCAGAAGACACTACCAGTCTGTGTTGACTATATTTAGCACTGTTTTCTCCAGATGATTCCAATGGTAAGTCAAATCTTGAGAGAAAGGATAAAGTTGTCCATTCTTTGCAACTCAGATCTGCAATATCTTAGTAAGACAGTAGCCCACACCTTTTTTTATAACCAGAGCTTCAGTATAGAAACTAAGATGAAATGGCTCATGAATAGTTGTAAGACTGCTGGGTATGCCTTTGGGTCTGCATTCAGCTATCCCATATGAGGAACACTCAGGTTTTCCTCCTGGATCACCTGTATACCTACCTACTTCACACATGTGCACACACACATTATAGATAAGAGCTTTGCAGATCTGCAGCTACAGATATTTGAGCACTCTTAGTAGGACAGGAAAATATGCAATTGTTTCCTTTCTAAAGTACTTATGGGGTCAGGTAAGTATGGAAAGGGTGGATAGGACTGGGAACAACCAGGCAATACTAAAACAAACAAACAGACCAATCTGGATTTGACAATACTAAAGGGAATATATGTATACTACCCACTTTTCAGGAGGAAAAGAAACTTTCCCTGCTTTGTTTTTCAGCTGACAGCTCACCAATTAATGACTATCAAATATAGGCAAAGCTACCTATATGCAGCCTCACTTTGGTCAGTGTCCATGGATGTTATCTACTGTATTCTAACAGTAGATGCTTAGCAGGACATTGGCATGGAATCAATATCAGGCAGCCAAAGGAGCATTTCTGCATTTAATTATTAATTAAATTAATAATTTTAATAAGAAATATCAATCAGTCGCATCTTCTTTCTCTTTCTCTTTTCCTATTTTCTTTCTTCTTTTAATTTTGAATAATTGGTTTGATTGAATGTTTTAATGTTTATTATTTAATGTTAATTATATTTTAATATGGTTATTTATTTTGTTGTGAGCCATCCTGAGGCTATGCGAAGGATGGCATAGAAATGTTTTAAATAAATAAATAAAATAGGGCCAGAATTGTTTTCAAAATGAAATTAGTTCTAGCTATGACCAACAAGAATAAAACAAAACTGATGATAACCCTGTAACAGACATTGCAAAGTTCTGCATGGACATTAGTAATGGAGCTTCTCTGATGGCAGCTGGGGTCCCAGGAGAAAAAAATATTGTAAATGAAAAGGGGGAGCCAAGAAGCCATGCAATATCCTAATATTCAAAGCTGGAGGGCTGGAGAAGAAGGAGAGGGGACAACAACTTGTGGTCAACACAATTGTCAGACACACCATGGCTTGTTCTGCACGCAACCAATACTGCATAGCTTATTCTCAAGAGTGGGTTTCCATATCATGCAAACTCACATTCTGTATCATCTGTGCCTAATAGTGTGGCTTTCTTGCCATTTGCATCTATTTGACTGGGATGATGATGTCCACCTTACTTGTGAACTGGATTTCTCTGTTAATACTTCTATGTGCTAAATTTAAAATTGTCACTAGTCATCTTCTCCACAAAAACTAAAACTATCAAAACGGCTTGAGCATAAAACACCATATGAAAAAATGTGTTTTTGCAGAGTCTCTTTAGAAATGTCTAGATGGATTCAGGATCAAAATGCAGAAAAGTGTATTTTGCCTCAGTAGGAAGGCAAACTGTAGAAGGTCCCTCTGCTCAGTTTTAGGGGATTCTCTCGCACACATGCACAGACCATAAATCCCAATTCAGTGAATGCCCCTGCCTCTTTCCATTGTATTTTCAGAAGGTGAGAAAGGGCCATGAAATGGAGTGGGTGGGAAAATCCACTGTCGACAATGCAGTAATTTGGATCCAACTCACAAAAAATGTATCTGGTAGCAACATGTCGACACAGAACCATGCATGCAATATATTCACTTCTTTGCCCTTTGTCATGTTATGAACGCCAGGTCCCAGTAACATAAACAAAGTGTACCAGTATTCCTCTGCCAAATATTGGAGGGCATGATAAATTCAGAGTAACTTCAATAGAGCTGAAGAGAGCTAGTTTAAATACACATTAGGGTAATTCAAAATAAAACATAAGAATATAAGCCAAGTATTCATTTATTGGAAGAGAACAGATACTTTCCGTGTTTCACACAACTTTTTGACACAGTACATTGCTAGGCAATAAATGAGTCTTTCCCTTAATGAAAGCACTGCTTGTTGTAAAGCTCCAGCAGTGGAAACCTGTTTCAGTGAAGTATTTAATTGGGTGCTTTTTCTGAACACCATCACATGTGTGATTATCAGCTTCTCACACAGTGAAAAGAAACAGATATGATGATACAGTAAAAGCTTCATTTGTTTTCAGACGTCTGTGCAAGAAACTCATAAGAAGCCAACTATTCATTTTATGTACCCTTCTTTAAGTATAATATGAAAGCATGGTATGTGTAAATGTTAATTTCTTGATTTTCAAACTGTTGTGTTAGTGTAAACCAATTGAGATAAATGAGGGTTGCACTGGTTCCTGGACATTTTAACAACAGAGGGTGATGTATTTCCCAAAGCAGAAAGACATATAGTATGGATGTGGATAATTACGTCTTCATGTGGTAGAGATACAGCTAGATTATACACTGTGAAGATTCTGGCTGAGACATAACCACATGACAGATTTCCATAAAGCATTTTGGCTGTCTGCTTAATCATAAGAACAAAAGAATGAGAAGCAATGCTCAGAAAACAGAAATGCCATGTTGCATGAGCCTTATTTAACTTCCCCTATTTAGGACTTTACACCATGCATGGGCCTAATTAATTAATTCCCTATACATTTGGACTAGTGAGAATATGATTGGCCATTGTCACAGTTATGGCATGTGGCCTGATATCAGTCACTTACGCAAGCACACAACTGAACACACACAGATTCAGGCATGGGAGCAGTCTTCCTTTTTAGAATTGACATATAAATCAAGTGAGCTATCCCTTCTATATTCCTGATTGCATTCCTTAATTAAATTAAATGGGTTAATAAATTTAATTGAATAGATGGACATTAGAAATTCCAGCTGGTGGTACAATGAAATGAAAAAGAATAAGCAAAAGATGCCATAGGCTGCTCCCAGGTCCATGAGTAGGGAATGGAACATGTAAGGAGCACATTCAAGTCAGACATTTCAGCAACATGATTCATCCACTGATGTGGGAAAAACTCAAGCCTAAACTTCTGAAATATGTACAAGGGCACAGAAGTACTGAACTTAGAAGAGTGGATATTTGTCCGTAGCCACCTTAGCTAGAACAAGGAATGTTTCTAGAGGCATTCAGGAAACTACTGGGGTCAGTAAGTCAGGTAGATTTTTTCCTGGTTATGTAGTGCTCTCAGGTTCTGTGGTAATTCTGTTCACATAAGCAACTAAGCCTGGTAGGCCTATAAAGGTTCCCAGATCTGACTGGGGCTCTGCAAACTGAGATTTGTGTGTGCTGACTCCACTGCCATTGCAGGTATGAGATAAACCCCTCAAGTTCCAGTCTTGGAGATCCATGCCCACACTTTCCAGCTTGAGTGTGCTACCAGCTCTAGCTTGCCCATTTCCCAGCACCCTGGCAACACGATTCTTTTCTAAGATCTATCTTCTAAAATTGTTTGTGGTATCCTATGCTGCCACTGCACTTCTACTGGTTCTCCAGAGGCAATGGAACTAACAGCTTGTTATCACTTCCTGAAACAACCCTGAAAATGAGTGGAAACAGTTATTGCTAAATGGGGCAAGTCAGTAAAGGTCCCTTCTGTGAGCTTTCCCATTTTAGAAACAAGTGTTTCCACCCATTTTCAGTTGTTTCAGGAACAATTGTTTCTGCTTTCACTCGGGCAAGGGAGGATGCTATGACTTACTGTCATCATCATAACAGAAGTGGAAGGAAGCGATTTATGTCAAGACCACCCCACTGAATTTTTCCCATTGGATATCCTTATGTATCATTAAGGTATTCCTTTCTATTCTTTTTGTCCAAGTCCAACACAGAACGTGTGTTTATCACCGACACAAAGATTATAGATCTAAGTAAACATTTGTAACTTTACTGTAAATGAATTCTGGGTTCCAAAATACTGTAACTACTCAAACCAGCCAGTATGGTACAACTATCAGTAGGCAGCATAGTTCTCCAGTTGTCAATACCAGTATATAATATTTTACCATACAATGCTATAGGCATGTACCCAGAAGTAAATACCATTGAATTAAATTGAACTTTCTGAAAGGAACAAGACTGAAGCCTTAATATTTGAAAGCATAATTCTGTATGCTATTTAAATTAAAAATTATTTTAGACATGATTGCTTTGAACAATCCAATAGTTACACAGCCTGTTTGTTGTACAGTTTGGGTTATAGTAGTACTCTACTAATGGCATTATGGCTTTATGGCCACAGGCTTTATAGTTTGAGTTCTGAAGCAATCATTATATGAGGAGTAATTCTATGGGAACCCTATTTACAGAAAAAAAGTTGTTATGTGCCATTAAGTCATTTCTGACTTACAGCAACCCTATGAATGAAAGCCCTCTAAAATGTACTATCCATGACAGCCCTGCTCAACTCTTGTATGTTGAAGGCTGTGGCTTCCTTTATAGTAGTCAATCCATCTCATGTCTGCTCTTCCTCCTATGATTGTCTTTTCCAGTGAGTCCTGCCTTCTCAGGATGCACCTAAGTATAACAGCATTGGCTTTGTCATTTTTGCTTCAAGGAATGCTCTGGCTTGATTTGATCGAAGAGCCACTTGTTTGTCTTTCTGTCAGTTCAGAGTATTTCCAAAGCTCTGCTCTAGCAGGTCCATGTTTCAAACGCATCAATTTTCTTCTTGTCAGTCCCTGGCTGGGAAAAGTTCTGCCCAAAACTCTGATGAACAGCTGCTAGTCAGCACATACCATGCTAAACTAGATGGACCAATGCCCTCGATTGTCATACAGCAGCTTCCTAAGTTTACGCGTATTCTGCCATTCTTCAAGGGTGCTTCTCTTGCTGCATCTTTGTCTATACTGAAGAAAAATGTCCTATTTTTCTTTGTCAGTGCTGCTAGGAACTTTACCATGTTCCAGTATGTTGTCAATGTTCTGTTTTGCTTGGCAAAGTGAGCCTTGGTGAACATTTCCTAAGGAAACTGCAAGTTCAGTGTCCACTTTGAGACAGTTGGACAAACGGCCCACCCTCACCTACTTGCCCGACATCTGGTTCTCCAGCTAAGCTGAAAAGCATCTCATGACACTTACATGATTGGATGAGATCATAATCATATGCTAGAAGCCATTAGGCCAGAACTGGAAAGCAAAACAGAGTGCATTATGCTGCCGGCAGAATGTACCCATTTAATAGAACTCACAGAGTAGACTAGGTTCAAACACCAGGGAACATCTGGCTGCTATTTACATCTCCTGTTTAATTTGGATGCTTGAGTTTAGTTTTCAAGATGGCAGTAGAGAAACAAATTGAGCCCATCACTCTGTTGCAGTTTAGAAAAGCTAGTTTTGTTTATACTTTCTCATATTAATACCTCATCCACTAAGCCAACAGGCCCCATGAAAAATATACCTCAATCACACAACCGTCTTTAGTAACAAAGCCATAATTCAGTGTAATGCTTTGTTGATGAGAGGAGAAAGGGATTCAAGTAAACTTCAAGAATCAAAATGATGAGACAAAGTTGGTCCATAAGAAGCCTACATTTAAAGAGCTTAGTGTTGCGTGATTTTATTGGCGCCTTCTGAGAAAGCCAGTGTAAAGCATGAGCAGTCCCAACCACTCATTACATTTATCATTGATGTCAATGGCATCAATAGGGTTGTTTTCACTTTTTAGGACATACAAAATTTGTATGTTTTTAGGATATACAAATGGCATTTAGGAAGGCAATGATATTATAGTGCAACTGCCATTTCAAGAAGCATCGAAAGGGAAAGCAAGTGTAGAATTTCATGAAAATCTAGCATCTGAAAGCAAAGTTGGCCATGTGACAATGCAATGAGCTAAGATCCAGGATGCTCATGTTTATAAACAAATGGCAGCAGAATCAAAAGATTACACATAGTTCCAAGCATGATGCTACATCCCATTACTAATTCAAAATCCTGGGAGGTGCAGAAACGGGGGTAGAATAAGTGGAAAGAGAGAAGAAATTATTCCATTCATGTCTTGAAACTGTGCTAATTTTAAGGCAAAGGAGCAACAGTAAAGGCAATATACTTCTCTTGTCAAGTTACTATAGCTGATACACCAAATCTGGTTATTGGTTGTGTTTCAAACCAGGTTTGGAATGATGACTTGTCTACTAAAGTCTGCCATAAGGGTAGTTCCCAATACATACAAAATCTTTCCCAACATTTTGTAGATATCCTCATTGTCATCATATATTTGTGACTAAAAGTTGCTTCCCCATAGTTCACTTAGGAAGGTTGCCCACAACAGGTATTCCAAAGAGAACCCAAATTTGTCCAAGCAAAGCTATGAGCATCCATGTCCAAAAGGCTCTTTTCCTTGCTTCCAGGGGTTTAGATATTGAGGTTCACCTTATCACTGGCTGCTTTCCTGACATTCGGGCTCCTGTTACAATAGTCATCAAGGTGGCTTGCTTATGCTGTGACATTGGCACTATCCCTTTTAGAAAAACTTGACTCTGGGGAAGAAGAATCACATTCCTTTATCCCCATTTTCTTCCTGTTGGGAGACATGAAACATTTGGATTTCCCCAAGTAAAGTTTTGATTCCTATGTGATGCAAAGAATTTATCCTCCAAAGCTGCCTAAGCCAAATTTACATGGATTCTGAATGCCAAAGAACAATCTACACTTTTTCCCCCTTTGGACTATATTACTTATAAAGTTCTAAATGGTTTGATATCAGGATATCTGAATGACCACCTCCTCCTGCTAAAACCTGGGCATCATCAACAAAGACACTCTTCTGCTGGCAAGACAGATGCAGTGGATGGTAGCGTGAACTAGGACCTTCCTTGGTGGCAGCTTTGCACTGGACAAACTCTCTCTTAAAAGAGGTTCAACTGTCCTATTCACCTTTTTGAAACAAATTTCCTGTGCAAATTTTGCTGACTTCTTATTTTATTTTAGTCTTTTTCATGTTCATTGTATCAGGATTATGTGTCTTAAGCCACACATAATATTTTTATTAGTTCTCCTTCCCCACCATACCAGAAAAGTTATTATGTCAAGGGAGTAAAGGGCACTAGTAATGGAAAGGACTTACTGTCTTCTCCTTAACTGGGGCAGATACTTCTGTCCATGGCCAGGGAAGCCATGGAATTTGTGGTTTTTGTGCCTCTAAATTTATTTCAACTAGAAAACCCACGGAAATTGATAGGAAATCATTCCCAGGAGCTTCTTGTCCCACGGCAGAGAACTTCTAGTTTGAGTAAGTCCTCTCAGTTTCCCAAAGGAAAGATTAATGGCAATATTCCCTGTTCAGTATTTTCTGAGTTTTCTCAGAAGAAACTCAAAGAGACCCATAATATCCACAAGGTTCCTCTAAGCTTTTTGAAACAAGCTGGGGGTGCTCATCGATCACAATAATGAGCTGGTCAGACTCGGAATGTCCTGACTAACCTCACCACAAATCACAAAGCATAAACAAATTTTCTGCAATGTGTACTCTATTGAATTAAGTGTGGTTCTCATAGCAATATGATAGAATAGAAGTTAGTCACTCTTTCCAGAAGAAACCCTCCATGAGATAAAAATAGATTTGGTCTTTAATTCAAAGACTGACTGCCGTTAAACTCAATTTACATGGCAAATCCACATTTCAAGTGTTTGCCTGTAATGATGTTGAGGTTATGATTTCTCTTTTTATCTACATACTTACTCTTTTCCAGTATGTTTTCCAGATGATACTGAAGTGGGACATTTTATGCAGTAGTGGGAACTTTTGCAAATCACTTTACTAAACATGTGCCTATAAAATCCACTAAATGAAATAGTAGGACAAATAGCGCAGGCCCGGTCAGCCTGCAGTTCTGTGTGCTCAGACACCTGTAGAACAGTAAGTACAGCCCACTGCAGCAGTGAGGGGAGAGTTCAAGTGCTTCAGGAGCATCATATAGGTTGGCCTATATGATGATTCAGAGGACAATTCTCTTTTGAAAGTGCCTTCTACTGAATGGTTGCACCGTCCATTTCCAAAGAAGAAGTAAAGAACCATATCTAAGCACTGTTGCTCATCAAGAATTAGCAGCCTGAAGAGGCAGATCACAGGGCTATAGTTTTCCACACTATGGCAACAAGTACTGTGATCTTGCTTACTGTATTTTTAAGAAAGGTACTTACGTTTTTACTATTTTTAATATTCCTTTTTTCTCTACTGTTTTAAATTGTTGTATACAACCTTGATGGCTTTTTAGCAGAATATTTGGTATTTAGAAGCTAATAATTAATAATGCATAACCTATGATAATGTCTAAATCTTCTTCTAAACTAATATATTACACATATGTAAATGTTATGTAATTCACTGTTTTCTCTTCCCTTTTTAAGAAGTCCTTTTTGTCTTTGTTTGGCAATTAATAAGTTGCCTCCCAAATCATGACTGGCCCCAAAATGTTGCATTGCCTAGAACCAGAGAAGGAGCAGTGATGGGCAGTCCTAAGCAAGCATTTGGTCTTAGGACAAGTACAGAGGTAGAAACAGAAATAGCTCACTCGATCAAGACAAGAACAGCCCTGCTTGCCCTGCTACCATGGGTTGTGAGCAGCACCAGTCCCATCTTGATCCTACTTGAAAGCATTTATGAATTTCAGATCAGATTCTCACAGCTCCAAGTCTTCATCCACGTAATTACTGTTTTATGAATTAGTTAATAAAGGAATACCCTATACCTTACATCACTGGGATTTCAAAAGTGGGAAGAAATGTACAATAGAATACACTGGAGTGCAGATTATAATAGAAGATCGTTCAGAGAAAGTTTCATTGAAATTATGGAGTTAACAGGAAATTGTTTCAGGTATGAGCTTAAAAATAGCCTGACATTGTAGCTCACAGCAATCAAGATAACTTCACAGCAACTGACAAGAATTTTGCCAAGAACAAAGCTGTAGATCCTCTTCCAGCTCAAAGTCCATTTTGGAAAAGCTTTTAATGCAGTAATGGATCGAGCTGCAG
Source organism: Varanus komodoensis (assembly GCF_004798865.1). Taxonomy (NCBI): domain Eukaryota; kingdom Metazoa; phylum Chordata; class Lepidosauria; order Squamata; family Varanidae; genus Varanus; species Varanus komodoensis. The sequence continues at coordinate 19,629,653 of NW_025335438.1, forward strand.
GCAGATAGGACAGGGCCAAAATTGAACATACCAGCATATTTAAATTTACAGCTCTTTAGGAAAGGCATTTCAATGCCTTGGTATTGGGGAGGGGTGCAGCAACACTGACAAAGCACCAAATAGATAGTTGGGAAAGGGAGGGGATGGGACCAAGGGAGCACTGTGGCCTTCTGAGGGACTCTGAATGGGCAGATTTGGCCTGAGGTTCTGTATCCCTGATCAGGAGTGAAGGGTTAGCATTAACAAACTAGTATGCACAGCAGCTTGGCCTGAAGAATGCTGAAGATGCAGGTGTGGAATCTTATTTAACATGCTGAATCATCATAGAACGTCTAGGGAAATGTAGCTCAATGCATCATATGTATGAGCAAAGTGAGCTAAAAATTCGTTTACATATGTCAGCTACATATGTCAGTAGTGTCACTACTTCTTTGTTTTGGAAATTCTTTTTGAGGCTACGTTGCATCTCCACTACAGAGGAAAGAAGCAGTAGCAGTTATTTTAAGAGAGACGAGGAGGAGCAGTGTTCTTCACAAGTTTAATTTTTCTTTGATTTCTGGACTTCTGATAGAAAAAGATTGTTAAAAAAGAAGGAAGACTTGTGGGTTGTTCTTTTTGAAATAGTGATGTGGGTATTACAGAGACATCTTGCCTAAGAGTTTTAACACTGAAAGGAAAATCATTAATGGTGGACATGGTGGATTTATTTCTTTTGGAAGGAGTCTCCTGGTTGGTATAGCTGAGTTCTGTGTTTACCTCCTACTGCTGCTGCTGCTCTCTAACAAAGAGACAAGGTGCTGCACGTTCTGTGTTGAAGTGACTAACAATCCCTCTTGTCTAGGCTTGAGTGTTCATACCTGCATACTTCTGGCAGCCGCCTCCCCAGCCCTGTATGAAGCATTCTGAGAAAGGTTCCTGGGGAAACAGGATGCCAATTGGATAATCAGCAGGAAACAAAGCCTCCTCAGAAAAAGATAGCAGCCTCAGGGCCGTCTAATTACAAGTCCCTGCACTGCTTGAAGTTACTCAGCTGACATGCCTGAACTGTGCAAAGACCTTCAAGTGAACTGTTATACAAAGCTCAGTGTATCACATGGTTGTGAAGCAGCTGCTAAGTCTCATTGTAAATGAGGCACAGAGATGATAAGTCACATACTCGCCTGCTTAAATTGGGATGGGGTGGGGAAAGAGAGACTCTGAGAGATTCTTCCTTAAACTATAGGCTTATAGGTTGGGAAGAAGCTTGGGAGGTGGAGAGGAAATGGAAATTGGGACACCAAAGTAAAGAACTTAAGCAAAGATGTTCTAGACTAGAACCTTACTTTGTTTACCCCGTTCTGTTTGTGCCAAAGGATTTGTTATATGCATTTAGGTCCATTCAGAAATGGTCCTAAGACAGAAAGGGAAAAAAGAGGTCTTTGCATGTAAGCAAATGAAGATGGGTTAAGTATTTTTTTCTTTCTTCTATGAACCTAGTTAATAAACAATTGTTAGAGAATATTGGGAAATCATAGATTCATAGAATTATAGAATAGTAGGGTCAGAAGAGACCAAGGAGGCCATTGGGTCCAACCCCCTGCAGGATACCAAGTCACACAATTCCACTCAGATGATGGTCCAGTTTTGCTTTGAATGCCTCTAGTGTGGAAGAGCCCATAACCTCTCTTGGCAACTGGTTCCACTGTCATATTGCTCTGACAGTTAGGAAGCTTTTCCTGGTGTCTATCCTGAATCAGACTAATGCAAACTACACATGATCACAGGAAGCATAGTCAAAAAATATAACATTGTTAGAAAAAGTTATCTGTACATTAGAGCAATTGATGTTGCAGGAAAAAATGCACTATTGAAAAATAATTTTCAGACACATAGTGAAGCAACTCTTTTTACCAAATGCACTCAGGGGCTGTTCCTCTGTTTTTGTGTTATCACACATCAATAGATGAGTGCGATGCACAGTCCTCTTCACATTCTTGTCAAAGACTTGTACAAGACAAAGTGGATTTAAGTGTTCGTTACAGTACCTCTGAAGGAAGTGTTAGCCAACATTAGTACACTTTGTCTGGGTCACGTAGTCACCTCACATCCTTATGCAAAATGAAATTTGTCTTCCACTGGAGAGGATCCCTGTGTTTAATTATCTCACTCTTGTGTTGTGTTTATTTTACAGTGCTTGTTTTAATCTCAAAGCTGCCATGGAACAAAGCTTTGGTCCTGATAGTAGCACCATATGGGAGCAGCTGCTTGGGGTTAGATGGTGTGTTGATCATGAAATGAGTTACATCTTCCTTTAAATGGAACAGCTTTTATACTTTGCTCTTAAACCTGAAGTCAAGTCAGTACAAAATGATAATAAACATGTCTAAAGAGATGTCTCCAGCTCAAAGCAAGAGTCACTCTCCATGAACTCTACTCCTATTCAGTTTCCATTTCCTGAGACAGAATGTTGGCATCTTCCAAAGAATGACTTTAATGCAAGAGAGATTAGAAAAAAAAACTGCAGTCAGTCTTCAATGGCCTTTGCTTTTGCAAAGGTTTAGGGCTTCCAAATGTGTCAGAAAAATTATTAAGTGAGCTGAAAAATTGCACTGATTGCCCCATATATTTAACTAAAAGAGTAATTGCAGAACTACAGTATATATCAAGGGCAGGTACAGTGCGGAAGGTTCTCTTAGTCCTCAACGATCCTCAGTAAAATATTAGGGGAAATAAAAGTCTTTCTACTTCTTAGTTTGCCCATCCCAATCTCTTGCTCTGCACAAGGCAAGTTCCTCATGCACTAGAAGAGATGGGAATAGGGCATTACTACAGGAACCCAGATGCAGAGAGTGGATAGACTGGATCATGTATGTCCCCAAAACCTTGTAAGCCTGAAGTAATTTTGCTTCTCAAATAAATTATAGACAAAAAAGTATGTATTGTTCAGAATTTTCATCTATTTTGTTAAGAAAATACTTTAAAAAATGAAACACCAATCAAAAATAGTAGACAACTAATGAACATTGTTTGTTTACTTATTTACTCAGGCTAAGCTACCCAAAAGACCTGCTCCTTATGTTTATTGTTTATCTAATAGCAGCCAGACATACAAGGGAAGCATATATTGTTGATGGAAGGGTACAAAACAGAAGCAAGTGGCATTCTCTGGAGAGGTGAGAGAACCCCTTCTTCACCCTTACCGACCTCTGATAGGTTATCCTTCCGAGATATAGCTGAATGCCTCTTTCCTCTTTATTCTCTTTATGCTGTGCTCAGTCCTTTGCTCCACTGTCACTAACCTTCCAGTTAAGCATAAAATTTCCATTCCTATGTTCTGCCTCTGTCCCTCTCTTTATTTTGCTCCACATCATTGAACACCTCCCACCTGGCAACTAGCATTAATTCCTCTATTAATACTTTCCAGTGACTCCTCAAGAACTAGTGCTTCACACAGGTACCTTTCACTGGCAATCCTTTTGTTTTAGTCCAACTGTCCCACTCCTCTCTAATGCATCCAAAATTAACTAAAAAAACACATATCAGATCCTGTGTTATCTTTTAATTATTGCATAATGACTAGCAATGCAATCCTAGTCATGTTTACTCCAAAATAACCCCATTGCTTCACTCCCAGGTAAGAGTGTGTTCCAGGAGCTAAAATGCATGTTTCTGCTACACATACAGGATGAACCTGAGGCATGACTTTTTCTTTACTGTAATGTAAATAAACATGCACATCTCCCATTCAGATCAGGAATCTGATCATATTCAGGTCAAGGAGGGCTAAACCTCCACCACTGGCATCAGGGGAGTCTTTTTGCCATTTTTCCCAGACTTAAAAGGGGGTGGGGATTTCTGGAGGAAAAAAGAGTGGGTGTGGAAACTAGCTAATATTGGAAAAAGTGGCCCACAGGGAGTGATATAGGATGTCCTCAGGCATACTGTGTATGGTGAAAGCAGGTATGTGGCTGCTTACCAGTTGATTGTCCATCTCCAAGGGCTGACTCAAGCATGTGAGAATAGTCCAAGCTCCAGCAATAGAGCACATGCTTTTCCTACGAAAGGCCAAAGTTTCAACCTACAATTGAACATATGTGGCAGATACCATGAGAGCTTTGAAGGCTGATGTCAACCTGGGTAAGTGGCTCTGGCCTAAATGAGTCAATGGTCTGATTCTGCATAAGTAGTTTTGTATGTTTCTGTGCTTTATCAGCATGTTTGACATTCTCATCAAACATCATCACTTTGGTGCAATGCCTTAGATGCATGTCACATTTACTGGAACTCTGCATTTTCTTGTCTAAATAAATTTGCTGTACCACATGCTTCAGGCAGCAACCATCTACATCTGGAGAAAGCAGTTTGTGTTTTCTGGATGTTTCACTTGATAAGCCATCCTGAGGCTTTTGCGATAGGATGGCATATTAATATTCTAAATAAATAAATAAATAATATAAATTTGGAATAGTATCAAATAGGAATAGTATCAAAACTGAAGCTCATTCTAGACAAGACTGGGAGACTCTTGGTGGATAGTTCTGCTCATTGGATAGAGGGAATCAGCCTGCCTTGGATGTGGTCACACTGCCCTTGAAGGAGCAGATTCACAGCTTGGGTGCTTGAGTCATCTCTATCACTTGAGGCCCAGGTGGTCTCAGTGGCACAGATTGCCTCCTATCAGCTTCTGGACAGTGATAGCCTAAGTTTCAGTAATACGTACTCTGGTAATCTCTAAACTAGACTGTCCTTGAATACTGTTCAGAAACTGCAGCTTGTGCAAAATGCAGCAGACAAGTTATGGACCAGAAGGTCTAAGTACATAACAATAGTCCTGGCCCTCTTGCATTGGCTGTTTATATGCTTCTGAGTCCAATTTAAGGTTTGATCTAGATTTGAACTGGAGAAAACATCCTGGGAGAAGGAATAGAGATGGAGTGTGAAGCACATTCTAACAACTTAAAATATTCATGTCAATTGCATCCATGCAACTTGCATTCATGCAAACAAGGAACAACTACAGGAAACAGCTTTCAAAACTCAGGCACCAAAGGAGGATTAGGCACGTTTTCGCAACATTATTTTAAGCCTGTCAATGTCATAAACAGGAAATTGAAAGTTAGTCTCAAATTCATGTCTCCTTTGTGGATTCATACAGTGTACCAGATGGTAAATGCAAGGAAAAGTTAATATATGCCATATCACTATGTTGCTTCATATCATTAAAAGAGAAATAGTTCACATTCCATGTAAAGTTTAACCAACCAGCTCAAGACGTTGATATCATTCTTTGTGTCATAACTTGTTAAAGACTGTCAAGCATTTAAAAGGTAGTAAAAAACAAATGAAATCTGGAAGCCCACACATTCCCGGGAGCATGTCCCACTGAGCAAAGTGGGACAGACTTCTGAGTATACATGCAAAGGACTACACTTTCAAACATTCGGACTATACATCTTTAAGAACAAATTATGAGTTATACTGATACTGTACATCCTGATTCCCTGAGTGGTAAAATTTCAGGGATTTCAGCACTTATCTGGGAGATTGATATCCTCTGAATATAACTAATGGAAGATTTATGACATTTTTGTAACACATGTTTTACCTATATATATGTATATATACACCCAGGCTGAACATAAATAAAAACTCACCATTATAACCCTCTGCAACAGACCCATCTCCTTTGGTAGGGAAGGGAGCACCAGGGAAGTAGGGAAGGGAGCACCAGAGTCCTATAAGGAAAGCCACTCAGATCTTGTATCTCTTCCAGTACAAAACTAGTAACCTACATTGATAGAAAATCCATTCACAGAAGTCTTGGAGCAGAGAGTCACAGATCTGGAGAGCAACCACCAAGGACATCCAGGCCATTATCCCAAAATTATAACAATCATTTATACAAGCACCCCACACACATTCAAGGATGAGAAGGAGGGGGTGTGCATGCTAGATCTGCTGCCTTCCCCCACCCTTGTTACCATTATTGTCACCTTCCATGACACAGAAAAGAGAGGAGTTTCCAAGCTTGAGACAGTCCTCATCTACAGGTGGAGGGCAATAAGAGTGGTAGCAGAGGGATGGGTTGACCCCCACATTTCCCCCTTCTTGCAGGTAGAGTTTGCACATGGGAAGCCCTCCATGTGGCTATGATTACATCTATATATATATATATATATATATATATATATATATATATATATATATGTATATGTATGTATATTTGGTCAGCAAAGAAAAGAAGCGGCCACTGCTCCTGGGTTACAGGTACCCCTTTCTGTAGTATTAGTTAACACAGAGATGTACATTGAGGGGAAAGAAGGGGCAAAGGGTTCAAGAAACAGAAAACTAAACCTAAGCTACACAAGCTATAAATTCAGAACCTTCCCAGTTGACCAAATAGGCAAGTGGTGAAGAATACAATGCTTCAGTGCTAACAAGAGAGGAACAGAACAGGTAATCTCACTGGCTTTGGTTTATACAAATTCACACAGAACTCAGTAATTTGAAAGAGACCAGCCAGAAGAATCAGAAGCCGCAACCTGAGGATGCAGAACTTGCTTGTAGAATCAATTGGTCATTGGACTCACTCAGAAAATCCAGTTCTATGAGATCCCACTTCATATAGTCACTGTCTGCTGGAAAAATCAGTCATGACTCAATGTATAATACACTCTTGAAATTCATTTAAGATGTTTGTAAGCTATCTGGATGACAGCTGCGATGGTTGAATGTGTAAACCTGCTTTCCACAACCTAGTGCCTTCCAGATGCTTAGGACTTCAACTCCCATTAGCTCCAACTAGTATGGCCAACATTGAGGGATGCTGAAAGTTATAGTACAAAGAATTCCTTACCTGTCTCTGAGACCATGTCTTTCATATTTACATTCTGGGAGGTCCAAATTGATGTCCTGTGCATTATTGAGTTAACAGGTTCTTTTCCTCTTTAATTTTGCTTGTCAGAGTAGCCTTTAGAAAAACTTAAGTCTTGTCTTAATTTTGTCATTTTCTTCCTCAACTACTTGCTAAGCAAAGCATTACACTGGTGAAAATGACAAGTTTTGTTTTCCTTGGCAAACTCAAACCCTTTGAAAAGATGGAGAAGGGAAACTGTTTCTGCCACCCTCCCAGACACTCTCAACAGTCAGAAGAGCAAACGGAAAAATAAGAAGGTATTGTTTCCAACAAGCAGGAATTAAAATGCATTTAAAACAAAGCAGTGTTTAGCCTCATCAACAACAAAAAATATTTATGAATTTCACAAGCCACTTTACCTCTAAAAAGACATACTCTGTATCAGAATCCCTCAATTCTTCAGTTTCCTATTTGCCATGAATAAGTGACCATGTATTCTAGTGGACCTGGTTTAGTTATTGACTTCTTCTCCAGGAAAACTAATCTAACTTTCTGTGATGCTTTAGTTTCCCATTTCTGGGATGGAAACATGGTAGACAAATTGTATGCTGATGTCATCTGACATGAGCAAGAAAGTGACTGACCAGGTAAGTCATCTTGAGGAGAGAGCTCAATGAAAACATTGATTTAGTGTATAAAGAAGACAATTTTGATATTGAGAATCATTAAGAAGGGATTTGAAACTAAACCTACCAGTAGCATAATGCCCTTATACAAATCTGTGGTGCTATCACACCTGAACTGCACAGCAGAAAGAATGTTGCCATTCTTAAAAGCATACAGAAAGGGGCAACCAAAGTGCCCAAGGGCTTCCCAGTCAGTAAAGAAATTTTACAATGTTATTTTGTTTATTAAAATGGTAAATGCAGGGCGAGTGTCTCCCTCCGCCTCATCTGATAATACTAGAACTTGAGGTCCTATAATGAAGCTGAGTATGACGGAGGAGTCAGAAAAGAATAAAGTGCTTCACAGGGTTGTTGTTGTGCGGATGATTGAGAGGAGGAGGAAAATAATGTAAATTCCTTGAGTTTCTTGAAAGGAAAAAGGCAGGATATTAATATAATAGACTAATAAATAAATAAAGCATGCAAGCAAGTGCATGCACACATGTGTGCATGTGCACACACAGAATAGCTAAACATTACAATATGTTGTGATGGCTACTAACTTGTACAACTTTAAAAGGACATTAGACACATTAGTGGAGGATAAGGCAATTAGTAGCTGCTAGTCATGACGGATACATATTACCGCCAGGTGTCAGGGAGCACAAGCAAGAGGGGTCCAAATAGTGCTCATATCCTTCCTGTAGGATTCTCATAGGCATCTGGTTGTTCACAAGATGAGCAGAATTCCAGAATAGATAGGTCTAGATAACATCATCATCATCATCATCATCATTATCAATATTTCTATACCATCCAATAGCCAAAACTCTCTTCTTATGCCCTTATGTATCAGCTCATGCCTGTTCCACATGTAGTCAGTCATAAGTCTGTTCCATCTTGTTTCCTGCAAAAAATAAATATAAATTGATATTTAATTTATATATTTTCTTCAACCACACTTTTTCGGCATTTTGTGAACTAAGAACACTATTTCAAAATGTGTAAAAGTGTACATTCTAACGAAGACAGCATTTTCATCAGCAAATCAGTCTGAGAGGTACAAATGGGTCAGTTTGCTTTAAAATGACACGAAGAAGGTGTTCACCATGATTGCTTCATTCAACCTTTCACACATCAACAGCAAAAAACCAAAAAAGATAACCATAGGCATAGGTCATGGGTGCACTCATGTGTACAGAGCTATGACAAGGACACCTGCACATCGTCTTTGTCTCCTATGAATTTATTCTCTCCTTTGTATGGAAAATAATTTCTGCCATTTCTCTGCGGCAAAATGTACATTCAGCAATGGCCCCACCAAGCCTGTATTTTAACTATGACAGTGTCCCTGTGTTTCCATTGCAAAGATGGCAATCAATTCAGCCTGGGAATGCACAGTATCCTTGGCTTGCAGTAGTAGCCCCAGCTAGTTCTTCTAACTGGGGTTGGCAATACAGAAGTTGCCCACTTCTGACATCAGATGTTGAGGACCCATTAAATGGCAACAGCTTTTCATTTAGTTTGGCTATTATTTAGTATTTTTGCTACTAAAAGGTAAAGGAACCACACCATGGATTTTCTGCCCAAGCCCCAGAATATCTTGAGTCACCCAGTCTTCCAGATCACATGTTTTCTATTTCTTTAAAGACCCTTTCTTGGTCTTTTGCATGAAAACGTTAAACCAGACTACAGGAGAACTGTGCTTCCCTCATGCTAGGTCTATCCTGTTTGGGCTAGTTGCTGCATGCTTAAACATGGACACCCCTTCCAGTTCTTCTGGCATTTAAGCTACCCTGATAATAACCTATTTTTCCCCAGTCCAAGCAGTTTACGAAAATGTGTCTAGAACTGCCTGAATGCCTAACAACTTTCTGTTAACTTAGGCAATTCACTCATGTTATCTGATACATTACATCACAATAGTATAGTGTAAGATTGCATTACATAATTGCAAACAAAAATGCAGTCATTACAATAAACTGTCACAGGTGTTCCTTGAGTATTTTGCCAGAAGGAAGATGTGTGCCATTAAACTTCCTCCAATTGTCTAAAGAAAAAAGGATTTTTGCACTATTGCCTGAAAGAATCCTTTCTCAGAGACCACCAGTACTTGAAATATGACAAAAATGACTACTGCAAATGTAGCATTTATCCATGTAACATTTGTCTTCCCTTGATTTTATTTTATCTTCACATGTTTTCATGCAGAAGCCTATTCTATCCTGTTCTACACTGATCTGAAAAATTCTTGCAGCAGTCTTCTTTCAAAACAGAAATTTTAAAACACAATTGACTATTTTATTTTTATTCTAGCTGAAGATTACATCAGAACATTATTGAAGGCAAAAGCAGCTAGATAACTTAAGTTTCAATCTACGCATTAGTCTGGGAGTCACAAATTAGGTCCTAAATTCACAAAGATCAAATGTTTCAAACATCCCTAATTTCACATTTCCTTTTTGAATTTCAGGAAATCAGGCCAAAACTATAATGTGTAGAAGATCCAGTTTTGCTATGCATGTAGGATGGCACATAAAACAAAAACACAGGAAGTCAAATCCACAGTAATTGAGAACTCATTCTGTTCATGTCTTTAGGCATTTGGGGGAAAAAATCCTTGTAAGTACAGGATGTTACCCTGGCAAATCTTATTTCAGTCACTAACTGATGAAGTAGTTTGGGACAGGTTGTTATCCCTTAGCTTTGGTTGCCAGTCTTTGAAAAAAGAGAAATAATGATCTAAGAATGCTGATGAAAAGATCAATATGGGTCAATTCATATGACCCTTTTTGCATAGAGAAAATGTGATCTGAGTCCATCAATATACAAAATGAATAGAAAAATTAATGTATCACATGATCCCATGCCTACTTATGTCTCCAGTTCTTTACAACACTGTTTCATGTCTACACAGACTCCAGAGCAATGAACTATTAAAGACAAAAAGATGAAAAGTATGAAACAGAATACTGAAAACAGAATAAAACAGTGTTTGGTCAACCAAGGAAGATGTTTTAGGAGACACAGGAAGTAGCAATGTTGGTGCCTGCCTGGCTTCCAGATGTGGATAGTTCCAAAATAATGGAGCCACTGCACTAAAGGCTCTTCTCCAGGTGGATTCCAGTTGGGCCCTAGGTCCTTACAAACTACCAGGAGTATCCCATTGAATAACCTCAGTGACCGGGCAGGTTGATAAGTGAAAATGTGCTCTCTCATACACATACACATCCTGGCTCCAAGTTGATAAGAACTGTGTGCACTATTACCAAAACCCTAAACTTGACCCAGCATGGATAGACAGGCCTCAATACAGGAAGTACAGGTTAAAAGGGGAAGCTCCTGACAAAAGATGGACTGCTGCACTCTGCACCAGCTTCTGGAAAAGCAGGAAGGCCAGTCCCACATAGAGTGCCTTGCAGTGATTATCAGCGCCTGCCTCACTGTGGCCTAGATTGAATGGAAGTTTGCAAATACAACCCCATCCACCTGCACCTGTTCAGAAATCTCCAACTACTTCCAAGTAGTGACTCAATTTCTACGGACTGTGTGACAGCCCTTTTTTGCTGCCAGTCTTTGACTGTGTTGTATCATCAAATTATTGGGTCAGGGAAAGCAAGAGCAGGTAAAACTTGTGAAAACTGAGGGGTCAGTCTAATATTACTCTGGTTCCTGTCTGCTGTGAAGTTTTCTGAACATTCTTGGAGATTCACTTTTCAAATGCGAACATTGAACAATTTCCACAGTTTCTCCAAGTTCTCCATGAAAGATTGGAATGTGTAAGCCAATTGAAAATCAAGATAAGAAAATTTTGTCCATCACTTATATATAGGCATACAGGTAAACATCACAAATGTTCCTACACGTTTGGATGGCAGATTTGCATTGTATTATGGAAAAGAAATATAAAATTTGTTTACTAACCCTCTAGCACATTCCAAGCTATTCATTTGTGCAGATCAGGCTGGCTCAAAAGAACTAAGCTAAATATATTTTATAGTATATTTTGAAATGCGCAACACCAGGCAGAAGAAAAAGATGTGAACCAGTTTCTAGATCAACAGATGCTTTAATTCTTCAGGGATAGAGTATCATAATGTACAGCTGAAACATCACCATTAGACCCATGTCAAAAAGATCCCAGAAGAAAATCTTGATGAAATTTACTTCCTACCATGATTGTCCTTACAGATCTTGCTGTACCCAATTTTCCTCACTTGAACAGTTCTGATGCAACATAAGGCCTACTTTAGCCCAATGGATTTTAGCCTATTTCATCAGCTGTGCTGTGAAATCTGTATTTTATCTGACCACTAATGAAGTACATCATGTTTGTCGGGTGGTAATGTACTGGCCTGCATATCATTTGTTAAGTACCAACCTTTATTATTTCATTTGCTAAATACAAACCTCTATTATCCCATTTTGCATCCCGATGTTCACATGAAGAATCAGTTTTGGCATGGTTTCCAACTGCCAAGTGTTCATAGAGTCAAATCGTTTGACCAAACTGGCAAATACTAAAGCTTCCTTTTTGATAAAGTAGCTTTTTTGTACAGTAACTTGGATTAAAGATTAAACTAAGAGAAAAGGCCTGGAACATTCCTGTCCACAAACTAAACCTCCTGGAATAGATATCCCTGCCTTTTTCCTTAACACACCCTATATCTTGTTTATACCAGCTGGTCCTGGCCACTGCAGACACTTGTCCTAAGAGAAAAAAAATCAGAACGTAAGAAAAGAACACACAAAATTTTCTCAGACCTCTGTAGAACCTTCCTCACAGAGGGTAATAACTCAGCTACCAAGATTTTGCATGGGAAACTTATAACAGTGTCCTATCATAGGAGGAAACAGCTGATTACAAAAATTAAGGAAGTTTTGCTTTCAGCCTGATAAAAAGGGTTTGCTTAGTTTAACAGCTCTTCAGCCTGGATTAAACATTTACTTTCTCTTTAAACTAGCAATCACTCCTTTGCTTGTCATATGCAGCTGGTTGTAATATTATTGCCCAAATTTTAGAGAACCTGCCTTCCTCTCCACACCACTGCTCACCCAACCAGCAAGATTCCCTCACCTTCTGCACAGCATTGGAGGGGCTGCTGTGAAGGGGGAAGTGCATCTTGGCCCAGTTGCACACACCTAAATCTGCATCCCATTCCTGGCATTCAAAAAATGGCAAAAGTGGGATGTTAGGACTGGGATCTACTATGGAAGTACTTTTAGGTGACCATTGTATATGTGTAGGAGTAAGTCCCATTGAACCTAGTAGACTTACTTCTGAGTAGGCATGCCTAGGTTTGCACAACACACATTGTACCTGTCTCTTCAACCTTTAGAAAACAGAAAATAGACTAGGAGTCCTTTTATAACACATTCTGTCACACAGGTGTGGTAAACAGTCAGACTTTGCATTTTCAATGCAGATAGCAGAACAAGCAATTCTCAGACCAGTCAAGGTTCCCCCTTTTTCCATCTGAATTTTCCTTTTGCCCTATTCTCACTCTCAAATGTCAGTATATCTCTTTGTTTCTGAAAAGGAAAAGTGCCCATTTTTGAACAAGAGGAAAATGTGCAATTTTCCAAATATGCAGCCAGGCACACACTTTCTTAATTTCATTAATTCATGAAAATATGTCCTTTTTGGAGAATATGTTCATTTCAAAGAGCTGCATATTGTGAACATAATTGCAAGATTCAGAAAGTGGATTTTTTTCCTCAAAAAGAAAAAAATGCAGCAGCAATCATGCTCAAGGAACAAGTGAGACATGAATAAATAAATAATTTTCCAATTTTTTCAGTGCAACAAAATTTTTGTCCATCCATAGTCTTCAGAAACAGAAAGCAACCATCAGTGCTTCATTCTCCCAACAGTACATTAGTAGGTGTGATCTGATACCTTCAACACCTTTGTTGGCATTCTTATGTGCCAACAGGTCATCTCCAAATGATAGTGATGCTGTGAATGAATGCCCTCCAACATGCCCTGTCTTGACAGCCCTGTCTTGTAAACTCAGCCCTGTGTTTTCCTTTATTAAATTGATTCACCTCATATTTTGTCTTTCTCTTCTTCTGCTTTCAACTTTCCCTAGCATGATTGTTTTCTCCAGTGAATCCTGTCTTCTCATAATGTACCCAAAGTACAACAGTTTTGTTCAATCATTTTTGCTTCCAGGGAAAGTTCTGGCTTGATTTGATCTAGGGCCCAATTGTTTGTCTTTCAGTCAAAGTATTCACAACACCATGTTATGAATGCATCAATTTCCTTCCAGTCAACTTTTTTCACTGTCCAGCTTTCAAACCCACACACAGTGATACAGAATGCAGTAGTGTAGATGATCTTCATGTTTCAGTGCTCTACAGTGAAATATCCTTGTACTTGCTCATCTTTTCTAATTCCTTTATTGCTGCCCTTCCAAGTCTCATTCCTCTAAATTTTTGAATGCTGTCAATCTTTCACAATTCCTGTTCTTCATTGTTAACATGAAAGTTGTGTCATTTTTCTGTATTCATTTTTCCCCTAAAGTTCAGCTGCAATCCGCTCTTTTCACTTTCATCTGGAGTCATTCCAAGTCATTGCTTCTTTCTGCCAGTAATATACGTATCTTAAATTATTGTGTCTTCCTCCAATTTTCACTCCTTCTTTCTCTTATCCTAATCCTAAAGAGAGCCTTGTCTGATGCTTTTGCCTATAGAAAACCACCCTTTTTCTCTATATTCTGTCCAAACAGTAGCTTCTTGTCCACAATACAGGTTATACGTCAGGACAACCCATTTCTTTCAAGATCAGCCATAGTTTCTCATAATCCATAGAGTTAAAGGCTTTGATGTAGTATATAAATCATAGTCTGATCTTTTTTTATCCAGCTAGGCTTCCACTGCTTCTATTCTTTTTGCTACAGGAATTGTCTTTTTGCACTCTTTCCTAATAATGTATCTGGGTTCAGTCCACAGTTCTGGTTCATGGTCAATTGCGTTCAGTAATACAAATCTCTGCTTTTGGTAGTGTTTAAGTTCTGTCGGATTGTTCTGTAAGTCATATATTGGCACTATGCCTCTCTTAATGGTCTTTCTCAACTTTTCTCTGATTTTAGATATTGAAAGATCATGGTTACTACCACAATCTGTTCCTGATCTTGCTTTGGTAGTGAAAATAAAGCTTCTCCATCTTTTACTTCTTATTAGATAGTCTATTTGATTTCTATATTGGCTATCTGGTGATGTCCATGAGTACAGCAGCCTGAAGTGTATCTTTACAATAAACAGATAGTTGCCTTCACACAATTCTATCAGATGTTTTCCTGCTTTGCTTCTTACCCCTAGGTCAAATTCTCCCATAATAATGGATTTTGCTTTGTTTTGTTTCCTATTTTAGTGCTCCACCCACCCATGATGACTAGTATATCTTGTTTTGTTATGTTATCAGTTCCTATCAAGAAACATCAATTCTTGGTTGTTTGCATAAACATTTTCAACTTTCTTCATCATTTATTGTTGGAGCATAAACCTGAACATTGGTTATGTTGATAGGTTTCCCACAAATTCTGATTGATATCATTCAGTCAGGTTTTGCATTATTGTCCCTTCCTCAGTATTTGAACTATTCTATTTCTTCTGAGTTCAGAAAAGAACACCTTGTCCATTTGTCTCACTTAAAATCTCCTAATCCAGCTCATTTAATTCACTCACACCAAGTACTGCAATGTTTAACCATTCCATTTCTTGCTTTACACTTTCCAGTTTGCCTTGATCCATACTTCTCACATTTCATGTTCCAGTTGTATGTATTGTGTAGCATCAGATTTTCCTTTTGCCTCTGTGCATGTTGGCCATAGACTTCCTTTCAGTTTCAATCTAGTTGCATCATTAATGACAGTGCTATTCCTACACATTCTGTCCTTTGGTTGAGTGCCTTCCAATGTGGGAGTCTCATCTTCTGGCTCTATCTCTTGTTTCATTTCAGATTCTTTCATCATAAGGTTTTCAAGGTAAGACTATTTAGAACTAGTTTACAATTGCATTCTTCTGTGCAGTACAAACCAGAGTTAGCTTGAGCATCACTACCATCGTCTGTGAAAAATCCTCCACCAGTGTCACCTTCAACTGCCGCTACTGTCTAGTAGCTGTCCTACAGGAGTTCCTCTGCCTCTAACACCATTAGAGATGCCCATTATCTTCCACTGATAGGATTATTAATCTTGGAAAGGGTGGGTGCCTCAGCTTCAACCATTCTGCTTTGGGTGACCCTGCTAGTGGATTAGATGAGTTAAAGAGTCTGGCCTACTGGCAACAGGCTAGAAAAACCTCTCACAAACCCCTTAGCAGATACTCACAAATCCCTTACCAAATTAAAGTGTGCATCCAAAAGGAAGATCCAAGAGTCCTTCTGCACCTACCTTCAACACATTCATTCATTCTACAATGC
Source organism: Varanus komodoensis (assembly GCF_004798865.1). Taxonomy (NCBI): domain Eukaryota; kingdom Metazoa; phylum Chordata; class Lepidosauria; order Squamata; family Varanidae; genus Varanus; species Varanus komodoensis. The sequence goes on from NW_025335438.1 coordinate 19,645,578, forward strand.
CCATTTTGTGATGGGAGTCTGCCTAAACTGCAGATATCATTACTGCCTCACCTGGCCAAATTTCTTTTACTTCCTGACCCCATGCTTTATATCTCATGTAGGTCAATGAAGAGTTCTAGAGCACTCAAAAGCTCACACGTTTTTTGTGAGATGTCCGTTGGTCCTAATAAAGGTATCATCCAGCTGTGGGTTATGGATGTTCTTCTATCTGTGCTACAAAAGTAAAAGGCAAATGAGATGGGGTTTTTCAACATGGGATAGTACTTGCTAGCTACAAACTACTGGTAAGAGTCTCATATGAATTTTGCTACTCAGAGAGCATTTGTACCTCCCTTGGCAGTTTAATTCATTTCAAATTTAGTCATTCATGCCCCTGTGCTTGAAATTATATGAATTAAAACTACCATGGAATATATTAAAAATGGTTTGGCAGGCTTCCACTTTGGAAACCCCATGGCAGTGCAACGTCATTTCAAACGTTTCTGCTCGGACTAGTGCCACAGTATACACAGACATGCCTGACAGTCAATTTCAGGCTCATTCATGTTGTGACTTAACCATTTAATTACACTGAAGAGTTCTGTACTTGCAAGGAAGTGCCACATGGACTCCACCAGGTAAGCCATTACAATTTTCCTGATCAATGCAATAGTCACTGGTTCAGAAAATTATCTAACTGATTGAAAAACTGAGAAATGCTCAAGATTTTTTCAACAAAAGCAGAAAAATCGCATTCACACACGCACAAGCACATGTATAGGTTACTTAAAAATAATATTAAATTTAATCTACACAGATGCTCCTCAAGTGTAGAATATATAATAGGGCCTGGATAATTATGCACTGATCATGGAAAAAATAATAGGCGCCCAGAAACCACAGTGCTGAAACGAAAGTGCATAAAATGGTGACAGAATGCCAGCAACCTCAGTGTCCCAATGCACAAAAGCTAGGACTGATCCTTAAGTTCAGTGTAGTGCCACTGAACTTTCATGCAGAGATGAATAAACCATCACCCTGCCTAGGTTCAGCTCATGCCAGAAATTAACTGCATTATTTCTGAGCCTAGCAAGGGGGTATTTGGTACCACATTGCCCTGCTGATTCTATTATCTGAAATACTATAACCAAAAAGGCAGTGAGGACTGAGCTTCTTTCTCCAACCTTCCATGACCCTCCTCCAATCTGCCTATGGGAGCCCTTGACTTTCCCCCCAGCAAACCCAGACCACTTACCTGCTGATTGTGACTATAGATACAGGCAGCTGCAGCTATATCTAGCACCACATAGCTGTGGCAGTAGAAAATACAATCCTTCATTCCTTCTAAGGTGTTACAGACAGACAATGACCTTTGTGCCAGTTATCCTTGAAAATGTAATGTTCTCAGCGTGTTTGATTCACATGCCAAAGGAAAGCTGAAGGGTAGGAAGATCCTATCTGTTGTCTCTGTAGACCCCAGGAAAAGGAGAAAAAGTTAGAAGGGTGCATGTCTAGGGCACTAAAAGGGCCAGGATGGAGGAACTTAGGTACTTTTCTGTAGTTGGAAAAGAATCTATAATGCTCACCTTCATTATGGGCCACTGCATTTTCATATTCAAAAACATGAATTCCAGCAATGTCTTCTAATTGTATGGCAACAAAAGGCCTATCAAAGCAGCTCAAATGATCTTGTATGAATGTAAAGATGTGCTCAAGCTGTATTGGCAACAATCCTACTCAGGTTGTGTGTAAATAGTTGCTGTCAACACCCAGTCACCATCGACAGAGATGTGCATATCCATGTACAACAAAGGTGCATCCCATCAGATGTGCGTTGCTCTGAATCCTTCTTCTACACACAGATCTGCTTTGCTGAATTGTGTCAATAGACATTAAGGGTGCATAAGACATTGTGTAAGTTTAGAAATAAAAAAGTCCTACAACTCCCAAAATGGCTGGTTGGAGATTCCTGGAAGTTGTAGGACCTTTTTCTGTCCAAATGTGGATATGATTGTGCCTAAAATTTAGCATATTAAGAGCAACTGAGACCAAAAAAATGGTCATTCCTGGGTAAAGTAAGATTTCAACAAAAATGTTCCAGGATGGGGGAATCAGTCTATTTTTCTAATTAGAGAATACAAATGGCATAAGAAACACATAGTAGAGAAACGCATAGTACCTAAAATGCAAAAGGTATACAAATCATGCTCCATGCATATGTAAAAGAAATATATCCTGAAGTGGATTTAACTGCTTTGTGTGCATGTGTGTTTATAGTTCATTGTGCATAACTTCTCAAAATACAATTCAATGCAGTATTTTTGAAGTTATGATCCATGTGCAGCCCTTGATCTGGGAGAAGAGCTCCTCTTGATCTCACTGAGAAATATGAGCACCGGCAGGAAACTGACTAGAGGGCTGAACAGGCCTTTTCCATCTCTAATTTCCATGATTAAAGTGTAGGATCAAAGGCACTATAAGGCTCTAAGTATAACCACATTCATAGAATGAACCAGGTTCAAGGACTAACACATTTTAGGAAGTGAGAGGGAAATGCCATTATAAATTTATTCAGACACTAGCTGCTCTGCCCAGGAATGTTTCCCCCAGTCTTTTTGTTCTTGCAATCAGGTCTCCTTTGAGGTGCTATGCTGGCAAAACAGTTTATAGGATCATGTATGAAGACTGCCATGTTTGTGATTCATAATTCTACCACATTGCACAAGTCATCTGAAATACATGTGCATAAATCTGCCTGCCTCTCTAAACAGACACAGAGCACAGCAGTGCTCAGACCTATTATAAACCCTGAAATGATGGAGGGAGCAAGACTGAGACAACGCACCACTTGTGACTACATGGATCCTATGAACGTTGTCCTTGTTCCTGTCCTATGATCACTTAGCTTTGTATTCAGTGCAGCCTTGTCTCCTACATTATGGAGAACAGTCCCCTGTTACAAAACACCCTCTGTCTGCAATTCTATCCAGGAAGCCTAAAGCTAGTTTAAAGAACAATCAGAAGGAGAGCATTGGCCCTCAAGTTTCCCATCACCAATCAGCACCTGAGCCACATACTGAGTAGGCAGATGTACTTACCCCCAGCCACACAAAACAGCAAGTTTTGGATGTTCAGCAGAAATTTGGATTTCTAAACCCAGATTTTCCATCCAGCCTTTATATTGAGTCCTTCCCTGGCTTATATAAATTTCCTAAACACTCATCCATAGCAGGCAGATGGCTGATTTATCAATAGAATACTGCTTTGCATGTTAAGATTTCTCTCTGTATCTTGGGACTGCTAAAGTCAGGCTTTACAGAAGAGTTTCCCATTATTGATCTGAGGTGGATCCAGGAGCAGGAAGGGGCATCACTGCTACACCACTGGCTCTGGCTCTGGCATTGCACAACTTTGCCTCAATTGCATGCTTATCATGGAAGCTCCATGCGCAGAACCCTGCTGCATAAGGGATCCTGCCTTCATGGAAGACAGCACATAAATGCTCAGTCCTACTTCCACTTAAGCATATATTTCCTCATTCATTGGGACCATCTTCTCACATCTGCACCTCTGTGTATATCCTAAAACTACATCAGAGGTCATGCCTGCCATTCTTCTCTCCTTGCAATGTATATTAACTTTAATTCTTAATTTTTTGCAGCTTTTGCCATGCTTTATCCAGTGCTTTCTCTGTGTGTGTTTTGGGGGAGGAGAAAAACTATCAGATTGTCTCCGCCACCCCCCACCAATTCTGCCTGAAATTTTGTTCATGCTGTGCTTATATTTGTTCCAAGCTCCTTCAAAACAAGGCACCTGCTCACCATCACTCCATCAGCACACCTGAAAAAGAGGATTTGTTACAAACAAAAGGGAGAGAGAGATTTCAGATAAGAAAACTGTAAGATTCCTGTATAATGTTCCTGCTTCAATATTCCTGCCTAAAAGTACAATGGAGCAATATAAAATATATCTATATAAACTGGCATAGGAGTCCTCTAGTGTCATATCGGCAAAAGATGAAATACAGTGGGGTGGTCAGATTGTTGCAGCACCTGGGAATTCCTGGTAGTTTCGGCCAGACACTCTGTCTCAACTGAACCTACCTCACAAAGTTGTTGTGAGGGTAAAATGTTGCTATGCAAGCTGCTTTGGGTTCCTTACAAGAGGAAAGGTTAGGATATGTATGCAAAGTAGGAATCATCATCATCAAAGGTGGTCAGTAGGTTAAGTGCCTTGCAGAATGTCATGAAGGTTTCCAATTTCCTATTTATGGATTTCACTAAGGAAAACACTTTCAGTAATTATAAAATCTCAATTTGCCCAGCTGTGCTGATTTGAGGATAAAATGGGAAAATCCTTTCTACCTGGGATGAATGGTAGAGTATTAATTTGATAAATCAGTACTATCATGGGAAGTGCTATGCACTTCGTAGGTAATACTCACCCTTTTTATTACAAAATCTCAGTCCTAAAATACAAAAAATAATGTTTATGCATTCATTTAGATTTTTATTAACTCCCCACAAAATTTGTCCACAAACTGCACCACATGAACTCTTTCATTTTAAGATAGAAGTACCAGTTTATTTTATATTTGCATTGGATCACAGTGCTAATTTAATGTTTCTGTGAAATACTGTCTTATTTTAGTGACAAAATCCCTGGATTTTGGGGTAACCACTAGATACATTGGCATAAAAAGACAAGATAAATTGTGAAAAGGCAGTTAAACTTCAGTCATAATCGCACTATAAAACAAATATAAAATCAATTCTGTTTCGATTACTTCAGTAACTGATATTAATTCTGCAAGTAAAATCTTGGAAGATGCCTTCCATATCTTTTTCAGTGCTTTTAACTAAGAAATTGTTTGAGAGAAATAACAAGACACTTAATGCCTTTTGAGGGATAGAAAACAAATAAGAATGCTAAATGTCAGTTATCTAATTTTATAAGGAATATCATGAAACCAAATGCAGCACCATCTTATAGGATATATTAAAAGATAAAGGGATTTTAGTTTATTAAATACAGGTACACACTTCAGGAAAAATATGCAAGTTTTTCTTTGATGTGTGCTACTTTAAAAAACTTAGCAAGTCATTGATATTTCATATCTTTAAAAATTGAAAGAATGTACAGCTATTTGAGGTACTATTTCTTTGTACCTCAAAAGACAGTGAAATTGCCTGAGTGGTGGTTGTCTTTTGGAGTACTCCAAATGTGACCCACCATTTTTGTGCAAGCGCCATCTTGGATTCTGTTTCCCTCCTCACCCCAACATGTGGAACATAATCAATGCCTTAAAACATGAACTGTTATGATCTGTAAACAGTGGGAAAATATTCACCATTGGTAATAGTAAAAGAGGATTTTATAAAGAAAAACTAGAGATGAATGTATTACTGCAACCATCAGTAGCATTTGGAACGGATGTGAACATCCAAAAGTAATGTTTGGCTTGACAGGCTATAGAATCACTCAGGCATAATTCCAAGGTCATGATCCATATTAAATCCTCTGTGCCTCACTGACAAGATCCCATCAGACTTATTGTCTCAGTATTTTCCTGATCCTTCCTCTTCTATAGTAATTCCCTTGCACTGAGATATAAATGACCAGGACATTCTGCTCAAGGCAATGGAAATACACTGGTCCAAAAAGTAAGGGGGAAAGAAGAATCAATCCCTTAGTCTTTTAAACTAGGTCGATGAAACCATTGGTAAATACTGAAAACTGCACTGCTTGCCAGGACTTACACAGCCAAAAAAACACAACCAGTCAATGTTACCACAAAGCAGCATGGAGCCACTCTGGGAAAAAAATACACAGTAATCAACTGGACCCCAGGGAGGAAATAAACATTCATATCTCAGGACACTACTAAAAACATTTATTTGTGTATTTATTTATTGATGCCATCAGAATACTACATTATACTGTACTAACACTATGCTATGCAACACAATCACTTACTCACTAAATTTCCATTAGCCTACTTTCCCTGCAGGTTCAAAAAGAAAATAGAAACCCAACATTTTGGCACATTAGGTGAAGAAGCAGAAACTATTCAGCCCAGAGGGGCTGGAATTTTGGATCTCAGTTTCCTTCTGGAGTGCAAGTGTACAAGAAAAATAAAATAATGGAAATATAACTCCATTGAGTGAATAAATGCGTTTGGAACGCATAATCTAATTTGCTTTTGGAGCAGCTAAAGTTATGAATGGTTATTAACTGGTTTTTGAAAGGGAATGAGATGAGAATCCCCTGAGCAATCTAAGCCAAACAGTAAAATCAGTGAAAAAACAAACTAAATATAAATAGTAGCACACTTTAACTGATGTTGTTAATTCAAGAGAGGCAGGTCTTATATTGCAAATTCCCGTTCCTATAAATAATGACAGTATTCTGTTTCTTAAACAAGAAAAAGCCAGGTAGTTAAATTCCAGTGGATACAGAATCAGATGAGTAAATTAGAAGACTTCTAAGTATTGGGTCTGCCCATTTTTTTCAAACTGTGAACCCACAAAGACAAAGTCAGTGATATGGCTGGAAGTGGCTAGGAGCTAGGTATGGATCAGGGACATTTGAGAAACCCTAATGCACAAGCCTCAAAAGATGTCTGAGAAGGTTTTTCTTCATGCAACTCCAGACTGAATTTGAAATGGATTGACAAATATGTAAAGAAAGATGTTTCATAATGAATGCTGAAAGTTATTATGGTTCTAATGGTCCACCCTAAGATCAAGAGGGTATATTGTGCATACCTTGGCTTGAGGTAGCAATGTGCTAGATTAAGGTTACTAAATTCAGACACAACAGGTGTGCTCCTAGTCAGGAGGTAAATAGACTCTGAAAGAGAGGAGTCTGGCTTGGGATGGGGTTCAACTTCCCTTAAAAAATCTAGGGGTACTCCAAAATGCAACTTTGCATCAGGATATCAAGGTGGTGGAAGAGTGCCTTTGCCCATCTTAGGCTTGTGCACCAGTTGTGCCCATTCCTGCAGCGGTCAGACCTAACTATGGTAAGACATGGCTTCATTACAGACACATTGATGTATTGCAGAATTGTATTTAGGCCTGGAAGTCAAATCTGGCCTTTCTATGGTCCTGATCTGGTTCCCATGGAGTCCCCAGCTCTCTATGCATCCTTACCCTGGTCATCCCCTTTCCTCTGACACCAATTATTCAGTTTCTTGAATAGTTTCTTGGCTTTTCTGCAATTTACCCCTGCACCTGCTTCCATCTCATTCTAAAAGATTAAAATGCCTATTTTAAGGCTTCCTTCTGGCCACTTTACTTATTTTAAGCTAAAATATACTGGCATTTTTGCTTTGTTGTCCCTGCCCCCTTTGTTATTGTCTCTGCTCACCAATACAACTTCCCAGAACATCTCTGAAACAAAATTTGACCCTCTGGCTGAAAGTGGTCCAAACACTTTGAATTCTGGAATACATTCTATGTAGGGCTGCTCTTGAAGAGTACTTTGAAGCTGCAGTTGGTGCAGAAAGCAATAGCAAGAAAGTTAGTGATTTATGGAATGATCCTATACACCCCTAGACATTATCTGGTGGGCAGTGGGGGTGAGTGTATAGGCAACTTTGAATTCCCAGATCTAAGGTAAAAAACTAAACTCCAGCCTTGAAGCTGGAAATCAGTGCTTCGTCACCCAACCCCTTTCCACCTTGTAGCAGGTATAGAAACAATTGTGCCAGCTTAAGAAATTATTCCTACAAATGATATGCAGGGGATGTCCCAGTGGTCTGGGAAGGGCAAAGATAGCAGAGACCATATACAATGCTGTGTCCTCTGCAGTCTGCTCTCATTCTCTTCCCAAGCCAAACTGGTGAGTTAGCAAAAGTAGAGTCGGAGGACTGGGGAGATCAGCTCTTCCACTTTAGCTGTTCTCCACTGAGCACCTGTAAGCCTCTGAGTTCAGAAATTTATGGGCATCATGATTGTATTGCACACTTTGGCAACTCAGAGCAAGGTACCAATGTTTGCAGTTGCAGGAATGGGTTGAAAGGAAAGCAAGTTGCCATTGCCTGTGGGAGGATTCTCGCTCAACACTATTTCTGCCAGGCAAACAATTGTTCTGAAGCTCTGGTCTTCAAGTCTGGCCAGAGTTAGACAATGGAATCAAGGAGAATTCTAAAGGCTTCAATCAAATGTCATCTTTCGGGGCTGGAGAGCACTTTGCCAAGAGTTAACCATTCAGGGTGTGAAGAATCCATCTGAGTGTAGGAGTATAAATTGTTGTGAGCTTCAGGAAGAGTGCCTCAGACTCTTAGTTTTTGAAGACTGTGCCAGAAATCAAAACATAATGGTTCACACAGACAACCAGAATATATAAGCAAACAAGCAACCATGTCATCCCTCCCCACTGCCAAGGCCCTCTATGACCCTTAGTCAATGTAGCCAGTTTTCAGCTAAACTGGGCAGAAATCCATTTTTAGTCAATCAGGGTGAAACATGTAAAAAATCTCAAACTGACAGCAACTAGCTGGGCTGTTATATCTAAATCCCATAGAGATTATATTACTTCCTTGGGTATTTCAGATGATCATGGTAGCATGTTGCCCAAAAGATCAGAGCTGTAAATATTCCCTCTGATCCCACGGTTCGCTAGACTATTGCAATGTGACAGAAGGGAAAGAGCAGAAATAATTCCAGCTGTTTTGTCCAAGGAGACAATGGCTGTATGATCTGCAGGGACTGGCATGCAGTAAACATACCCACCCCCCGCCGCCCCAATCCAGGATCCTAGACCCTATTCAATAAGAGCAAATTCATTGTTCCAGTCAAAAACATCTTGCCCAGTTGCCTGGATATCAAGTAGTGCTTGGTAGAAGTATGGCATATTCCTTTGAGTACCTATCAACAGGGAATATGGTTTAAAATGGAAAGTATTTTCTGCTTAGTTATCAAAAACCTCTGAAAGCAGTCTACCCTAAAAACTGCATCTCCTAGAATCCTTAAAAAAGCAAAACAAAACAAAACTCAACAATGGTCTTATCCTTCAATAGACAAACTGTGTCTGGTTAGCTATATTCCCTCGTGAGAAGGTGGCTCAATGATCATCCACAGATCATGCATTCTATTCACAACTTGTTCATCATTATTACACTAGGTACTCTCCTGATACCAATGTTGTTTAATGTCTGTATGAAACCACTGAGAGAGGTCATTAGGGGATTTGGAGCCAGCTCTTTCTCACTGTGACATTTATAGCAGGTGAGGGAGTTCAAATACTAGAACAGTGCCTGGACTCAGTAATGGACTGGTTCAGAAGCTGGTTCAGAAGCTGAAGCTAATGCAGAATGCAGCAGCTCAGCTGTTGCTGACAGCTATCACTTTTCAGCATACAATTCTTTTCATGAAAGAAATTCAGCAATTACCTATTTACTATCAGGACAAATGTAAGGTTCTGAGCCGAGCACCCAAAGCCCTAAACAACTTGGGACCAGGAGACCTAAGAGAGAACCTCTTCCCTTACCAACCTGCCCAGTCACTGAGGTCATTGGAAAACATCCTCCCAGTATTTCCACATGGACCTATGACCTGACTGTAGTACACCAAGAGAAGAGACTTCAGTGCAGCAGCTTATATCAGACTCCTGCTTCTGGAGTCAGGCAGATTCCAACTCTGTGCTGCTTTTGGCACCTGCTGAAGATGACTTTATTCTGGGAAGCCTTCTTTACTGACTGGTCACAGTTATAATGTCATCTTGTTTTTAATGTATTGTTTTTAATCTTTTATCATTTCTATCTTGTTCACTACTCTGGAATCTGTATAGATATGGAATAGTATATAAATGCTGGAAATAAAATTTAAAATCCCATCTAGAGCCTTACTCTGGCTCTTAGAACTTACCAGGCCTGCCTCAAACTCCTGGACAGAATTCCCCTCCAATAGTCCTAATAAATACCTTCAACCTCTGCTAGCAGAATATCAGAAGTACATGTCTAATGGACCAAGATTTATATGTCTTTCACCACAGAGTCCAACATCCACAGTCAACCACACATTTCTATAAACTGCAAGAAGTATCCTTTTGCTTTTCTTCCTTTTCTCCATATTCTAATTTTCTTGAAGAAAAGTACGGAAGACAACATGAGGGAGTTCATATCTGCATTGAGCATACAAAGGATTTCAGGAAACCTAAGTATCTTGTCATTTCTTTGCATAGTTAAAAAAGAGCAGAATATGCTGTCATTGTGGCATATTCTACCACAGGAATACCACCCAGTTATCTGATTCAATTTGGGATTGCAAAGTCAACCCCTGTTTTGGACAGGGATGCTTTGAAATATATTTTTCAAGAGAATAGGTGTTCACTGGACCTTACCTTACAGAGCAGAACATTGATCATGATTTAAAGCTGCTTTTAACAGGACACTGGAAATGTCTAGTTTGTGTAACCATGAAACAGAAACAGGCACTGCCAAAGAATGCAAACTTTTGTATGCCCTCATCAATTTATGTTGCTTTCCTGCTCCTGAGAAAGATTCGAATGTGATTATTTATTTAGTAAGGAAACGTACGTCCCATTGTTCTACTAAAAACAGCAACACGAAACACTAAAGGTGACTTAAGTTCACTTCCTACCTGTAAATCTTTATTCTCTTTAGGAGCAAGAGGAGAGTCTGCCCTAGCTTATCTCATGTACTAGAATGTTTTGCTGACAGGTGAACTTTTGGAGGAATTCCCCGATGTAATCTATCTTTCCTGTCATTTCTACAATACCAGTCCACATTAATGGTTCGCTGTTGTTGATTTCAGTTCTTCAAATATTTATGAAAAAGGTTTTGCATCCCCCAGGTTTCAAGGAAATTTCACCACCAATTGGCAGGTCATCAACATTAGATAAGTTTCCTGTCATCTGAAGGCCAAAGCATACAGTAGTTTAAATCCTTATCTAGCAGCTAGCATTGTCTTTTTCTTTCTTTCTTGTTCACTGTAGAATAGATACAAGGGACGCACTCCAGACACAAAACCCCCTCATTCGCTATATTAGGGTCCCCATCTGTTTTGGGTCTCTCTGCCTACTCTAGAGTATTTTTTAAGGAAAAAGACATAGATGATATAGATTTCAGTAATGTCTCTTTTAGGCCTAAGAGACTTCTTAGTAATCCAAATCAATGCAGTAGTCCCAAGCATAATGGAGATTTGCATATAAGAAATAAACAAAATCTCCACTTGCTTCAACAATGTTCCTTTTGAAAAAAGCAATTTATGCAATGAGATTACATGTGCATACACATGCTAAAATACACTGAGTTGTTATTGCTGTTGTTAGTTAATTTTTTAACCACTTTTCTGTGCAGCAGTCCTCCCAAGGCAACTTTCACAATATAATATATAAATCGATTCTATATTATTTATTCTTTAGGTATTTCCTTTTTGTAGTGCCCATTAGTCAAGGCTCTCTGAACAGTTATATCAACAAGTTCATAAAGTCTTAAAATCTATTTAAAATGAAGCACTAACAAAAGCAGCTTGTTTAAAGCAGCAGAGGCACAGGCTGGGAGAGAGTGCTGAGTGGCCAGGGGACTAGCAAAGGCAAGGTAGGAGCGGGGCAGGGGAGCACAGGGCCAGGAGCGGCAGAGAGGAAGGGCGTCGTCCCTTGTCTGCGTCCCTTGGCTGAGACCCGAGCTGTCCGGAGACTCCCTTCCCTGAGACACCGAGGTTTGATGTTTGTTTGTTTGTTTGTTTGTTTGTTTTTGTTTGTGCTGTACTGTGCTGTGCTGTGCTTTGCTTTGTTTTTCTTCCAATTTAAGTTTATGTTATCCTTGTGTGTGTGCGAGTGGGTTTTTGTCTGGGAGAACTGGGCGAGTGAGAGAAACTGCAGGA
>NW_025335438.1:19657508-19660989 GCF_004798865.1 Varanus komodoensis
TGCTAAGGAAAATAAATCTAACGTTGCACTCCTCAAGAACACCCCCATAGATTCTTAATCCTTAGGAGGAGCCATCTTTTAATAGCAGAAGGTGGAATTGCATCCTTGGTTTGCTGCCTCTGAACCTGGGATTTTGCCAGATTTTACTTCATCTCTGCTAAGTGGGGGTGGGGAGCAGGTTTCAGTTCAAACAAAACCAGAGTCATGGGTTATGGGATTTATATTTGTTCTGCTACAACCATAAATATGCAGAATAAAATGTGGCTGCTGGGCACTTGCTTTTTCGACTGATGAGAATATCTCTATTCAGCAAATGGAACTGTTTGTTATCTCAGTTATTACAGAATGACTGGGTTTGCACAACAGATTAGTATCTGGAAATGGACTGTTTGGCACTAGAAAATATACAAGGAGATGGAAACTGAAATATTGTTCACATGTATTTTTGGACAGTGAGAGCTTATTTATAAAAATGAATATTGCTCAAATTCCAAATGCTATGGTTGATGTAGTAATTCAGGGTTATGCCACTGGGGTAAAGGTGCACCTTGAAATGGAAGAGCCCTTTGCTATTCTCTTCTGCTGAAAGATAAGTTCTTCCTTGCTGTGATTCAGACAGAAAATGTTGCAAACTGTCAAGATATGTGCCCATGGCCAGAAGCAGCAGAAAAGAATGGCATGAGGATGGGTACAGCCACAGTTTTATTTGTTTGTTTGTTTTCAAAACTTCATTCTGATGGTTTCCAGGGCTGGGTACAGTGTTAGAATTAGCACAACGGCATTCTGTTGTTTTATAACAATAGAACTGAGAAGCAACAAAATCACCCAGCGTAAAGCAGACAGAGGCAATAAAACAAGTGACAATGTCTGGGCAAATAGAAGTGTCTTTATCTGGTGTCAAAATGATTGTAAAACTGGTGTCCCTTGAACTTACAGAGGGAGGGTATTCCAAAGTTGTAGTGCAGCCAGAGAAAAGGTCTTCTTTTTTGTACAAGTGTAATGCACTTCACCAACCAGCAGTACTCAGAGTGTTCATCAGATCTGAATGCACATGCTCCTGCTATTAAGGGAACATAGCTGGAAACTCAGAGGATCTTCTGGATCAGAACAGTCTGGCCTCATCCATCATAAGGAATGCCAAGGGTCTACAGGGATGTATCTCACAGAGGTACTAGCTAGCAGACATGTCTTCACTGAGACATGGACACCGCGTGTCCAACTTTCTCAACTTTGTGTAGGTTTGCTTGAAAATTTCACTGTATCCAACTAAGGGCACCTGAGCAAACCAAGGGACAAAGCTACATGCCTGTTTTCACCAGCCTGCTATGGGACAGTCCCTTCAGGCAAATGGAATGATGAGACTCTTCCCACAGGAGTAATGTGGGTGCCAGCAGTCACAAGGCAAGTGTCCAACTTGTAGCAGTGTAAGTTTGTACCCAACCTGAGGAGGCATCCAATGATGATGATTATGATGTTTCCTGGCCTGTACAATATGAAAGGGTACTTAAGAAAATATTGTTGCCTGCACATTTATGTCTGGACTCTGGGCAAATTGTGTCACTTTAAGGCAGCAACAGTAATTATTATATTTTCAAAGATATGCATATGTTACATTTTTGTCTTTTTAACTATTTGGCCAGTTCCTGCAGCCAGCTTATTTCTTCCACTTCCACAATATCTTAATAAACTCTCCATGCAGAAACAAATCTTTTTTTGTCCCTGTGTGTGTCAAAAGCCTTTACTCTTCAACTGGTTTTATTGCAGGATTTTATTACAAATGCAAAGGCAAAACATTTTCCATGATATAATCTCCCATATTAAAACAATAGAGCAAATCATGAATCCACCCTTTAGGAAAATGTTAGTGGCTTAACCTGCCAGGTCAGCCTAGTCCTAAAGACATCAAGAGTCACTAGAAAACCTTTGAATCTCATCTGCTCATAGGATGTCTTCCAATTAAAAGCTTTTGAATAGGGACTAGAGACAAAAGTCCTGTGAAAACTAATGACCACTTATGTGCTTTAAATCTGTGGTTCTTACAATATTTATTCAAGCAGATCTATCAATCATATTTAGTCTCTAAAAGGTCACTTCTTTCCTGACACAGAAGTCCTTGCATTAGCAATTTATTCCTCAGTTGCCACTGCAGGCTGCTCAAGAAACATGGGATGGAAAACTCAATAAATTGAAGGATTCTTTTTATCATCAAATGTGGTGCTTGAATAGCATTATAAAAGGTAAGTAGAAACATAGAAACAAAGAAACAGAGCGAGTCAGAAGGGGTCTCCCGGGCCATCTAGTCTGACCTCCGGCACCAGCCGGCTCCGCTCACGACATGCCCACCATGTGAACGTCCAGCCTATCCTTGAACACCCGCACCGATGGGGCCTCAACGACCTCTCGTGGAAGCCCATTCCACACCCTCAGAGTCCTGACTGTCAGGAAGTGCTTCCTGGCATCCAAATGGAACCTTGGCTCCCTGAGCTTTGCTCCCTTGGAGCGTGTCCTGCCTTCCTCTGCAGGGGAGAACAGGTCTCTACCCATCTCCGTGTGACATCCCCTCACATACCTGTATGTCATCAACATATGCCCTCTGAGTCTCCTCTTCTCCAGGCTGAAGAGACCCAGTTCCCTCAGTCTCGCCTCATACGGCATCCCCTGCAAACCGGCCACCAACCTTGTGGCCCTATGCTGCACTGACTCCCACCTGGCTATATCCTTTCTGTAATGAGGGGCCCAAAACTGAACACAATACTCCAGTTGCGGGCGCACCAGAGTCGTGTAGAGTGGTAGTAATACCTCTCTTGATCTAGAAGCCACACTTCTGGCTATGCAACCAAGGGTGGTGTTCACCCTCTTGACCACCGCATCACACTGCTGACTCATGTTTAGCCTGCAGTCAACCAGTACCCCAAGGTCCCTTTCACAAGTGCTGCTCGCCAGCCACTTGTCACCTAATCAGTACTTATGACACCTATTCCTATGCCCCAAGTGCAAGACCTTGCACTTATCCACATTGAACACCATCCTGTTGTCTCCTGCCCACTTCCATAGTCTGTCCAGATCCATTTGCATCTGGAGTACCTGCTCCTCAGTTGTGGCCACTGCTCCAGTTTTAGTGTCATCTGCAAATTTGATCAGCAGACTGTTCACCCCTTCTTCCACCCCGCTTGTCACTGGCCGCCATCCTGATGATTCCCCGCTAATGGTTTCCTTCTGCTTTCAGTCAGTCAACCATGCCCTAATCCACCAGACAGTGCTTTTGTGTATCCCAAAACTCCTCAGTTTCTCCACCAGGATATCATGGGGCACTTTGTCAAAGGCCTTGCTGAAATCCAGGTATACCACATCCACTGCATCCCCTCCATCTAGCCATCTCGAAACCTTGTCATAGAATTCCACAAGGTTTGTCTGGCAGGACCTGTTTTTGCGGAAGCCGTGTTGTGTGGCTGTCAGCCTCCCTTCCCTATCTAGCATCACT
>NW_025335438.1:19661089-19790284 GCF_004798865.1 Varanus komodoensis
TGGGGGTGTTCTTGAGGAGTGCAACGTTAGATTTATTTTCCTTAGCAAACCTCTAACAGGAATTAGCATAATCAACTCCCATTTTTGTTTACATAAAAGTCACTTTCAAAGCCATGAAAAAAGTTCTGTTTTCTCACACTATATTTTAATACACATTGAGTGCAAAATCACAGAGGAAGCAATTAAAAAAATATCCATATACTTCCAAACTACAGAGCACAACAATGTATCTTGGAACAGCTGACTGCATCATTTCACAAATGCATTACAAACTTCCAAAACAAAACATAACTACAAACAAAATTAATTAGTGAAATCACATTCATGAATATATTTATACACAATTCAAATATAATGAACATATCTATTAACTGAAACTGAGACTCATAGTTTTAATCTTAATTTGGGGATGGTTGTGTTTATTATATTTGTATTGTTTATAAATACATTGAGAATTATTTGCTATTTTTAAACTTTATGCTGAAAGATTGTAATACATTTCTGGATGTATTTGTGCAGTTGATTATCTCATGGCACATTTTTTCATGCTGTGTATCTTGGAGACATGTGTATAAAATTATATGTTTGGGGGAAACCCTGCGGAAGGAATTCCTCTGAAAAACATTGGGTGGACCAGCCCAAATTAAGTGTGTGCTTGTGTGCCACTTTTCGCTACTTGGTGCCTCCCTGTTTTTGGCTTTAATCATATAGCCACATCAACCTGCATACATAATATGCAGGTGAAGAGATTATGCCTGCCACATTATTGTAACTTATGTCGGAGCAATCCTTACTGAACTAAGTTATCCTCACTCCTAAAACACACATGCAGGGTTGGCTATAAATATCTTGACTATGAAAAATCATTAAATATCTAAATATAAATCCAAATAACAGGGATAAAATATTGGGACTGGCAATATCTAGCTAGATAGGTTCCAACCTATATTTTTAATAGAAGTTAAGTCTGGAATTTTCATTTAACACCTTCCATATACAGATGGAACAAGTTGGCGAAATCCAAAAATAAAAAGGTGCTGATCCTCCCTAGATAAGAACAGAGTGCCATCTAATATTTCATGAGCTCTAAACCCAGAAGAGCTTAAAATAAATATTTTTTATTTGAGATAATAACAGTGCATGCTTGTGATGCTTTATTAATTTTTGTTTAAGATTTGTACATGGAGTCTCTATTCTGCAAATATTCATCCTTGTTCTATAACAAGGGTACTAATGTTGAAAAGTCCATGGACCATTTTTGCCTTCTGGGCAATTCCCATGAGCTGCAGCTCTCCTCTTGTAAGTACACCATAGTACCTAAAGTTACATGTGGTATAAAATTCTGATATCAGCACTTTAAATGTGTGTGTGTGTGTGTGTGTGTGTGTGTGTGTTTCAATTTTGGGAAGCTGGCAATAGGAAATAGGCTGCATGTGACTCTCTTTATGCTTTATGACCACCAAATATCAGTAGGCTACAATAGCTACAGTGGTTTTAAAACACTGCACTCCATTATCAGGACCACTACAGCTCTTTATTTGTCTTCCTGCTGTACATTTGGTAGAAAACATAAAGGAGGCTTTAAGTACATGCAGCTGTATGCACGCAAGTTCTTCCATGCCACACACCCTGCAAGTTCTGGATCTTCCAAAGCCATATGCAAAGTCAGAGCATATAATAGCAGTAGATGTGTAAAATCCCTTTCACACCTTCTGTTGAACCCACTGCAATGAAGGCCTGGGTGTGGAAGATACAATCTTGCTTTCAGTTGCTCAGTGACTGAATTGTGGAAGAAAGAGCCAGGTTTGGGGTGATCTTGGACCAATGATCTCTCCATCATGAATATATTCTCCATCATCAACTGATGGAACAGATCGCCTTGGAAAGGAAAGGTAGAGCATTCTGAGCACCCCAGAGAAGGAGGGGGGGATACAAATATAAATAATCCACCCCTGTAAAGGCCAAAGAATAGTACTTTGGCTGGGATCAAAAGAGCTCAGGTGCACCAAGGGTTTGGGCATGTAGTGGGAATTTTCGATTGTTGTTTTCTTTCAACCACAGACTCACCTGTGGGTAGCCTGGGTTGGCATTCATGAAGCGCAAAGCTTCTAAGGGTACTCAGTGCTAGCTGTGCAGTTCTTTGGAGCCTGGATCCTATTGCAAGGAGGCCTCTTAAGAATGTAGTCGAAAAGGATAGAAATATATGAGGCAGTGTCATTGCCTTCTTTCAGGGCAGACATAGATTGCACCCTTTAGAAAATCTCACTGAGATTTTAAAGAAGAGAGAGCCCTTTTGCTAAAAGGTGAGGGGGGTTCAGTTTCCTTCACATTTGGATCCATATTGCCTCAGCATCTGTTGCTATCATACAATACAGTCACAGACTCCAGCAGACTAAAGCTGATTCCCATCACACATCATCTGGCCTCACATTTGTCTGCCATGCTGGATTTGGGAATGTGATAGGAAGCTAACAAAAAGCAGCGCACGCGATCCCTGCTGAGACTCTTTGTTCCTCTGAGTCTCCCCTGCTGGCTTTCAAACTCCAAATGGATCCCACCCCCCTTCTCTTTCTCTCCTGCTCTTCCTTGCATCTCTTTGAGCCTTTTTAGCCAAATGGCCTGGCCAGATCACAAGCCAGCAGGTGCTCCTCTGCTCCACATTTGCACCTTCCAAACCAAACACACACCTCTCTCCTTCAGACTTAAAAATAAATCAAGGGGAGACTATCAGTTTGTTTTACCCTTTGAAGTTTGGCTGGCTTCTGTTTACCTCTTCTGCCTGTTTCTGGGTGGATGTTCTTGACATATTCAAGTTGGTGACAGCACTTAGTGCAAAAAGAAACTGCATGGAGTAGAGGCAAACAAGGAAGCAGAGAGCAGTTGGACTTGGTCTAGGAGAGGAGCTCTCGCTCATTACACTACTGTTGTACAGACAGAAAGAATGCCAAAAAGGAACTGTAATAGCTATACAACTAGGTGTAAGCTAAGAAAAATTACTGACATTCACTCCTAGACTTTTGGATGCACTTTTTTACAATTATGTGAAAGTATTTTCCCAGTGAGACTCAGTACTGAGTTTCAACTATCCCAACAAGGTGGCCAGTTTTCTCAGCAGTCAAATGCTCAATAATATATGAAAATATATCTATAATCTGGAGACACATTAGCCTTGGCCCTGCAGTAAGGGCAAATATCCAACATGGTGATTTCAATAGGGTTGGAGATGTGTGGGGAATAACCTGTAGGACTGAATCCAAAGGACATAATAACAATATGAAGTAATGTTTTGCTGCATTGACCATGAATGATTCATTGTTCATTCATTCTACCACTGGCAACTTTCATAGATGTAGCTTTTCCAAGATCCTCACTAAAGTTACAAGATCCTCCATCTACATGGGATTTTGGTATCATTAGAACTGGGATGAGGAATCTGTGACTGTCCAGATGTTGTTGGAAAATAGCTGGCTGGGGCTGATGTTGCTGGCTGGAACAGATGGGAACTGGAGTCCAAGAACACCTCAGAAGGCCACAGGTTGCCCATCCTTATTTTAAAAACACTAGCTCTGAGGAAACTCTTTGGAACAAATGTTGCAATTTTGTCTCCCATCCAATAAATCCACATAGTACTGATATGTAACTTAAGATGCAGTGATTTAACTACCAATCTGAACAGTTTTAAGGGGGATTGGACAGGTTGGAGAAGACTGTCAGTGGCTACTAGTCCTAATAGCAATATGCTGCCTCCAGTATCTGAGGCAGTACACCAATGTACTATGTCCTGGGGAACATGGATGGGAGAGTGCTGCAGCACTCTGTTCTGCTTGTGGGCTTCACACAGTTTCATTCAAGGCAGCATTCAGCTAAGATGCCCCTCAATCTCTCAGCTACTAACTAAGGGTATTTGTGATTGAGTGGCAGTATAACCACCCAAGGGGGCATTTTTTCAGGGGTGGCACAGCATTACTAGCCATCACCATGTATCCTGCACAGATATGTTCACCAACACCCTGTCAGTAAAAGCCTTAAGATAAAGAGGATGGCAAGTAGGTAAGTAGGAAGAACTGGGTGCCAACACTAAAAAGGCCCTCCCTCTGTTAATGTAACCTCAGAAGGCAAAGCACTCAGAAAATAAATGAAATTATAACTGGCAAGCTAATCAGATTCTACAGCTATCAGGTCCCAAGCTGAGCTTTCAAACCGGCAGGCTGAACTACACTCAGAAACAAATTCATGGACAACATCACTCCTTTAGCATTCGGTATTTTGCTTCCTAGGGCCTGTTGTAATCTAGCCACAGAACTGTAGTTTGGGCATATTCTTGAAAGGCATCCACACATATATAGCATTATGCTAATCTAGACTTTGCACTAATGAATCCTGAGATTACCAGCAAAACATTAGTCTTTCAGTGTGGTAGACAGAAGAAGACATTCTAACAGCATAGATTCTGCTATGATATAAGGACTCTCCACCTTAACAGTAGTTGTGAAATGCATAGAAGTCTCTTTTGATTTTGGGCATTCACATCCCTTAACAGGATTAAAGAGAACAAAAGCACACTAAAGTGTTGTCAATTACTCTAAAAATTTCTCATTAAATAAAAATGAATCAGGGAGGCAATTCTATGATTTCAGATGACATTGTTTAGGAGTACCTGTTTTGACTACCTCTGCCTGTCATATTATATTCTGTCTTTTCCTGCAAATCAAATAAGTACATATGCCAAGCACACTTTAGCTTTAGCTTTAAACCAAAGGGACTCAGTGCTGGTGCTGTGCCTTTCATTGTTGACAACTCTTAAACTTTCTATGCAATACTGATTATACCAAGTTAGCTGAAGTTAACTGGT
The DNA here is from genome assembly GCF_004798865.1 of Varanus komodoensis. Taxonomy (NCBI): domain Eukaryota; kingdom Metazoa; phylum Chordata; class Lepidosauria; order Squamata; family Varanidae; genus Varanus; species Varanus komodoensis. Next base: position 19,665,942 of record NW_025335438.1, read on the forward strand.
TGTGATGAAGAGTAAAGAGAATTGTGGAGGGAAGAAAACATGAGGAGAGCCACACATCAAAAGGCATTTTCAGAAATGTTGTTGTCTCTCTGTGTGTGTTTTGCTGTATAGAAATTCATTGCTTAGAATGATTGATACCTTCTCCAGTTATTATTCCTTTACGTATTAATGAGTCATCCACTACAAATGAAGTTTGCTTACTTCGACAGAAGGATATGTCTACTGGGGCAACCAGACCTGTTGTAAACTTAACCTCAATCAGGAAAAAGAGAGGGCCTGTAGGAATTCAGACAACCCTGATTCCCTTTCCAGATGTGTTGTTTCCTTCCTGTGTGTCCATGTGCCAGTTTCCCACTTCTCTGCCTCAGAATCCTCTCATGAGGATCATATTAATAGCATCAGTCAGAGTTTATAGGATAAATTAAAACTGCAGAACATTTGGTGTAGCTAGGTGGCCATGTTCTTTTTTTTTTCATAGGCCAGTCCTCTATATGAAAGACTGCTGTCTATTTTGAAGCCTTTCTTTCTATGAAACCCCGCCCAGGATAGAGAATTATAAGGAGAGTTGTGTGTCTATGTTGCCCTACATCTGAACAGCAGACCAAGCTGGCCACAGAGGTGTCCTGGTCACAGCCTTCCACACTATGCTGGGATGCACTGCATTTCTGTTTAAATGAGAATAATGATTTCTCAATGGGCAACCATAGATATGAATTAGCATATGTAAATGGCATGCAAATCAGTATCCTCTTTTGTACTATTTCATGGGATGCTTTATGTTGTTTTTGCTTTTTAAATGGCCACCCTACGTACATATAGTTATATATAAAAATATGCTTCTTGGCTGAAATGTTAGTTGCTTCATTAGCTGGTTCAATTGATGTAGCCACTGCTGAACTGAAAATGCTGCTCCACTTCCTAGTTCCATCCTCAGGTCATAATAGTGGGTGGCATTTCAGCAATTTCTTCATGGGTAGCTAGAGATGACAAGGACGGGGGTGTTATGGAGATAAGCAGTGGCATTTCTTCTCCCTTCTTTTTTAATAAAGTTTGACTGTCTCAAAGTAGTGAGGGCTTTGCTATCAACAACCATGCACCTCCACAATGTCTTACTCAAAATGACAAAATGATTGGGTTTAGACAACATGATAAACCACACTCAAGGGCTAAGTATAGTTAAGAGTAGGTTGACATTGAACCATGGGTTGATGTTGGAACGTTGGTTTTCCTGTTGTGTGAACTGAGCCATACTAACCATGGTTGGATAACCATGAACAATTAACAGTTCACAAGCCATCAACAAAACATGGTTTGCCTTCATGGCTTGTTTGTGGTTAACCAACCATTTGTTAGTGCAGCTGGGTTCAAACGCCAGAATAACTCATGTTATTGTACTACAGCAATCCACAGTTGATGGAAACTTAAGCCTTTACTTACAATATATCTTGACATAGAATCATTCTAGAAAAACTGTTAGAGCAGCAGAGATATGGTGGGCCTCACTGACCCTGAGCAATGTGCTTGAACCCTAGCACCAAATGCTATATACAGTCCTCAACAATGGAAGTATACCACCAATGGTATGGTTGAGATTGCTGTTGCTAAGCCTGCGTAGTCAGCAAAAGTTTCATTAAAATGAATGAAAGTTGCTAGCAAGCAACCAGGCAATGGATCAAGATTCAAATGTTGAAAATGGATGGAGACTGACATGTTTAGTGTTTCTACCAAGATGGCATTTTGTCTTTAGACATATGTTTCCAGTTTAAAATGGGATGACTGGCTGGGAAATGCTGGGAATTGTAGTCCACAACATTTCAAGGGTGCTGGGTTGCAGAAGACTGACAGAAATCTGTCTTACCACATAAAGAGAAGACAGACACTCACCCTACCATTAACACATTTTTTCATAACAAGTTCCTGCAGTTTCAAGGGCCTCTGTGTTTGGTTTGCATACTCTGGGAGACATTTACAAAACTTGGGGTTTTGTAAAGAAATATGCCTTGACAAGGGAGTAGAAGATAATCATGAGCATGAAAAACTTGCCTATCCCATGATTTGGGGATCTTCACGCAATGTTTGCTGCATTCCAGCATTTATAGGACTAATATAATGTGACATTTGGCTTCCTCATGGGATTTCAGTTCTCAAATGGTAGAAATACCACAAGAGTACCAGATGACATTTTATTTGGCGTCATAAAGAGTTCCTTTGGGCTTTAAAGCTGCCAGTAACAAAAGTCATAACACAAATACTAAAACTCTGCACTTAATTTCTCTTCTTCCTTCTCTCTTTCTCTTTTTCTCTCAACTTTGGTCTAACTCTGTGATTCAGTGGATTAATACGCACATCAGTAATAAGTGCTATTAATCCTTGCTTCAATTCAGTACTGAATTTCCCATTCTGCAATGCACAACCAAATGGATAGTATCCATTAGTTGCTTTAATAGCCCAATTTCCTCTATGTGTAAACAAATGCCAATACATCTGGTAATTCTCAAATGACCCCATCAGCTCTCTTTGGGTTTATGAGGGTGTGCTGTGGCTGCCATCAGGTCAACCAACACTGTATTGAGCTCCTACCCTGCAGTAATGAATCTGTTTCAGGAGGTCCATTCTCTCAGAATAGCACAAACTTAAAGGCATGAGCAAAATTTCTTGAGGCAAAATAAGATGACCATTCATTGCATGACCACCACCTAGAAATGACCCGCATAGTGACTTTCAGTCTACAGAAAGCAGTTGTCCTTTAGGTTCCAGCTCCATAGTGAGTTGACTTACCACCCCTTTGCAACTGCCATAGCTGAAAAATCTCTGCTGTCCTGGACTGATTCACCTTATCACTCCTTTTCACTCTGATCACCAGACAATGGATTTTACATGGCTGTTTTTGCAGAAATCTATACTGTACAATGAAAAACTACCTTGAGTTTGATAACTTTTGCTTGATCATTACAAAGTAGGGTAAAAATATCAAAACATAGGAATGAACATAAATTGGAAGGGCAAAGTGGCCATTTAAGAGCATAAGCATAAGAAAAGCCATGCTGGCTTAGACCAATGGTCCCTCCAGACCAGTACTACATTCACACAACAACAAAGCAGCTGTCTATAAGAACCCTCGAGCAGGAGGGTACAAAGACACCCTCCTGTCCAAGATCACAAGTAACCATTGAGCACAGGCATACTGGCTCTGGAACCAGAAGTAGCATATAACCATCAAGACAAGTAACCATTGATAGCCTTCTTGTCCATGAATGTGTTCAATCCTCTTTAAGGCTGTCCAACTTAGTGGCCTCCCTACTTCCTGTGGCACTGAATTCCATAGTTCAGCTATGTACTGTGTGAAGATGTACTTCTTTTTATCTCTCCTAAATTTCCCACCTATCATCTTCATGGGATGTCCCAAGGTTCCCCAGGAACGAGGGGGAAGAATGTCTTTTTCTCTACTTTTTCCACACCATGTATAATTCTGAACACCTCTATCTTATCTCCCCTTATACTTGCCTTTTTTTAAGCTAAACAATCCCGGTTGTTATAACTGTATCTCACAAAGAAGTTGCTCAAACTTTCATTTTAGTTGCTCCTCTCTTCTTTGTCTAACTCAATACTGTCCTTTTTCAGTTGTGGTGACTAGAACTGTACACAATATTCTAAGTGCAGATACACTAACGATTTGTATAAGGGGAGTACTATCTTGCCAGTTTTATTTTCAGTTCTTCTCCTAATTATATCTAACATGGATTTTTCCTTTTGCACAGCAGCTACACACTAGGTTAAGATTTTCATTGTGTTGCCAAGTGCAACCCCAGGATCCCTTTTTTGAAGAATCCATGCTGGCTCAAAACCCATCAGCCTATACTTGTAGTTGGGATTTTTTGCCCCAGGATGCCTTGCTTACACTGACCTGCATTTGTCATTTTGATGCCCATTCATCCAGCTTGAAAATATCCTTTTGTAGCTTCTCCCAATCCCTTCTGATTTTAACCACCTTAAATAGTTTGGTGCCATCAACAAGCCTGGCCATTTCACTGTAGTCTCCTAATTCCACATCGTTTATACATATGTTGACAAGCATTGGTCCTTATACAGAACCCTGCAGGACCCCAGTGTTTACATTTCTTCATTAGGAGAGTTTACCATTTGTTCACAGTCTCTGCTTCCTATTCTTTAAGCAGTTATTGATCCATAAAGGGATCACTCAGCCTCTTATTCCATGACTGCTAACCATACCCAGGAGTCTCTGGTGAGGGACTTTGTCAAAAGCCCTTTGAAAGTCAAGGTAAACAAAGTCTACCAAATGACCCTTGTCCACATGTCCACACTCTTAAATAACTCTAATAGGTTATTGATACAGGACTTACCCTTGTGGATTTTGTTTCAGCAGGGCTTAGTCTTCTGTCTGCTAACTGAGTCTATCTTTCTTATTGCTTTAAACCAATTTATTCAGAAAAGACATTAAACTAAAAGGCTTGTAATTTCCCACCCACCCAGAATAGTGCAAATACAAAACAGTTATTTTGTTTCATAAATGCAGACCTGCAGACCATCTCCCATATTGTGTTGTGTCCAGTTCTGGGCACCTAAGTTTTAAAAAGATGCATAAAAGCTAGAAAGGGTACATAGGAGAGCTACAAGGATGAGTCAAGGACTTCAGGCAAAGCCCTATGAGGAAAGATTGAAAGAACTGGGCTTGTTCAGCCTCAGGAAGAGAAGATTGAGCTGAGATGGGATAGTACTCTACAAGTACCTGAAAGGCTGTCACAAAGAGGAAGGACAAGATCCCTTGTCATTCATTCCAGAGTGCAGGACACAGAATAATGGACTCAAGTTAAAAGAAACCAAATTTAGACTAGACACCAGGAAGAACTTCCTGACTGTCAGAGCAGTGTGACAATGGAACCTATTACCTGGGGAAGTTGTGGACTTTCCCTTGCTGGAAATATTCAAACAGTGTTTGGACAGTCATCTGAATGGGGTGGTGAAATTTAATTCCCTGCAATAGCAGGTGGTTGGACCCAGTGGTCTTCTGGCCCCTTCCAACTCTACTATTTTATTATTCTACCCAAGAAAGGAACTAGAACATGCCCCTAAAATAGTAAAATTCTTCCATTGCACCTCAGCAGTATTATATCAGCAAGAGGAGTTTGCTGTGTCAATGTAGGTGCAGCTTTCTGAATATAGCATTTGAGGGGGAAAAAAACCTTAGCATTTCACAAAATCAGGCAGCAGTTCTTTTCCTAACAGCACTTACAGTTGAAAGGCCAGCAATATCTGCAAGCCAGCTTATTCTCACAGACAAGTATAACTGGGTAGACATACTCTATTAAAACCATTAATTTGGGAAATGTTAGATGGCAAGCTCAGCTGAAAGTCAGTTGTGGAGCATGGCAACATCAAAGGGCTGATGGCCACTTACACATGTCCTGAATATTGAACGAAGCAGTGCTGAATGAATCACATTGACTGACATCAGCTCAGAAGGGAATGAAAATGCAAGTTGCATGCTGTTGTCACTGAGGCATGGCACATCACAGCATGGTTTTGGCTCCCTCACTGCTCAAAGCATCCTGAAAATGAATGAGGAACTCTATGAATTAGTCCCTTCAGTCACATTTTGTTGATAACAGTACACTACTGGATTATTTCTGCTGGTGCTATTCTTGAAATGGCTTTGGCATTTCCCGACTGACTTCTTTCTAGCTACCTAGACAGATGGATCGGTAAAAGAAATGTTGTGGTAGGTTGAACATTCACCACCCCATTCAAACAGATGGTAAGGGAAGGTTTACCTTACCATCAGTGACATCATATCATAGCAACATGAGTAACCACATGGAACTTTGGCATTATCACATTCACTTTGTGATCCCTGATTGACTCGGGATCGCATACTGAATCTCTTTCAAGCCAGAAAGCAGCAGTAGTAGCAGAATGGGAATGATGATGGAGAACTGGCTCAAGAAATGTGTGAAACAAAGGGAGCTTTAAATCAATCTCTCTCTCTCTCTCTCTCTCTCTCTCTCTCTCTCTCTCTCTCTCTCTTCCTACTAAGGATTTGATCCTGGTTAAGGACATTATAGTACACACATGTAATTTCCATTGCAAAATCATTATACTTTTGTAAAGCAATGGCCGTTTGGTTCAGAAACTCTAACTGATCTGCTGCAAATCACTTAGATCTACTAGTAGATTCCATTCTATCTTTTGTCCTCCCTAGGTCATCAATAATTTCATTTCCAGTTATCATGCAACAAAAATGTATGTGGCTAGCTGCTCATCTCCCTGAAATGGGGACTGGGATTGTGAATAGCTGGAGTAGACAAGCTTCAAATCAGATTTGCTTGCGATGCACTGCCATGCTTAATGAACATTGGTAAGATCTAGGTTGCTGCTCTATGCTACAATCTACATTTTGGGAAACTGCAAGAATGGGGTTTTAACAGAAATCTATTTTCCCCACTTAAAGGAGCAGTACAAACCTGATAGTGGGCCATATATTCCCCCAGCAGAATTTCTTTTGCTTTCCTACAGAATCCCAGAACATGAGCTGTTTTATAGAAAGAGACTGCATGTCCAAGCATAATCTAGTTTGCAGCAATTGTTCTTTGTCCATTTCACCCATGTACTACCACCTCCCAAATATGGATTATATTTTACCCTTGCCTGCTTTAGATCTGTGGCTATAGCTGGACAAAGTATGAACCAAGAAATATTTTGAGATCAAACCAAAGACTAAGCCAAGTGTTATTCCTGACCAAAGTACAGGCAAAATATTCCTGTAACTGTATCCTGTAATTGTGATGCAATCTTCTTCATGCCATGCCACAGTAAATTAATAGTAAGAAGAAATGTACTGTACACAGCAGAGTGCATTCTAGAAAGAAGGCATTCTTGATTTAACCCTGGGGTTTCCTAGTAAGGAGTGAACAAGTCATGATGCTTTGTTTATAGAGTGAAAAGTTAACACTGAAAAGCCTGGAGACCCTACTATATGTTTAATACAGTACTGGAATAACAAGGTCCCTTTGTTTGTTAATGTGTCAGCTGATGCATATTGAGCCCTTTAAGCTCAATCGCTTTTTGAATGTGCTTTGCTTATACTCCTCCACCCCAATGTTAAACATGGTTACTTGACTAGAATGGTGGGAGGGAGGGGAGCAGCAGAAGAATCTTGATGCTTTCATTGGAACCAATTTCTAATAAGTGTAGTTAGGAATGTTCTCTTTACAACTTTATCATTGATTATTATGCTTTTTATTTTTATATCATTTCTACAAATGAGCTTGTAGATATCACTGGACAAAACAAAATTCAGCCAAACTAATGGACAATCCTGTTATACCAGCAACCAGCTAATAAATGTATAATACCAGCATAGTTGGGATACTGAGGTTGTCCAGGAAGCATAGTGTGTAAGACTTAGCTGTGATACCTACTAGTTTTAGGATTATATCACAGTGCATATATCATAGTATAATGAACCAACACTTGATGCTGTCTTTAAATGAGTATTAAATTCACAATTGGACACCATATTTCACCTACTGATTGCATTTAGTATATAGTTCCTAGTAATTTAGGTTCCTAGTATAATATAGTTCCTAGTAATTTAATTTCCTCAATCCAAATTTTCCTTAAAATGTAAGCAGCCATTCTTTTTTGGATTATTCTATTCTATCTTTCCAGTGTCTGGTATATGTTAATACACTGTTAATACATTTAATATTAACTCATGAAAATGCCTTGACATGCCATTTTTATGTAATATAACAGAATAGCATGGAATGCAATGTGGGGGGGCTACTCTTTCCTGAAGGTGTTTACATTTGTATACATATATCACCCATTCACCATTTTATTTTCACACACATACATATAATAATGAGGCCCAAGATCAACCATGAGCTTCATGAGCATTCATATACCCTAATAGATTAAGTCAAACAGTAGATCCGCTAGGCACCATGGAAACTTTTCACATATTTTTTACGTGGGTCATAGCCTTCTTCTGCAGTAAAGGCCCAGGCCTAACCACTGATTGCCAACTGGCTCCAGCCATTGAAATATTCAAGGATGGTCTGAAAGAATATTTTCAGTTAATCTTACTTCAACCCATAATGAGTATCTATTAAGTATGTGCTTGTCACTTGTACAGTAGCTATGTTATTCAACCATAAATTGAACCAATGTTTCACTATTTCATGTATAAAATATGCTATCAAAACCTCACATCATTTCCAAACTTCCAAAACTGTATTCCAATGGCACTACAAGCTCCCTCACACAGTCATCAGTTTCATCAAGTATTCAAGACACTTCTCCTTTAGGCAGGTATTTTTGTGAACAAACATTTTCTTGTCCCAGTATTTGCCAAAAGGGAATAAAAGGGTCTGTGGGTACCATGTAAGTAAATTGTGGTGTTTATTTAAGCAAATGTTTATGAACACTTTTTTGTGCAGTATTTGCTTAGGTTTCGATGGGAACAAGCAGTGAAGATAGTGGGTAATATAAAAACGGAGCCAAAGAATTTAGGATGATTTCCAGAGGAAAGATGAGGGAGAGAAAATGTTGGTAGAGCCAGTTTTTATGTTCCTGGCCCAAACTGTCTAATCTGTACCCCCAAACTAATCACCTCTTCTGTCATACTACCCAGTTTTAAGCTAACCATTTTAACAAATTGGGGAGGATAAAAGGAAACTAGGGCTCACTTGAAGGGGTAGCATGTACAAGAATGTGATCAACCCCTAAAACAGCAAAGGGAACAGAATCTGTCTGTTCCAGAATTTGCCAGAGCAGAATCACTAGTGTCACATTGTATGCCCCTCAGCCATGGTTCCTGCACAGGTGTTGTAGAGGATGTCCAGAAGCAGCATGGAAGAATTAATACTGTTGCTCCTTCTAGGCTAAAGGGGCCAAGTCAGGGTGCATTGCCACAGCCCCCTCTTCCCACTCCTTGAGCCCAAACTAGGAGACACACAAATTAATCTTTAAGTCTGTTAACCTTTGGGAAATTGCATTTAAAATGTAGAAGGAATTTTATTTATTTAACTGGAAGGAGGAGTATTCTGTCTGAATATTCGTGTTGAATATTTGTGTCTATATTTTTCTAGTAGACTCACAAAGTGTTCATTTAGCCATTTACCTTTCAGCCAGCACAGTAGATATTCTGTACAAAATGTATGAAGATAATTAATTAACCAAAATAGTAAAAGGCTTGTACATATCTCTTAGTGGCAGGAGTTAGAGGGAGGAAAGAGAGAGCTAAACCAAAGGGTGGGTGTGGGGGGGAACACTTTACTGTAACCAGTCAATTTACAGGTTTCAGTAAGAGTTCCATCCACTGAAACTTCAATAAAAATATGAGCCAAGAAACCTACAAATAATATACATATTATGAAGATCACACAATTTATTTGGAAATGTTTTCTTATGGTAATGTAAACTTCAGAAAACTACAGTGAAGCCTTCTTATAAATTAGCTCTAATGCCTAAAATCCCATGAGCTACGAAAGGTTAAAAAAGAAAAACGTTAAACACATCAGTTGCTGGGTAACATGGCTTAAACTCAAACAACATTTCCTTATATAAGACCTTTTCAGAAAGAGACTACTGTGAAGTTAGTCTGAGTTCTCAGCCTATGGGTAGCATTATTTATCACAATCCTTTGATAAATAAGGTGAACATATATAGTAGCCAGAATTGCATCATTAGGAGTCTACAGAAGCAGGTTACCACAGGATTTCTTCACAGAGTTCTGTTCCACAGCCATTGAAACCCTTTTCAGACCTCACCCAACATGCATAGGGTGGGACCATGCCAGTTGGCTCCTTCACAAATCCCATCAACCTTGTCCTATAGACATCTATGCACTGAATTAAACATCTATAAAGAGAAAGTCTCTGCATGTGCATAATCCTATGAATGGAGGTTTCTACACAATCAGAAACTCTGTAGAGTTGTAGGCTTGTACATGAGTAGGCTTCTCCTTTGTAGACTTGTATTCATTATGCTGACTCCTACTCAAAATTGTAGGTTTATAAATACCTGCAGGTTCCAGTAGATTCTGAAAAAGGAAAGAGATCTGGTTTTGATTAATCCTGATATGTATTTAATAAATATTCTATTACAACTGTGTTTTTGTAAAGGTTAAACAACTAAGTAGCGAAGTTAAGCTTTCCACAGGTAGGACTAGCCATTAATTCTTTAAAGGTACAATTCTGTGCAACTTTAGACAGAAGACCTGCAGATATTTTTTGTTTGTTTGTTTGAGGCACTGTATCATATCTCATTACTGTTTCCTGCCTAAACTTGCATCCAATTGTGCCCCAAATCCAAGAAGTGGGCTCCCATGGGTAAGGCTGATCGTGTGGAAGAAGAGTGGCTCATCATTGTCACACACCTTCCCCACACAGCCCTACACCTGAGCCCTGCTAATGGGCTCTCATCACAGCTGTTCCAGACATTTCAACTTGGATCTAATAGCTCCATCACAGCATAGGGTGAGATCACCCTTTTGGAAGGATTTGTTATGTGCAAGTAGAATAGATTTTTCCAATCTTCTTCAACCTTTCATTGCAAAAAAAATGTACTTGTAGTTCAGGTGAAATAAGAGCCCTGTTCACTTGGGATTTTTAGGAACAGAAATCTGACTATGGCCAGATTATGAGATGTGATTGTATGTGTGATTTTATATAATGATTTAATTTCTATAAATAGGACTTGGCTATCAAAAAATAATCAAAGTTCTCATTATGAACTTCACAGTTATTCAGATCTGTAGAAAAGGCACAGTATCATACCGCATTACTGTCCAGAGCAGCCTGTCAGGTGCGAATGAAAGGGCTTTGTCTTGCAGAACTCTGAAACTATGAAATGTTCTTGACGCACAAGCCACTGGTTTTTAGCAAGGACCTGAAAATGCATCTTGTTAATTTAACCTTTAAAATTATGTGTGTGGATGATTTAATGATTTGCTTCATTGTTTTTCAAATTTTAACATTGTTTTAAGGTAATAAATTATTGCGAACCTCCTTGATAGCCTTTTTGCAAATGAGTCAATATTAATAATACTGTTAATAATAAATAAAATAAACAATATTCAAGCAAGTGGTGAGAGGAGAGCCAGTGTGGTGTAGTGGTTAAAAATGCAGTACTGGGACTCAGGCAATTAGGGTTCTAGTCCCCCATCAGCCATGGAGCCAACTGGGTGACGTTAGACCAGTCAAAGAGTCTCCATCAAACCTACCAAAGAGTGGTTGTTGTGGAGATAAGATTGAGAGCAGGAAGAGGAGAATGATGTAAGCTGCTTTGAGTTGGTATTAAAAAGAAAGCAGAATATAAATCTAATAAATAAATAAAATATTTTTTCTTCATTGTCAAGAGTCTTTATCTGCAAACAAAAAAGTTTATAGAATAAATGTGTTTTCTGAATACAAATTGTATGTATAAATCAAAGAAAATAAATCTTTAGACACTGTTTTCTAATAATTGTCAATATCCTAAAAGAAGTTACATTAAAAAATAACAAACTCAGCTTCAAATGGAGGCCAACTGCTTTACAATGCAGATATTTATTTATTTATTTATTTATTTATTTATTATTTAAAGTTTTTATATGCTGTCCCCTTGCTATATTGCCTCGGGATGGCTTACAGAAATAAATAAATACAAAACAAATAATAATTACAATTAAAACCCGGAAACACACTGGCTGCACCATTAAAACCTATAAATATTAAACATTATTAAAATATTGTTTGAATAAAAAGGTCTTGGCCTGGCGCCGAAAAACAAATAACGAAGGCACCAGGCAGACCTCTCTGGGGAGCGCATTCCACAGATGGGGCACCACCGCAGAGAAAGCCCTTCTCCGGGTACTTTGCTTCCTGATATCTCTCACGGAAGGCTCCCAGAGAGCCTTGGCTGCTGATCTCAAGGGGCGGGAGGGCAAATATGGACGCAGGCATTCCTTTAGGTATCCAGGTCCCAAGCTGTTAAGGGCTTTATAGGTGATTACCAACACCTTGAATTGAGCCCAGACTTTGATGGGAAGCCAGTGAAGCTGGTAGAGGACTGGGGTTATATGAGAATAATGTCTAGTCCCCGTCAGCAACCTGGCTGCTCTGTTTTGCACCATCTGAAGTATCTGGACTGTCTTCAAGGGCAGCCCCACGTAGAGAGCATTACAGAAATCCAACCGGGAAGTAACCAATGCATATGTCACTGTCGCCAGGCAGTCGTCCTCCAGGTAGGGACACAACTGATGAATTAGCCGAAGCTGATGGAAAGCGCTCCTCGCCACCACTGACACTTGAGCTTCCAAAGTCAGCTCCAGGTCGAGGAGCACTCCCAAGCTGTGAACCGTCCTTTAGAGGGAGTGCAACCCCGTTCAGGACAAGATCCAAGTCACCTACCCAGGAGTTCGAACCACCCACCAGCAGGACCTCCGTCTTGTCTGGATTGAGCTTCAGTTTATTGGCCCTCATCCAGCCCATTACTTCGGCCAGGCACTGGTTCAGTACAGCCACAGCCTCACCTGGATTGGTGGAAAAAGAGAGATAGAAATTTTTGCCTCTTTAATGTGCTTGTAATCTTATTTTTCTGGTTTTTAAATTACACCTACAATTTTAAAACAATTCAAAAGTATAGAAAGAAAAACTGTAATGATATAAGCAAAATAGAAAAGAAACATGAGCACATTATCTGAAAAAATGTTCAGCAAATTGATCACACTGGGCTTTTGAAGACTCTGGTTGTTGCTTCTTGGAGTATGCCTATCATCATCCAAAAGAGCTTTGCTAGACAGTATTGAGCAGCTGCAATAGTGGTATCAAAGAGGGATCTTGTCACCATCACTGCCAGAAAATGAGATCACAGATGGATGCTTAACTGTATGCTGTCATACTCATTCTGATTTTTTTCATCATTTATACTCTAGTTTACACTCTACACCATTTATACCATTTATACTCAACCCTGACCTTTCCTTGTCTTAAGGTCCCTGGAATACCAGTCCAAGTGAAGACTAGGGCCTCAGCATGACCGCTGGCTAAACCTGCAAGAAAATCTACAAGGGACCTCAGAAAACCACCGAGATTCATCAGATTCTTGGAGCAGACCATTAAATTCAATCCAGCTCCTCTTGCAGAGATTGCAGACAGCCTGATGGCCCAAATTATCAGGCTGACAGAGGTTCAGTGGCTAAAACAACCAGCCCACATTATTGTTGAATGTTAATGTGTCATGTCTTATTCAAACTTCCACTCAGCATATAATGTTAATTGATGGAAAGAGAGACAATGTTAGTACCTAGCATAAAATTACAAGCCTTTCTGGAACAATGAAAAGATAGGTGAGGAACAGTGACTCCTCAGAGGTGTGCCTCTGACTCACTGCAACTCGTAAGTTGATTCATACTAGCATCATTCCTCATTTATACCCATAACTGATCATGGTTGAGCCCTTGGAACCAATTACACATTGTTAGTCCCTAGCTGTAGGTTCAAGCATGAGAATTTCTAATGGAAAAAAAAGCACGATACATTCCAAGCATGATTGCGCTCATATAGGGATGTGTCGAATGTAGCATTTCATGGAATGGTGCCATGAATATCTTTAGGATGGCTATAGAATAGCTTATCAAGACCAGACAGAAGCCTTGGCAGAATGAATTCTAATGCAGCAGCAGGTATAATTGAAGATTGTCCTTGACAATCTACCCAGGATCCAAATTCTTAACAAATAAGTACCCCATAGGTAGGTGAGCCAAGAACTGAATCAGGTCCAGAAAGCATTCAAATGCAATACAGGGATGAAGTTTGCAGGATTTCAAGGATTAGGTGCAGTTCCATATTAAAGCACGCACTTTATTGCCCTACACTAGCCCCCTAGTGTAGTCTGGAATGGATCCACACTTACCATAAGAAGGTCCAATGGGAACAATGTTTATTGCTGTCTGATCCAGCATGTGCTAAAGATCAGGAGAGACAGGAGTTGATACTTCCTATCTAGTGTTTCTTAACTGGTCTGATTCTGTGGACTCATCAGTGGGTCCAATGGCCTCTGGCAGTCATTATTTACCTGATAACTAACTAGGGAGCAGGGCACAGAAGGTAATTTACCGAAAACAAGGAATATCAGAGTAATCCACAATGGATTCAAATGAGTTCAGATGTCTATGAATCTAACCTGTGGATGCTGCAGCAGACCATCTTTTCCCATGTTGCACAGATTCTGCAGATTTATAAACCAGTTGTCTTAACTTTCTAGAACTGTGCACAAATGCAGTCATACAATAGTATGAAAAATAGAAAAAATAAAGAAAACACCAACTGAAAATGCAAGTTATCCCCATAGACTAAAGTGTGAAAATACAAGTGCATTTTCAACAGCACACACTTTTCAGTGCAAACACCTGAGGAAAAGCAATTCCATCAGATAACAGATAACAGAATAAACGATGCCTCACAACCTGTGAAACATGGATGGACTAGAATTAAAATGCACAGAAACCTACTTAGGATGATGAAAGCAACTCTCGGCTACAACAGATCAGCTTCATTCCAACCTGAGAACTTCCATATATATATATATATTTGTTTATATATATATTTATATATACATATAAGTGTGTGTGTGTGTGTTTACAACTCCCAGCATCCCAGCATCTGGGGGCCACCACATTGGGGAAGAACACAGCACAAGATAATAGCTATACTGACCAATGGTCCAATATAGTGAGAAGCAAATTCATGTTGCTTCTCACTAAGTGGAAGGCTCCCACAGTAAGCAGACCTCTGCCTTCAGTTGGGCATAAAGCCACCCAGTCATGAGCTCTGTGTATCTCTGCAGTGCTGATCTGAGACAAATAGAATGGTAAGCTTCTATGGTCACTCAATTGAAAACTCTTCTCTGACAGCCAGAATAAAATTCTGCTCCTACTGAAATCAACTTCAAAACTCCCTTTGATTTTAATACAGCATTTCCACAGCTCAGTTCCTCTCAAATATCTGCCATTCATTTCTTCACCACGTTAATCATTACTCCTACTTCCAGCTATTGTTGCTTGTGTTATCTGTAAGAAACAGATATTAATATTCCAGTAGATGCAGATGTGTTACTACATACAAAGTACTAAAGCACCAATTACAGGAAAATAGTACCCTAAATATACACGCACACACAATAATGCACACACTCATACAACAGACCAAGACCTTCGGCAAGTACCCATTTGATTTCAATCAGTATTCAGAGCACTGATCGCTCATCAGATAGTTTAACATTCTGTTTTAGCGGAACATATTACTAGCTAGGAACATTAGCAAACAATGTTTGCTAACAAACACAAGTGCTGAGCAATTTCCTCTGTTGCCAAAGGCCCAAATGCATCTAGAACAGGGGTCTCAAACTCAACTTTCCTGGGGGCCACTGGAAGTAGAGTCTGGGTGAGGCTGGGCCGCATCAAGCGGTGGTGGTGGGCCGCTCATCCCACGTCACTCCTGGAGGCCGGCCCGGGCGCTGCCAGCGCTTTGAAGGCCGCAGGGCCCCTGCGCCCCACCCATCCCAGCAATTGGCCCGTGGGCCGTGAGTTTGAGACCCCTGATCTAGAACCTTAAGATGATGGAGGAGAAAAAAAGAAGCATAATGGTAAGATTTTCAACAGCTCAGTAACTTATAATCATATCAAAGTCTTGGAAAAAGTTATCTAGTCATAACTGTACCTTCCCCCTACTGTACTGATACAGCGCAAAGCAGACAGTTGGCAATCTAGTACCCTCCAGATGTTCTGGAGTACAACTCCCATAATCCCTGACTATGCTGATTGGGCAGATGGAAGGTGTAATCCAAAATTCCTGGTGGGCACCAGATTACCTATGCTGTGTTTTACTAGAAAATTGGCCCAGCAGTACCCATACTCCCATAGATATTCAGACTTTGGAAACATGGTTGTTCTACTGGTCCTGTCTGCTGTTGGATCTTTCATCTTAGATCACTCAAAGAAGTCACATATTAGTACAAAGCAAAAGATCAAATGGTGCAAAGGTTGCTTTGGCACAGAAATGAGGACCAAATCTCCAAAAGCAAAACCTGCATTTGTTTGTTTGTTTGTTTGTTTGAAGTATTTTTATGCCATTCCTCAGCTGAGAAGTTTCCCAAAGCTGCTTACTGTACATAATAATAAATTAAACAAGACAGACCCTGGCTTCAGGCTTATAATCTAAAAGGACATGACACACAAACGAAAAGGAATAGGCAAAGAGAAGGAAAAAAGCATGATTCATTTTAGCAGGTCTGGGGGAATGGTCCTAATCTCCCTCTAATCTCCGAGTTGGAATGGCTGCAGGTGGTGACAGTTGAAGGAGGAGGAATTTGAAGGAGATCTTCAACAGGACTGTTGGGAGGGTTCTGTTCTTCCCCTCATCTGCCTCAGTACTGCCAAATTTTGAGAGCAAGTTTCCAGAAAAATTGAGGAATCTGAAAGTAGAAATTCTAAAAAGGTTTCACCTCTCTTGTGGGTGAGCTCTGATGTTAGCTGGCATGGTGGTGAGCATGAAACCCACATAGAGGTCTTAGATGTTCATCCTGTGTGGTCCATCTCCAATATGAGGAAGATTCTGTCACCCTTGCTGTCTTATTCAAACCAAACACCTGGGAAGGATCAGAATAGCTGAGCTTTGGTGTTTGCATTAATTCTTCTATAAGGGGAACATGAATACTTGAGAAAGGAGTTGTGGGTATAAGAATTGTGGGCAAATTTTAAGTTAATCAGCTATTCAGTATTCTACTAATATCAGGAGCCAAACAAATGCACAAATATTCTTAGGGGCCAAAATAGACATGATGTTAAATATATCATTCTAAGATGGAACTGCCATTTTAAAGGGAAGAAAATGAGAGCCCTAATGATATGTGTCATTATTTATTTATTTATTTAGAAAATTTCTATGCCGCCCCATTTGCCGAAGCCTCGGGGCGGCTCACAACATAAATAACTTCAATTAAAATAATATAAATTAACAGTATAAAATAAGTTGCCCTGGCCAAAGAATAAAATAAATAAATACTATTAACAGTTAAAATGACGCTTGAATAAAAAGGTCTTCGCCTGGTGCCGAAAAACAAATAATGACGGTGCCAGGCAGACCTCTCTGGGGAGCGCATTCCACAGATTGGGCGCCACCGCAGAGAAAGCCCTCCTCCGAGTACTCACCCTCCTAATTTCCTTCATGGAGGGTTCCCGGAGAAGGGCCTCTCCCACAGATCTCAGGGGGCGGGCGGGCATATATGGACGTAAGCGCTCCTTCAGGTAACCAGGACCCAAGCCGTTTAGGGCTTTATAGGTCATCACCAATACCTTGAATTGGGCCGGACTTCAATGGGAAGTCAGTGAAGCTGACGGAGGACTGGAGTCATGTGAACATAACGCCCAGTCCCCGTCAGCAGCCTCGCAGCTCTATTTTGAACCAATTGAAGTATCCGGACCGTCTTCAAGGGTAGCCCCACGTAGAGCACGTTGCAGAAGTCAAGGTGGGAAGTCATATCACAGATACCTTCTACAAATAGAGTGAACCAGGGTGAGCTAACTGCATGTTTTTCTCATGGCTCGCCTTTCAGTAACCCTCTTGTATTAAAAAGAAAATCCTTTGAAAAAATTGAAAGAAAATTTTAAAATATCAGTTCACAATAACTTTAGTAGAACTTCAACACATATTCCCTAAATATACAAATTAGTATAAGTAGTCTGTATAATTGAGTAAATATCTAAATTAGATTGATGACTACAGGATATATAAATTGAAATGCAGATTCAAAAGCATTTATCCTTCCAGACTCACAGTATAACTCTCTATGCAACTGAAAAGGTTCTAAAAACCCACATTGGTTGCCCATCAATTAGTCTCCATGTCACAGGAATATAGCTTTAAAGTACACATGTATCTGCAATTATAAAAGATTTTTTGAAACCAAAATGATTGCAAACAATAACTTCAACCGAAAACAAACTTCCATAGACATGGCTTCCACTATTTGTCAGAAAAATGAAGGTGCAGAAATTTTTCAAAAAATTCTTGCCTTTCTACCAGCTTAGAAGTACAGGAAAGCTTGAATACAGTGTGTCATTGAGGTGCAGAAACCAATAACTACACAGAGCTCTCAAATTATTTACAGCCTTATGGTCAGATGGGTTTCGTACATGAAGCATTTGAAGGGGACGTGTGAGGCCTGGGTTCACATTTTTGGTCAGCCATGCAGCTTACTGGGTGGCCTTGGACAAGTCAAAATCCCTCAGAGTGGAACTGTACATTACACAAATGTGGAAACAGTGGAGATTTAGCAAGCAGCAGGTGTGTGTGCCTAACCCTTTCTCACTCAGGCCCCTGAAAACGCTCCCCACAGAACATTTAAAATAACTTCCCCAAACAAGTTCTGAAAGCAGAAGGAAGCCTTCTGGAGAAAAACTGCCCAGAGGGGGCATTTCAGGGGAGAGCTGATGGGCAAAAAAAGGGGGGGAGTAAGCAACCCCTGCAGCAATCTTCCTTGCCTTGTTACTGCAATCCAATTAACTTATCAAAAGGGGGATTAGAGAAACACACATTTGCTGAGATAACATGTAATTCTACCCTCAGCCTAGCTTTCTTGATTTTTAATTTTCACCTTCCTGGGATTTAAAAACAAATTTATCAGAAATATTTGTTATCAGAAATATCAGAAATAATTATCAGAAATATTTTATGAAATATTAACTAATAATATTTCATTTATGAACTATTAACTAATAAGACCATCAGATCTGCTAAAAATGTTCTTCTGCTCCCACTCTTCTAACAAGTATTAGGCTATTCTTTGTTAATGCAATACAGTTTTACAATCCAGACAAGACGGAGGTCCTGTTGGTAGGCGGTTCCGGCTTTGGAGAAGGTGAATTGAACCTTGTCCTGAACGGGGTTGCACTCCCTCCTAGGGATAAGGTCCGCAGCTTGGGAGTGCTCCTCGACCCGGAGCTTTCACTCGAAGCTCAGGTAACAGCAGCGGCGAGGAGCGCTTTCCTCCAGCTTCAGCTGATTCATCAGCTGCGCCCCTATCTGGACAGCCTCGCAACAGTGACTCATGCACTGGTGACTTCCCGTCTTGACTTCTGTAACGCGCTCTACGTGGGGCTGCCCTTGAAGACGGTCCGGATACTTCAATTGGTTCAAAATAGAGCTGCCAGGTTGCTGACGGGAACTGGACGTTATGCTCACATGACTCCAGTTCTCCGTCAGCTTCACTGGCTTCCCATTGAAGTCCGGGCCCAATTCAAGGTGTTGGTGATGACCTATAAAGCCCTAAACGGCTTGGGTCCTGGTTACCTGAAGGAGCGCTTACGTCCATATATGCCCAGCCGCCCCTTGAGATCAGCAGGAGAGGCCCTCCTCCGGGAGCCCTCAGTGAAGGAAATTAGGAGGGTGGCTACTCGGAGGAGGGCTTTCTCAGCGGTGGCGCCTAAGTTATGGAATGCGCTCCCCAGAGAGGTCCGCCTGGCGCCGTCGTTATTTGTTTTTCGGCGCCAGGAGAAGACCTTTTTATTTATGCAGCATTTTAAATGTTAATATTATTGAATTTTATTCGGCCAGGGCGGCTTATTTTATTTTATTGTATATATTTTAATTGTCATTGTTTTAATGTATTTTGTATTCGATGTTGTAAGCCGCCCCGAGGCCTTGGCAAGGGGCGGCATAGAAATGTTTTAATAAAAAATAAATAAATAAATAAAATACAATGACTTTCATAAGCACAGCCCATCACCATGGGCTACTAGCCCTGACAGCTGTACATTATCTCCATGTGTAGTGCATGTGTGTCCGAATTATGGTGTTCCAATGGGCACCTGTGGGAACTAGACAGGCCTATGGACTGACTAAAGAATAGCATAGTACTTATGCAGAAACCAAGATCATGTCAAAGTCCCCTAATTTACAGTTATCACATAGTTAACTATGTTTAATCCATAGTGATGGTCACTGATTTGGATAGCTTTAAAGGGATATTGGGCAAATTCATGGTGGAAGTGCTTCTATCAATGCTCGTCATGATGGCTATCTGACAGTTCCAGATTCAGAGGGAGATGCCTCTGTATACCAGTTGCTGGGGAACAAGAACAGGAGATGTTCTTGCATACATGTCCTTCTTCTGGTATCTGCCTGGCCACTGTGAAAACAGAATACTAGATAGTAGGGCCATTGGTCTGATTCAATACAGCTTTTCCTTATGCTCATAATGATTTTTCAGCATTTGTGAATCATATCTTTGAGATGAGGAAAAACTCAATGGAAACAATGTTGAGTTGAACTCTTGCCATACTTCAGGGTGGAGTCAGCTTTGTACACTTGGATTCGCTTGGTGTTATTCCATCCTTGATATTCATCCCACTACACTTACCCCAGATTTGGTTCACTTACTCTAGATTTAGGTAACTAATGTAACCAAATGTGATCATAGCTCTTCTTGAAGTGAGAAGAACGTCAAAATAATGAGGACATTTTTTTGCTTGCTGTTGAATTAGTACCATTAAAAATACAGTCAACTTTTATTAAAGTATCTGTACTCCTTTGACAACATAAATACACTAAAAATAACTGATGTCTACATAAGTAATGTTCTCTGTTTGCAACTTCATCTTCAGGAATGGCCGCTTCTGGGGTTCTGTAAATAAGCAGTGATAAAATGCAGGAAAAAAAAGGTATCACCTTAGTTTTGGAAGACAATTCTGTTATTCAGCTCCTGGCAGTACTATTAAAATAATGAAAAGTTACCTCATGTAACCCCACAAAACAGTAATATTGGATACTATCATAGTTTAGTGTGTGTGTGTGTGTGTGTTTATTTCATAAAGGTAAGTTTACTTTAAGAAGGAACCCAAACATTGTGTTAATGCAGGCTGGTAATGTGTGTGTGCACATGCCCGTGCACGTTGTATGTGCTCTGTTTCACTAGGATATTCCTCCAGAGCATATCGACAGACGGGGGGGGGGGGGTGTGCAAGATGCCTGACCTCGTCCTTCAGTGCCGAGGGCCTGTGGGTTTGGTCCAGGAACAGGAATTCCCTGTACAGACACAGAGTCGGCTGAAGGAGACAGGAGAGCAGCCTGCACAGAAGAGGACTTTGTTCAATGCCACCAAGGAAAATTTACACAACAGATACACACACACACACAAAACACCATGGAAAAGTGTATTTTTTCTAAAGTACTCTTTTCCCTAGAATACACAGGGGCTTTATTTCCTTAAAAGAAAGAGGGGGATGTATGTGCAATACATATTAGCCAAAACTAAAAACATATTAGAAAACAAAAATATATCTAAGAGCTGGATAGGATATTAATCTCTACATGCACACAATACACCACCAGGTTACTGACACAAGATCAGAGTAGAGTGGCAATATATAATGAATTGTTTTAAAAATGAAAACAAATATTAGCCACACTTGCAAATGGGAATTAAACTGTTTTCTTCTTATTCTTTCCCCTGCCCAGTGTCTTTCACTGGCCAGAAACCCCAGTCTGCTTTAGTAGTAAAGAAGTACACAAAACATTTATAAAATGACATTTTAAGAACATCAGCTGTTGATGTAGGACTATGTAGGGTTCTGTAATGACATATAACACTTCATCTTTTTGTTCATCAGGAAAAGTCACTGCTAGCATGTGGCTAAGAGTAAATTTTGTTATATAAGGATGTCCAAGTGGAAAATGGTTAAAAAAAATTATTTGTAATAAACCAGTTGCAGCAATGTGACTAATAGAAGCTGTTTGTGCCTTCCCACAAGGAGGGTTTAATGGCCCAGAGCTTTTCAAGAACAGAATCAGAGGCAGAATTAGGAGGCAATCCCCTAGGACTGGAGACCCAAATATTTTCTTTGGCTCTCCAAATCCCTGGGAGGACGCCCTGTTGTCCGTGGACACTTGCTTAACTCTGTTACATCGGATCCCCCGGGATAAGCTGGCTTTTTGCCCACATTTGTTTCACCTTTTGTTGTCCTTTCCTTCACACATGCATATATTTTTGCTTGAGGGGTGCATTGTTGTCGTTGTTTAATCAATTCACTTCCTCTCATCATCCAGATGTCCCTTTTTACAAATATGGGTGTTCTTGGTAGAGAGGCTAATAAACACACACAAACACCCATACATGAGGGGGTGGAACGCAAGATCTAACACAAGTTCTGAACAAAATAAATGTCTGTAGACACACATGCTCAAACACTCACATATGAATGCACCCAAATATACTGTATTACTAAATGTGCAGAGTTGATGAACTGAGGTTTGAGAACCATCGCACTACTTAGCCTTCAAAGAATATGTGGGTGATGCAAACAAAATCATTTTTGAATATGACAGCTACTTTCTTTGGTCCCAAAGCCAATGACAGTGCCCTGTTCCTGCATTTATTAAACTAGAGTAAGCAACTTGTGAGTAGACATACTGTTGATGCTTACTTATGAGTAGAGATACAGAGACCTGTTGTTTCGAATGCTATTTGAAGGGCTGCCGAGTGAATCAGTCTTTCTTATTTTTGAATACATATGCAGAGGCTTGTCCTGATTATTTGTGCATGGACATGGTGCTCATGCTTACCTCTGAGTAGACATGCTCACTACCATTCATTGCTAACAATTCAATGTTGGGAGATAGATGTTTAAATCTAGCCCACTTTTTCAAGTTGCCCTAGCCACTTTGGCCTTTGTCCCCACATATTAAAATGCACATAACATTCTGCATTGTGCTGTTTATCATATCCAGAGGCAAAAACATTCCAGTGTGGTGTGCTGGTTAAAGTGATTGGGGAGCTGGGAGCTCCTGGTTCTAACCCTCACTCAGCCATGAGACTCACTGGGTGACTTTGGGCCAGTCACTCATTCTCAGCCTACCCTACCTCACAGGGTTGTTGTTGTGAAGATAAAATGGAGCTGTGTGAGCCACCATGGGTTCCTCACAAGAGGAAAAATGAGGAGTATAAATGCAATGTAATAATAGCCGTAATAATTCTGTTTAGCTTAAGTCCATGTGTTTGCTGCTTTGTTTAACTGATGTTATTATCTATTTTGAGGCTATACTGGATGTGGCATTAACCTGGCTATTGGCATCACCCCTTCATTCTGGAAACAAATCATAGTCTCCCTGTGAGCAGCTGCAGAAAACATTCCATTGGAGCCTTTCCCCCTTCAGTTTCTTGGCCAGTTTCTTGGTTAGCAGAAAATCTGTTAGTGGCTCAGGACTGATCTCTATATCAGCGACATAGGTGGTCTGCTGGGTTTGGATTCTTTATATTTGGGAATTTTGGCAATAATATTACCCCATCTCATTGGAAACCCCAGTGACCGTCTATTTAAAACAGAGCTGTAGGCAAATGAATTATGATATTACTTTAAATAACTGTGGCTATAGCAAATGTGTATAATAGGAGCAAAGACACCCCCTTCTTCATTAAAATATTTTGAAGAACATAGCTGAAAACAAGGCAAGAAACCAGCTTCCCAGATTGCATTCTGAAAACAGAGCCAGCAGTGGCTGATTAAGATTCCAGGTTTGTTGCTCTGGCAGAACTGCATTGATATGAAGCTTATCCCTGAGTCATAGCAGTCTAGAGTCTGAGATAAAGCTACCTGAGAATGATTTTAATTAGGGATGACAGTGGGGATTTGGGATTCCAGAATGGGAGTCAAGTTGGGAACAATTTCACCAAGTGTAAAGATAGGAAGCCTTTTCTAAGCTTATTTGGCAATATCAGAAACTGTTCCAGGTACCACCAGAAAATGACTGTCATAGGAGGCATGAAAAGGAGAAGAAATCTGCCCAAAAGTCTGAGTACAGGGCAGGGTTTAGGGACCTGAGTTAAGTTAAGCAACTCCTTTGAACCCACAGTTTTCAGCACAAAACAAAATCTATTTCACAGCAATCCTAGCTACTGTAAGAAACTGAGTTATTGGTGGGGCGGGGAGAGGGAGGGCTTGAGCATCTTGGTGGAAGCCCAGAAACGTACCACAAGTACATTGGTAATATGAAGCATTAGTCACCATGTGGTGGTCTTTTTTATTCCTTGCAGTTTCATCTGCTTTTATTTTTAAGAGTTAGCAGAGTTTCTTATGTTCCACTGTGGGCATGGGATGCTAGAGAACACAACCTTTATAATCCAGTCTGACTGAGATAGGCAAGATGAGCATTTTTGCTGTATATTTACAAGTGCTCACGTTCATGCTGGAAACTGACACCAGCTTTTCCCATATTCTTCCAACTGCATACAGTCCACCATGTAATTCAGGAATGCAATTCTGTGTGCCTGTGAAGAATTAAAATCAGAGTTTTAGTGGATTTCTTATTTGGACCAATGTGTCCAGGCTAAGACATGTGGGTATTATACTGTGACTTACACACTTGTCCTATGTTTATTAACTAGAAATAAGTCCCACTCTGTTTAGCAAAAGCTGGTGTGATGCAGTGGTGGCTCGGGTGATCATGATTCTTCTCTCCATTCAGCCATCAAGGTCACTGGGTGACTTTGGGCCAGTCACCAACTCGCAACCTAATCTGCTTTATAGAGTTTTCTGAGGATAAAGTGGGGAAGAGGGAACCTTGCAAACTGCCTTGGGTTCCTTACAAAAGGAAGAAAGCTGTCCAGAGATGCATCGTGATTGGACAGGTTAGAAATATCCCAAATAAATAAATAGGAAAGGTAAGGTGAAAATGTAATGTAATCATAACAGTTAACATATTTGCTTATTTATCTGGCCAGGGTGACTTCTTTTATAATTTCTTTTATATCTTTTATTTATTTTATATTGTTAATTTTAATTTTATATTGATATTTTTGTATTTTATTGTATTTTATTGTGTTGTAAGCCGCCCTGAGGCTTCGGCAAGGGGTGGCATAGAAATGTTCAAATAAATAAATAAACAAACAAACAAACAGTAGGACAAATGCTATTGAGCTCAATAAGGCTTACATTTTCATAGAACTCTTGGTAAGGTGCTCGTTCTCATATCTTCCACTTGAGAATTGTTGGTTACTCTTATTTATCAGGGTCATTTCTAATTTCCACCATTTTTGTTCTAGATCTGGACATTTATCTCTTCTCAAATACCACCTAGGGGATGTTTTTAAAGCTTTGGGAAGAAGAGGGAAAATTCAGAAGCAAGCCTGAGCCTTGGAGGAAAAAACACTTTGTATTCCCATTCCTTGTCTGGTCAAGCTCTATAACCATTCCTAATTCCAACAGCTAATACCATTATGAAAAGGAGTTATTACAGGTGGTCTAAATCACATGATCCCAGTGAGGAAAAAAACCATTCTGACTCATTTTCCCTTTTCCATTAGTCCTTTTTATGCCAGATTGCATTCCCTAATTACTCTCACTAGAATGGTGTTCTTGTTGCCTGGACAACAGTCCATGGAGGTTGCTGCCTCTCAAACAAGCTTTGTCATCTAAGCTTGCACCAGGGTCATTAGGAAACCCTGACTAGCACATTGGTGGGGTTAGCAAGCCATAATCCTGGGCCACTTTACATGATCGCCAATCTGTTTAACAAACCATGGTGGCATGTTAAACATGCTTCACTTTCCAGTAACATGCTGGCCCAAGCAGCTTAATTATCCTTCTCAGCAGAGCTGACATGGTCATCCAGACCTGCTTTGGGTGGGTAGCTGCTGTGGTTAATAAACCACCTGGAACCATCTAAACCGAAAATGTCATGGCAAGTCATGCATGCAATGATTAGGGAAATCTGGCTGGCACACAAGGCAGGGAAACTAAACCACTGTGGCTAATTTCTATTGCACAAACTGGACCAGAAAAGTCTTTTTCATATATGTTTCATTGTTCTATGGAAATGCTGTACAATGTACAATATATGAGAACAAACATTGCTTATGTGGTACATAAAGTGAGCACAGTAGGTTATAACTTTTCTTATTGATTTGTGAATTATTTTTAACCACCTTTCAGATGCCAACCCATCCAAAAGTGTATTAAAAGTTCAAAAGTTCAAAACATTAAAAATTAAACACAAACATAATTAAACATCCCAAGCAACCTTATAAATCATAATAGCAATGTTTAAATATCAAAAGGTGGCTTAATTATTTACTTAAACAGGTTGTTGTTGATGATATTTTAATCCTAGTCTGTATAAAAGTATTGACTAAGTAATATCCAGTTTGTTGTGACAAATGCTTTTTGTCCATTTGGCACTAAAAAAAAAAAAGAGGGGGGTGGAATCTGCCTTGGACTGAAGCCATCTAAAAACCCTTGTGAAAGTATCCCACCAGTAATAGGCTTTTTCACTGACTCTAATTAAGGTGGAAGCACAAATGATTACAGTTAAAAATAAAATAGATATTTTATTTTTAACTGTAATATCACTGTAGATATTAACTTCTGTGAACTCTCAAATTACAGTGTTAGTGAAACTTTGCACAACAGAAAGTATTTCTGGGAAATAAGGGTGGGTTGATACCAAAATAAAATTCACACACAGCAACAATTGTTTGCTTTTCAATATGAAAACATGCATTGTATTTTCAAATTTTCTGTAATGGCAGTACCCACAGAAAAACCAACTGCCTAGAACAGAATGATCCTTTATGAAAAAAAATGTGGTTGCAATTTCTCTTTCAAGAGATTGCTCATTAAATAACTATTTTCAAAAGCTGTTAAAGGAACATGGTAAAGTTAGAAATCCTTTACTATGTATTTCCATTTAGCATGAAATATTCCTCATCATGATCATGAGAGCTGACATTTCTTTTTGATATAGTGCCTAAGGTAACCCCTAAAAAAAAGGAGTGGTTCTGCTGTAACCGTTGACTTTTTTCAGACAGCTAAGGGTTTTTTTTTAATTCACTTCCTTTCCATGCTGAGTTTGTCAGTTCTCCAGTGTAATACTGAAAAGTGTCTTATTTCACCTCCTTGAGCGCGCGCGCTCTTTCCCTCACAAGAAGAATAGATTTTGATTCAAGAAAATAAAACTTAAACTGGTTACAATTATATTGCTCAGCATCAATGTGTAAACTGCACAACAATGTTCTGGCACAAGAGTAAAAAATATAAGGCATTACCCAAGTCAGCCTGTGCACCAGGGGTATCCATCTCTACAGCTACAAGGATCCAACAATTTTAAAAACTACCTTAAATGAGAAGAAAGTATAATTTCCAGAATGGGACAAGGCAGCAAAAGAACAAACAAACAAACAAACAAACAAAAACTCCGGAAGAAAACTCTGGAAGAAAACTCCACTCGCTTTTCTGTTCTTTTCTGTTCTGGCAACAAGTATTTCTGCTAGTTTCCAGGAGTGCTTTCCATTGCACTGGTCATGAACCTTGCTTGCCCAAGAGATCAAGAGATGCACAAAGGCTGTACTGGATACTGACACATACAATATTACAGATATGGATATATCTATATGGTATGTCTTGTCCAAAGAACAGCTATGATACCAACCAAATTCTCCCTTGTTTCTTATCCAGGAACAGTTTACAACAAGTCAAAGTTTGTGAATCAGGATACTTACTAGGATACCTTGTCTCCAAGAAAATAATCATAAATTTTAATCCTGACATTTACCAAAATCATAGAATTTGGATTACCCATGGACCAACAAGACTTCATGTTTATATAATATTTACATCATAGTCCCAGAGGCAGGGCTGTCTTAACAGCTTTATGGGCCCCTGGCAAAACAGTGTACTGGGGCCCCTACAACAACTACAACTACTGTTAATTTTGGAAGTTTTCCAATTTTTCAAGGGTTAACATACACAGATTATTATGGGGCCCACTGGCAAGTGCCCATCAGGCTCATGCGTTAAGACAGCCCTGCCCAGATGGGCTTTATTACCTGTTCAATCGATAGTAGAAGCCACTTGTGCAGGCATTTTAAGGACTCTTCAAACATGATGCATTTCCCATATTGCAATACATTTGTCCTAGGACTTATGCAGGAGTAGCTCAAGACATGTTGCTGCCTGCGGTGAAGGACAAGATAGCATCCCCTCTGATTCCAGGTACAAAAGCCAACTGAAGTGGTATTGGGCCTTCCTTCAACAGTGGTGATCAGACAGTGCTCTGTCTGAAGGCAGTTAGCTAACTTAGGAATGATAGAGCCTGTTGAGTGATGGACAGGTCTTCCTCTAGCATCTTGCTGCTACCTCTAAGCATCTGCCTGAGACAACAGCTTCACTCTACCTAATGGCAGGGTCCGATACTAATGTGTGATTAATACACACAGTTCTATTTCACTGATCTGACATAGAGGAATGTACAGTTCATGTAAAGGTTGCAGGTAATCGTTTACAGTTGGTTTGCATAATTTAATAACATGGAGGTCTAGAAATCCTACATATGTGATCCAGTGACTTGTATGAACTTTTGTGACCTAACATAACTGATTCTTGGTTGAATCATAGAGACCTTTGACAATGCTGCATAGCTAGGAAGAGTGTAAATAAAACATAAATAGTCCACAAATTCAGACCAGTGCAAGACTTGTCAGATGCTGAAGAAGCAATTCAGAGGTTTTCAAAGTTCTGTGGAGCCATTTCATACTTCTGCACAACAGTGTTTCTGTGTAAGGCACAGTGACTTTGAACAATACAGCTGGTTACAAAATGTTGGGGTGGTGGTGGAGGAAACAGTAACAATCTCTTTAGGAAAAAGCATGTCTGATATAGCTTCTGATCAATGGCCATGAATAGAGTTTTCTTTGATTTCTGCTGACATCTGTGTTCTATGCAGCCAGCCTTCTCTTCTTGTCTTGAACCAAACTTTTAGCCTTTATTGACTGTTTACAGACATTGCTGAAGAAGACTCAAATAATATGTAGGAATGAAGCAAGGACAGTATGTACTCTCGGAAGGTGATCATTGTTCATCTTAATGAAAGACTAGGTAACACATCTTCAGCGTTTTATGCAAGGTGCTTTAATGGTTATACATATTTCCTCGGGGCACTACATTTAGAAAATGGCAAACTCTGGCAGCGTTGAGCTAGAACCTAGTTTCTTAACCATATGAAACACAGCAAGAGGAACAGGAAATAAAGTCTTGTTGGATATAATTTTTACTATTTGTTTATTACATTTCTATACTGTCCAACAGCCAAAACTAAAAACCATGCTGTTCCAGAAAAATTAGCCAGATAATTGAAGAACTCTTGGTTCAATGTGCAAAATATAGCCACAAGCAAGGAGTCAAGATCCTTACCCAGAGCAGCAGGCTAGGTTCCAGCTCAGATAAGGAACAGCTGGTCAAATCTATCAGCCCAGAAACGTTAGAAGAACTCCCACTCAGAGGGGACTGAGAGGGGCAAGTCCAGTTCAACATTTCAGAGGAACCAAGGACAGCCCAGGCTGAGATCTCTAAGGACCTCCAAAATCCATGCCCATAGAGCTTCCACCCTCTCAGGAACAGGAACCCTTCATGCCAGAGAGCTGCATGCACAGCAACTCAACAGAAAAGGCTGGAAGGACTTGAATGGAACAGAGAAGAAGTGTTAGACCCGAAGGCTGTCCCTTTAACAAAGCAGAGTGGACTTAACTGGGGTAGACTGCAAGGAGAGGATCCTTGGGCCTCAGTACATTTCCAGCTTTCATCAAAGCAAGTTCATGCTCTGTGGGCTCTCTTTCTAGACCAGGATAGAATAGAACATGCTCTCAGTTCACCAGCTCTGATCAGACCCAATAGGCATAGTCTCTAGAATATATCCCAGAATCTTGTGCTACACACAATAGTTATTCAGCAGACATATCAATGTAGAAAGGATTCCCTGAAGGCAACAAAATATGAAAACCACTGATGTGAAACATAGCTAGTCAAGTTATACAGTTACCTTCCTGTGAATGAGTTAATATATAATCAAATTAACTCATTCACAGGAAGGTAAAGAGTAGATTAATGAAAGGGTCATGATAATCTAGCCCAATGCCGTTCATCAAAGCAGGAGTATGTACAAAACTCAGATGATTCTGTTTAGGATAATTGTTTTTAGTGGGGCATAGGATGCCATGAAACTGGTGGGTTTCAATAGAGTTAAGAATGTTCTTGGCAACAGAAGAGGCTCAAGGAAATGGAGTTACCAAGCAGCAAAGCTACACTTTATTTATTTATTTATTTATTTATTTAAACATTTTTATGCTGCCCCATTCGCCGAAGCCTCGGGTGGCTTACAACACTAAGTTAAAATAATTATAATATAAATTAAAAATATAAATATTAATTTAAAAATACAAAAATACAGTATAAAATAAGCCGCCCTGGCCAGATAAAATCTAATAATATTGACAGTTAAAATGCCGCTTGAATAAAAAGATCTTCGCCTGGCGCCGAAAAACAAATAACGACAGCGCCAGGAGGACCTCTCTGGGGAGCGCGTTCCATAACTTAGGCGCCACCGCAGAGAAAGCCCTCCTCCGAGTACCCACCCTCCTAATTTCTTTCACGGAGGGTTCCCGGAGAAGGGCCTCCCCCGCCGATCTCAAGGGGCGGCTGGGCATATATGGATGCAAGCGCTCCTTCAGGTAACCAGGACCCAAGCCGTTTAGGGCTTTATAGGTCATCACCAACACCTTGAATTGGGCCCGGACTTCAATGGGAAGCCAGTGAAGCTGACGGAGGACTGGAGTCATGTGAACACAACGCCCAGTCCCCGTCAGCAGCCTGACAGCTCTATTTTGAACCAACTGAAGTATCCGGACTGTCTTCAAGGGTAGCCCCATGTAGAGCCCGTTACAGAAGTCGAGATGGGAAGTCACCAGGACATGTGTCACTGTCGCGAGGCAGTCGTACTCCAGATAGGGGCGCAGCTGGTGAATCAGCCGAAGCTGGAGGAAAGCGCTCCTCGCCGCTGCTGTCACCTGAGCTTCTAGTGAAAGCTCCTGATCGAGGAGCACTCCCAAGCTGCAGAGCTTGTCCCTAAGAGGGAGTGCAACCCCATTCAGAACAAGGTTCAGTTCACCCTCTCCGAAGCCCGAACCACCAACCAACAGGACCTCCATCTTGTCTGAATTGAGCTTCAGTTTATTGGCCCTCATCCAGCCCATTACCTCGGCCAGGCACCGGTTCAGTACAGCCACTGCCTCACCTGGATTGGTGGAAAACAAGAGGTAGAGCTGGGTATCATCAGCGTACTGATGGTTCCGCAGCCCACACCTCCTGATGACCTCTCCCAGCGGTTTCATGTAGATGTTGAACAGCAACGGGGACAAAATGGACCCCTGTGGTACTCCATGGCATAACTGCCATGGTGCAGAGCCATAGTCCCCCAGCACCACCTTCTGGAACTGGCAATTGAGATAGGAGCGGAACCACTGCAAAGCAGTGCCTCCGACCCCCAATCCCGCAAGCCTATCCAGAAGGATACCATGGTCGATGGTATCGAAAGCTGCTGAGAGGTCCAGGAGAACCAACAGGGACGCACTCCCCCTGTCCTTCTCCCTGCACAGGTCATCGTACAGGGCGACCAAGGCAGATTCAGTACCGTACCTGGGTCTGAAGCCGGACTGAAATGGGTCCAGACAATCAGTTTCATCCAAGAGAGCTTGCAGTTGTCCTGCCACCACCCGCTCCAACACCTTGCCCAGAAACGGGATGTTGGCCACTTGTCTATAATTAGTGGCCATCTCTGGATCCAGTGACGCCTTCTTCAGGACTGGTCGGACTACCGCCTCCTTTAAAGGGGCAGGCACCCAACCCTCCCTCAGAGAAGCATTAATCACTTCCAAAATCCAGGTCCCAATCCCGTGCTTGGAATTATTTAGTAACCAAGACGGGCAAGGGTCCAATAGGCAAGTGGTGGGACATACTCGTCCAAGCACCTTGTCCACATCATCAGGCCGCAATAACTGAAATTCATCCAGTAATTCTGGACCAGACGGCGGCATTTATGAACCACTCCACACATTACAAGAAGGAAAAAAGTGGATCTGCGCAAGACTGAGACTGCTAGTGAAGAAGGATCTCATATGCATCCCAGGGAGATGCCCAGGGATGTAGCTTGGTAAGGGCACATGCTTTGTAAGCAGAAGGTCTCACATTCAATCAGAATTCAATCAGGTCTCACATTCAAGCAGAATGGTAAGGGCACATGCTTTGTAAGCAGAAGGTCTCACATTCAATCCTCATCTCCAGGTAGGGCTAAAAATGCTGCCTGAAACTCTGATGATCCATTGTTGGTCTGTGTTGACACTGAACTAGATGGTCCAATTATCCAACTGATCATAAGGGCAGCTTCCTGTGTTCCAATGTTCCAAATGTATATGGTATGCCTGCACCTGCCATGTGGAAGCAATACTCAGATCCTCACTTTGCATTATAAATATGTGTGCTTACTGAAAGCACAAAACCTGCTTATATTAGTAATGTGAAAAATTAGCCTTAAGGCAAGTAGAAAAGAACAGAACAGAACACTTCTGTTGTAGAGGTTTAAATATGAACTTCCTTGCCCTGATATGCCTCTTGTACAAAGTTGAAATCTTTCCTACCTTTCCTCCCTTCCTGTTTCATTTTGCTGAAATTATCTGCTCATATGATTCAGAGGTAGTTACACCATATCCTAAATGAGGTGTTTTGTACCTGAATCAAGGATGACTCAAGAGAAAAATCTGTTATTATCTCCATGTCATTCTATTGCAAATTTAAACAACTCTCCCTTGTCCCACAGAACAATGCTTGGAAAAAACCTTAAGTGTACTAGCATAGGCTGCTTATGGATCCATACCAAATGATCCCACACCATAAGTATAAAATTAATCCACTTGCCCTCTCACTGGCACACACAATAAAGACTATATGTACTATTTGCATTACTAAATGGGGGTGGGGACTTAATTTTACATGGCATACATTTCATTATTATGAAGTGGGTGCTCTTAAGGAAAACACTTCCTTTTTTCTAGGGAAGGGCAGGAGGGAGGAAGCAAGTAGTGTCAGGAAATTTAGTCTTATCACAGCACCTTGCGGCAGCTTCTTCCAGGGAACAATGTGCCAGCAGGCCAAAATGACACACCTGCATTGAGAAATATGCATTCTATTACATTAATTAAGAAACACATGTAAACAGAGAAATCTTTAAATACTGAAGCCATGCTTAACAAGAAAATTAAGTACATGGGCTAGTCCATCAATAGGTTCCCAGTAGATCATCCAGACTCATGAGTTCTGATGCACACACAGAGTTCCTACAGGCATGTCGAAATCCATTTAACGGGGATTTGCTGAGGTTGAAAGCAGTCCAGAGTGCTGGCTGCAGAGCACAAGAGCTCAGTAAAATGCTACAATTATGTGTATCTTCATATAATTAAATATGTATGGATTCATGAAATTAAGCAGAATTCTGATTAGAATGCCAATTTTTATAAGAGGAGTAAATGTTTAATTTGAAAGAGGAGAAAGTGGAGAAAGTGGAGAAAGTGGAAAAGGAAGATGAACCTATGAAACAAGTGCTAAGATAATTCAGCCTTCATCACACTGTTCATAACTGGGGGTGGGGGGTGGGAATCACTGTGAAGTGTACTTACCAAGGCAAAAATCCTTCTCTGTTGCAGTAGTGGAAAGTGGTGAATATGGATTTTTTTAGTTTAGTTTTCAGAGTTTGCTGTACATCTGTAATCTTTCTGAGTTGAGTGAATTCATGCAAACCCTTATTATAGATGTCTGCTATAGTCTTCCTATATCATAATTTTCACATCTTTGATTGGTTGTCCATTTTCAGTTTGGAAAATGAAAGCAAATTACATCAAGTTATGTATATATTCCATTTTCAATACACTTAAAGCAAGAACAACCTATGTACCATTCTTGCCCAGAGCTGTTGACTCTTCCTATAAATCTGTTGCTAGCTGCTAGTGCGGGCTTGCATACCTCTCCTCCTAATACTAGGGCTTGACAGTAATGTGTACTCAGCCTACTAGAAAAGGTGGTACTTAAAGAAATTGGCGCAAGCAAGGCAGGTGAAGCCTGGAAGGGTTTTCCATCTGCAGCAACGGATGCCCATTTTTAGTTTTTACACACTGTTTTTCAGAGACTTCCCCCTGCCAACCCACCAAAAAATGATCAGTTAAGTTGTATTTCCAGCACAAGTTTGTGCTTTTGTTTTAAGCCTGGTGATTTAAAAAAAACCTGGTTCATTTGCACTTGAGATGTGATTAGATTTCTTTCATTGTGTGCAAATATGCTTAAAATGTTTCCTTTGAACCAATGTGATACAGGGTGCTAATATCAAAATCTAATATAACCAATTCAAGTTTGCAACATTTTCCCCTGCCAGAGACAATCCACCTCATGAGTTCTGTGAAGGTTTCATTCATTTTAATAGAACTGGTATGAGAGGATTATATTCAAAGGACTATAAAAAGAGTTTTGCTGCTTTTCTTACACTAGAACTGAGCTTATATATAACTGAGTAGGAACTAGTGGTTTTTCTTTATCTTGTTACCTGAGATTCTTTCAGCTTCAAATATCAGAGACTGAATCTATGACCTAATACCTGAATTTAGGTAGGTATATCTTTGACCACCAAACTAGGGACTCTGCCCTACACATGTGAACAAAAATTTATTCCATTCATCTTGTTCAAGTTCAGCTTTTTAATCTATGTTTTGTGGACTTTTAACAGCTAACCATATCTGTCTTTTGAAATAATACTGATGCACTGAGACAGTTTTTCAAGGAAAGCAAAATGATTGATCTAATAAGTCATCTGCTGATCCTATTTGCAAATTGAGAGGGGAACTCATACTGTACTCAGAGGATAGTGATCAAGAAAAATCTCAGAGAACAGTATGAAGAAGGTTTAAGTAGATTATTATGATTACCATGATTTATCACTCTGCTGAAAAGGCAGTTCTGCTGCAGCTTGTATCACCTTCCACAATCATTCCTTATTTTTGATCAGACAAATGTTCAAAAAGTCTACATAACTGCAGATGCTTACCTGGAAGTAAGCCCCACTGAGATCAATAGGAATGATTTCTGATTGCACATGTATAAAAGCTTGTTGTTAGCTATAGGAAAATGTGACTTCTTCAAAAAGTATGCATCTTAAGTTAATTATAAAAAACATTTTCTTCCTGGCATAAAATTAAAGCTTCTTTGTTCTCTTACATCCCCCTTTATTTGCATCTTTCTTCCTGCCTTATTCCCTTGTTCCATTACTCTTTCATATTTGGTGACATTTTACTGTAACTGCTGAAACTGTATTAGGATGGTAATAATACAGTGAAAGCCATTATCTGTTAGATTTTGCTTACCTACAATAGGTAACTTTGTGGGTAAGGGCACAGTCCTATGCATGTTTAGACAGGAAAAAAAAGAAGTCCTACAACTTCCCCCATGCTGCTGGGAATGCTGGAAGTTACAGGACTTTCTTCTGTCTCAGCATGCATAGGATTGCACCCTCATACGAGATGTTCATATGCTAGATAGCTAGGCACAGCTGACAGGCACTTTCCTTCATTCACTTAAATAGGTAACTAAGTGCCACAGGTAAGATGATATAGATCTTTTAGAGATGTATTCATTTCCTTTACATAGGTATGTCACAACACTGGTCTATAGTTGTGAGGGGCAATGCCAAGAAGGATTCACTCTGAGGATGTTGAGACAAGAAGGCACCACCGTTGGAAAAGTATCTAGCAGTTGAGTAGTTACTGACACTATGGCACAGAGACATATTGTGCCATGCAAGGCATTCTGCTGTGCAAGCCCTGTCCAAAGCATACCTCCCCCCTGCAAAAGCCTTCCACAGTCTCCCTTCGTTTTAAAGAGGCTTGAGTGGAAGAGTGGTCCAATGGCTTATGGTCTATAGACAGCCAGGAAGACCTCTGCCAGTAGCACTGAGCAACAACCCAGGCTATTTCTGAGGGTCCTTTGCTGCTGCTTCCTTGCATGTGTCTCTCCTTCCCAGTATCCCTTACATACCTGACATGAGAGGGAGGGTTTGCCTGCAGAATGTGGCCCTCTAGCAAATGAACAGCACAGTGGCAGACAAATCGCACCAAACAGCACAATACTTTCCATTATGTCCTAATCGCTCTATTTGAAAATGGTTATCATGAGCTTATACGGCTGCGTGAGTCAGAGACCTCTCCCTGTCTCCAGAGAAGCAGTCCTGGAGCAGGCTGCCACGCGCCTGCTGCACCTGATTGTCTCATCGGCACATTCCAGTGAACAAAGGCAGACGAGCTGAGGCAGAGCCCGGGACACTGATACACTTGTTCTATCCCCACAGGTGTAGCAGCCTTCTGTTTTGAAAACTCCTGGGTGTAGGCGTTAAGAACTGCATTCTTTCTTTAATTTGTACTCACTCCTTTTCCAGGCGGATGGAACCATAGCCAACAGCAACACTTGGAACAGAAACACAAACTTAAGTGTGAAGGGAGCATGGCAGCAGAAAATCACTGCACAGAAATCCCCTGTCTGTGGTCAGAGACAGCAACTTCCTGACAGCAGGTGGTCAGCCTAGGATCCCAGCATCTTGAAACTTTAACTGTAATTAGCAAAGTGGCCATTCATATAAAAGGAAATGGCTGTGTGTGTGTGTGTGTGTGTGTGTGTGTGTCCCACCTCTCTCCCTCTCTTTCTCCCTCTTCCCTTCCCTCTCCCCCCTCTTCCCCATCCCATGTTCTCTCGTGTGTTCTCTCTCTCTCTCTCTCTCTCTCTCTCTCTCTCTCTCTCTCTCTCTCTCTCTCTCACACACACACACACACACACACAGAGGATGTTAGAAGACAATGATTCTGAATGCCTGTATCAACCAATTGGAGGGAGACAATGATGAAATGCAGTTGTGGTCTGTGATAGCAACCTTCCATCTCAGATAGTACCAAGGTCTTTGCAGCATGAGGCTCTGGAGGTCATAAAGAGCATTGGAGGACAATGAGAGATGAGTCAGGCTGTTTCAGAATATGTGTGGTAGGCGACAGTTCCAAAGCTGAGGTAGCAGCCTGAAAGGCAATTACAGCAAGATAAAGCAGGGCTGAGGAGACCAGGGCAAAGCAAAAAGTTAAACTGTGAGCAGCAATCAGGGATATAGTCAAGCAAGATGCTGTGGAGAAGTCTGTTGCCCTTCTCCAATGACAAATTGTTCAACCTGAGCAACTGAAGCATGTTATATAAATTATACAAATGGAAGCTTCATGCAGATGGTTCCTCACAATCTTGACTCCTGCTCCCAAGAGGCTTCTGTCTAGAGATGGTGCTGAAATGCCTTACTCTGGGTTGATGAATGCATTTGTCTGGCTACATGACAAACTGAGGGCATTCCTCTGATATGCTTTCCCCCAGCTCGGAATATTAAGCATTATTCATAGCCTGTATTGTCAATGTTCCAGAGACCACCTGCTCTACTCTTCATGAAATATGCGCAGACTTGATTCTTTCTGGCAAGACTATGTATGGAGGTTGCTCCCCATCCAGATCTAAAACCCTCTGTTATTCAAGGATGTCAGTGTGGTTTCCATTTGTTGTCCTGTCATGGCTGATACTCCTGGCTGGGTATGAATCATTATGATCACTTGGGGTATCATGCAGCTATTCACCAACAATATGAGACTGAAGAGATCTCAAGGTTTCTTTGCTTGCTTGCTTGCTTGCTTGCTTGCTTGTTTTTATTTGCTTGCCAAGAAATACTGAGCCATGTTCCAATCAAGCTGAGATGAGTTTGGCCATCACTACCTCTAATCAGAAGATCCTGACCCAACTATCTATATTTCTCAATGTAGAATAATTGAGTATAAAATACAGTTAGGCCTTGACATATTACAGAAGAACATTAGTGTATTAGGGGTGTGTGAGGAATCTGTTCTGTGTGGGAAATCTGCTGGATTCCCTGTTTTTGTCTCCCAGACTCAAGTCTGCTTGGCAGAGGCCCAGAGACTGAGTTACTAGAGAATGCTCCAGAGTTTGTGAGACAGCAAGAGGAAAAGAAAGTTGGCTGCTGGGAATGATGTCTGGGGAAGGTTGCTGGTTGCATAGCTTTGGGGACTGTGCTAAGTGGTCTACAAGCATTCACAGACTTCCTCTTGACTGGGCTAAGCATGACAGAAAGTCTGTGGATTCTGGGGGGACAGATTCCAAAAGTGTTTGGCCCAACCCTATAGTCTATACATTTCCATGTTCAATTATCATCTGAGTTTGCAGAGGCTTCTATTTAGAAACTGGGAAGGGAATTAGCTTCTGCTCATAGAAATGGGGATTTCTACATTAGATGATAAAGGTGCTGCTCTTGCATCACTCCTTGCATTTACTCCAGAGTTATACCCCTGGTTGGTATGACTGCAACCAATGAAACTGAACTATGTAGTGCCCAAAATAATAGACATTTAGGTGATAAGGAAAATGGCATTTAGGAGTCTGATAATCCATGTACTCTTCACTTTCTGAGCCATAAGCAAAGCTGGGGGGGGGGGGGGATTATGTCTTGAGCAAGTTTCTACCTCTCAGGTTTTTCTTCCTACCTGCAAAATGGTACATCATCTGGGATATGATTTGCCATCCAGTTATGGTTAGTCCTATTCAGACCAGTTGGCTTAAATATGCATAATTATAGATGGAATTTCTGAGAGGATTTTTAAAAAGGAATTTGAAACTTTTTTCATTAGTTTGCTGTTTCAAAATATGGGACATACTGGGGCTACACAACATTATACTTGACTGTCAGGTTTACATTGGTTTAAGCATGGGCTGAGAGAGAGATTTCAAAATACTTCATGGACTGTAAGCTTTTCCAATCTTTTAACAGAGTACCACTTACCCTTTGCCAATTTGGAAAAGTACATCATAAATATCTGCTAATTTTACACAAGTGTACTTCTGTTATCTTGAACTCTCTTTGATAAGTAACCTTCGGCTCATTTTCTGCCTGCTTTTGCAAAGTAAATCCAGCCCCACTTCCAATACAAGTTTAGACAACATGGTTAAATTAACAGCTTGAACATTACCAAAAAAAAGATTAGGATAATTAATGCCAAGATTATAGAACTGGGAGTGTTTTATACAGTAGGTAGGGCCACTATTTGGGAGGCCAAATGAAACCTTTTACCACCAACTTGAAACAGGTTCTAACAGTGATCCATGAGAAAAAAAAATTCTCCATGACCTTGAAAAACTTGGGCCAAGTTTTTAAAATGGATGCCTTCTGGCAGTGATCTAAAGCTACAAAGTCAGAATAATGGACAGTTCTCATAATGGTAAACAGCAGGTTGCACAAGGACCTGCATTGGGGCTGATGCTTTTCAACTTATTCATAAATAATTTTGAGATAGCGTGAACAATAAAGCAGCTGTACTTGCAGGCAACACCAAGGTATTCAGAGTGGTTAAAATGAAACAGGATTGTGAAGTGTTCCACATGAATCTCCCTGAACCAAGGGGATTTTGGGGTTGTGGTGGATAACTTAGGAAAATCTCAGCCCATTGTTCAGTCTCTATGAAAAGGCAAATTCTATGTTGGTGATCATTAGGAAAGAAATGAAAAAACAGAACTTCCAATATCATAATGCTGCCATACAAATCTATGGTGTGACTACGTGAATACTGTGCATATTTCTTTAACCACACCACAAAAGGATAAGGTAGAACTAGAAAAGAAGCAGGAAAGGCAACCAAAATTACCAAGGCAGTGGATGAATTCTCCTATGAAGAAAGTAAAGTCACAATGTTTGGAATTTTTAGCATAGAAAAATGGTAAGCAAGGAGAGATGTATAAAATTATGCATGCAATGAAGCAAATGTATAAAGAGGATTTTTCTCCCTTATCTTTCTCACAATATAATCTGGGGCCATCTAATGAAGTGGGAGATTCAGGACAGATAAAAGGAAATACTTCTCCATACAGCAGTTAGCTGAACTATGAGCTTCACCTCCCTAAGATGCAGCAATAGTCACTGATTAAGATGACCTGAAAGGAAAATTAGAAAAATTCATGAAGAACAGTGCTATCAAATATTACTAATCCTGGTGGGAAAATGCTGTATACCAGCTATTGAAGAACCTGACAGGGGGGGATGCTATTGGTTGGCCACTGTGCAGACAGAATGCTGGCCTAGATGACTCTTGCTCTGAGCTAGCATGGATCTTCTTATATTATGTTCTCATATTAAGGAGATCTCAAAACCAGAAGCCTTTTCTTCCTTTTCCCATAGTGTAGCACCAAATGTGTAACTACATGGTAAATCTCTACAAAATCTCTTTCTTGTGCCTGGGTATATCTTTATAACCTTCTTTACTCATCCTCAATATTACAATAATACACCCCATATGCCAAACTGTATTTCGCAGCAAACACATCATAATAGCTTATGCTGCCCACATTGCAAAATTCTACAAGCACAGAACTGGACTTGCATGCTTATAATCTTATACAACCAAAAACACACCTGGGAGTACGTCCCATTCAGAAAAAGAGGGACTAACTTTCAAATAGTGATGTGAATAATTTCACTGTAGAGGCGCAGTCCTGCACATACCTTTGTAAATCCCACTTAATATATTTTATTTCTGTGTAGCCATGAAGTGCTGCAAGAATGTGAAGCTGAAGTAAGTCAGTGTTGGTATAAAAAGGAAAAAAAATGTGCCTAAACATAGTCAAAATGTGCCACTGCTTATTCAACACTGAGATTAGTCCATTTCATTAGGTATAATTTTGAAAAACTTTAGTCTAGAGCTAAAGAATTAACACAGGGAAATTACATCAGTGTTTCACTTCTCCTGATAATCTGAGAGGCAAGAGCTTGGGGTCAGTTTTGTTCTTAGAAAGGCCATGATCAAAGCATACTACACTGTTTGAGGTTCCAGGCTGCTAGAGCCTACCTAATCCTCTTTTTAGGTAATATAAGACATGTTCAGCTACCCATGAGCCCACCATTAATGAGGTTTTGGTGTCATGTTTTAATTGATTAAAATTAAATATGTTAATGAAAATCTGATACTTTAATGATACTTTACTTATTTCCAACAAACTTAGGCAGTTTAAAAATTAAGCAAATGTTTCCCTCTTCCTTTTTTCATACTTTCTGAAAAATCACTTGAAAATGGAAAAGATGTTACACATTGTGCATGCTGTTAGTGGGTTTTATGTAGCTGCCATCTATGCTTTGTTCTTGCTGAAAAGGTATCATCACCATCACCATCATCACCATCATCACTAACATCATCCTCATTAATAGCTCAAAAGCTCTTCAAGTAGCCATCTTCAAGGATATGAAATGAACATTTGAAAGGGTTCTTCTGCATGAGCAGTTGCCAAAGTATGCATCAGCCACGCCATCCCAGCTGATATGCAGTCAGCATGACAGAGGCCATAGCTCTAGAACTCACTTTGTGGGATGTGATTCCTGCTCAACAAGAAGGAAGCAGCCCTAAGTACATATGTCCATACATGTGTGGGAGCCCCTCCTGGCTGATGCTCGTCATGCATTGGCCAGGTGTGCAGCTGATGCATGTGACAACATCAATGGCAGGAGTAGGCAATGGGGTGCCTGTTGCAGCAACTTCCTTGGCACTGGCTAGCATGCTTTATCTGTCATTATCCTCATCCTTTTATTCTTATTCTTAAATAGAAAGAATTCTAACTGGCAGCTGGGATCACTTCAAAGCAGACTGGGGGCCTATAGTTACCCTTGTCTTTTTCCCCTATGAATGTCAGTGGGCAACACCTGAAACTCAGACAAATTCTTAAGAAATTAAGGTGTAAGGTGGCTGCAGTGTGCCCATTTTGCAGTGGTGGCCTGGATATTTTCTCAAATTACTAAATGAGCCCGCAGACCCCAAAAGTTTGCCTACTCCTGATCTAGCATACATTAAAAACTGAACTGGACTAACAGATTCTCGTCCATTTGCACCAGCAAAATTCAATAGAAGAGGTCCATGAAGAAGATCCTGTTGGGTCTGCCTTCAGTATAGCTGTTAAAAATGTGGAGAAAAATGTTGGCAAGCCTTATTCAAGACCACAGAAACAGGTGAATACACTGAGATTCAAATGCAAACCTTTAAGAGTAGAAAACCTCAAAATTCTCTTTCTGAATAGACATATGTGTCTATTTTGAGGTGTCCCATATTGAGATTTTTAAATCAAAAGGTTTAAAACCTCTTTATGAAGAAATGTGCTAATTTTGGTATGCAATCAAAAGACGAATCAAACAAAATACTTATCCCTCTCTAGGGATAGATCAGAAAGTAGTTTCACTTCATTTTTAATGACGATTTGCTCAGTTCACACCTTCCATACTAAACACAGAGTTTGACAAAGTCTATGATTGTGTGCCATACATTTCTGAGCTTGGGATGTGATTTGCAGAACAAAAAACATCAGCATGCATAGTTTTGAAAAATGCATATGAAACATGTATTTTAAAAAATATGCACAAATCAATAGAAGAAAAATGTGTATGTTTCAAAGATGTATGTATATATATACTTAAAGAAAGTACAATATTAATGTCTGATATTGAATTGAGTTGGAATGAACCCTGAGACAGAATTCAGAAAACCATAGTGAGCTTACATTTTGCTGATTCACACAACCTTAGCTGTATTTCTATATGGTAGTGACATGTT
The DNA here is from genome assembly GCF_004798865.1 of Varanus komodoensis. Lineage (NCBI taxonomy): Eukaryota > Metazoa > Chordata > Lepidosauria > Squamata > Varanidae > Varanus > Varanus komodoensis. Next base: position 19,708,530 of record NW_025335438.1, read on the forward strand.
TTAATTCTTTGGTTAAATCTATGCCCTATAAAGGACAAAACTAATGTCATAATAGTGCATCATCTCTGTCAGATTATATAGAGTTGGGTTGCTAATATAATCCAAAGAAAGGATTGTGTCTATCATGTCATGGATAGGAAGAAGCAGAATTGATCCAGCTAGTATTCATGAATTAAAGTTTACTGGGCAAGGTGGGGGGAAAGTTACTTTCTTTTCTGTTTGCCCTAATAGCATTGCAAATATCAAATGGCAGATATCAGAGTGACAGCTCTTCTTTTCAAAAGCTATTGAGAAGTAAAGAAGATATAATCATTTGGGTAAAGCAGGATATGGAACAGGCTAGGGCCTGTACTGAAAAGCATTCACCCAGTTATTTCACTGAAAGAAGGAGACACTTGCCTATGGCAGGTGCAAAATTCAGGCAGTGTGCAGATTGCCTCAAGAAAGGGGAAAAAAATCTGCAGAAAATGTTGGGACTTGTTCTAAACCTCCTCAACAATTATTCACATCTTTCACTCTCCTCCACATTACTCGTGCCCTCCCCTTGAATATTTTCAGTTTCTTCTTGCCTCCAAGCAAGACTGTGGTTTGCAAGGATTTGAGTTGGGATGGTGGTAAAGAACACAGGCACTTTATGAAGCTAGAATTTTTATTAAAAATTTGAAATCAATGAAATTATAGCTTTAAAAATATTTGGGAAATGCTTACATCTCTTTAACTCTTTAGCATATGTATTTAACAGAGTGTTGTCTCTGTTTGTTTTAAACCATTAGCAAATGTTTAATTTCTAAAGTGTTTCTGATATCTGAAGTGTGGTTTAAAACTAACTTATTAATGATCTGCTTGCAGATGTGTAAACTATGCTCTGCAGAGTTGTATCACACAATTATTATATAGTAGAAACATTTCTCTTTCATCAGTAGCTTATTCTAAATTGGGCAGCCTGCTTGCTCACTGGTCTAGGAAATAGTTATCACAAACTACTCTAGCATTGTTTTCCAGCTGCTGCCCACCTGTAGAGTGTGAGTCTAGTAGATAATCCTGTTTAAGACTGCACATAGAGATGTGCAAGGAATCTGGTTGAGGGGGCAGGTGAAACTGCACAGATTGTCTCTAGAAATTTATTATCATCATTTCTATACTGCCTTTTTTTCCTCTTGTGTGGAACCCAAAGCAGCTTACATAGCTTCATTTTATCTTGACAACAAAAACCCTGAAAACTAGGTTGGGTTGAAAATCTGTGGCTAGCGCAAAGTCACCCAGTGAGCTTCAAGCCTAAGTGAGGACTAGGATCCAGATCTCCTGGGTCCCCATTTCAGCACACTAACTGCAAAAGCACATGCATATTATCCTGGTTGTATAATATTATATTATGCACAAACTGCAGCTATTAAAAAAACACCTCAGCACAATTTTGGTCCTCAGGTTGGTGAAGTGTCAAAAATCTGCCAATCACAAGTGGATCTAGATTCTCCATGGTGCCCATCTTACTTGCAAGCAAACCAGGCAAAAGGTATGCACTTTTAAGTATTTCTGATTTTGGTAGAGGGGATGAAATGATGCCACTCAGCAAACCAACAGGAATCTAACTTTTAAAAGATCGCTTTTGGCTGGATGGTGCAACTGACTGTGGAAACATGAAAGGTGCATACTCTGGCTTGATTTGAGAAAGTTTCTAGGAAGGCCTCTCACTGTAGCAATTTATCAAGGGACAAACATCTGTTTGATGGTAAAATTCCCATTGCAGGGGACCTAACTTTTGTACACATTTCCCCACTTTTAAAATAATTATGCAATCATGGCCAGTTTAAAAAATGGAAGTCAACATGCTAACTCAGCTTGCATCAGCTGAAGTTGGTGGCAGTACAGACTTGACAGGATGGAATGCATGAATCTGAACTGAAAATATTTATTGAACTTTCATCCCCCACTGGATTTGTCTAACATTTTTTCCCATTACCTCTGTCTCCAACATGCTAAATGCTTCCTCTTTTCGCATACCAGCAGCTGCCATGGGTAAGGATTGCCCAGTCCTCTGGCATTTTGATATGTATGGATACCTTTGCTGGCTCAGTAGCCACAGGTGAACTGTCAAAGAGCCACATGTTTGCACTAGCATTGTTGAGTCCTGTTGGAAGGATATACAAACTAGTCCCAGTGCCAGTTATAATTAGCAACAGTGTTTCCATGACCAAAAGTGCTCACTTGTCTTCAGTGGTAAACATCTGCCTCTCCTCTGGAAGTGGATGTACAACCACAACAGTAATATGTTGGTCTTTGGTCATTTGCTTATACATAAAGCTAAGAAGTGTTATAGCTCCTCAGATTTAACTGTGGCAGCAATTATGTGATCAATAAAGAAAAAATACAGTCAGTTCAAGTGCAACCCGTCTGCAATTTCGCAGGTATGATATAGTAATATGTGCATTGTCATGTTTTATACAAATATTTGTAATCATTTTGTCAAACTATAACACTGTAATCAACAGACAGACATCTATTTTTCTTTCAGTTTGTATACAATTTTGACCTCGCCCTTAGAACAAATTTGAGGGGGAAGGAAGGGAAAGGAAGTCATTTCATGCTTATTGATCATACGATGCATGTCAATTTTACCATCATTGCTTGGAGAGACAGACTATTCTTGAAACAAGATTATGCTGTGGCCTCATGCTTTATTTTCTTTGGACCTGTTGCCAGCCCTGCTGTGTTGCTAGCAGATTCTCCTTTTGCCCACAGCAGATGAGAAGGGAGAGGAAAAACATGGATAGTCAGAGAAGATGCACCTGTTTAATCACATATTGGTGCCTCAGAACATGTAAAAAAGCATAAGCACCACCTCTGAAGATACTGGACACTACATAAAGGAAATCACCAGGAAATGAGGAAATCTGACACCTGACTTTAGAACTCCACCCCTGGTTTGGCATAACAATTGTGTCATGATCTGACACTGAGAAGTGTGCAGAGAATAGTTGTCATGTCACAGTCATTGCTGTCTGGAAAAACAAAACACAGCAATGCTTGACTTAAGGTATTCTAGCAGGAAGGAAGTCCTGCTGCTGAAATGTGACTGAATGAATGCCATAAAACTGCCAAAGGGCATTAAAAGTATGCAGAACACGAACTTCTTCAACAGCTGCATCTGCATTCAGGTCAAGCTGGACATGACTCTAATGCTTCTCTGCCTTCTGTGTGCTGCTTTTAACAAATGCACATAAGATGAGCAGGGGTGGATCATTATCAGGACCACAGAAGGCATGGGTGGGGGGGTTAACCCCTTCTCCTCTGCTGCAGTCATGAGGGTTGCCAGTGTTTGCATTTGGAGGAAATCCCCTGTCTGAGCAAATAGCAGCGCCAGAGTGCCAATTTTCCTTACAACTTCAGTAGGAGAGAAAAAGATTAAATTCCCCTCCACACCTGCTGCAGTCCTGATGATTTTCAGCCTTCTGGGTTCATGTTATTTGCATTTTAAAATCTGCAGATTAAATGCAGAGACACATTCAGCATCACCCCTAGTTTGGCCTTTACACATAAAATTCTATTGATGACACCTATCAGCATGTAATAAAATCTTTCCTGTTAATTTTCTGCTTCAGAGTGCTGACAACCCTCCCATGTAAATTCAGTTTACAATCTAAAGAAGTACCCCATCCTCAACTACGTAATTATCCAATGACCTTTGAAAGTGGCAACTGTATAAACTAATGTTAACAACAACCATGAAAGCCAGAGTGCATTGGGAAGATGCAGTTTGCAAGGGGCTCTTTCTTTTAGTTAGGGATTGAAGGAGCCAAATGTGGGTTGTGTATTATTGCTCAAGCTCAGGAGCTGCTTGAGACAAGCACTGACCTGCACACATTTTTTCAGTCCCTGCCCTTAATAGTATGAGCAACAGTCAGGAAAACAGCCCTTTAAAAAAATGTAAGGGGTTCAAAATGTGCCTGAATCATCATTATCAGAAAGCTGCTGAATATTTAGAATTCTGTACCCTGATAAAATGGCTGTGCAAGTCCTAAGAGATGCAGGTTGTGCAACTGATCCAATGCAGCTTCTTAGTTTGCATTCCTGGAATAAAATTCCCTCAAGGGACTAGGTGTTATGCTGTTGTTGTGTTTCTTGTGAATGCACTTGTCTTTCACTGTCTCTCACCCACGTAGCCTTACGTACCAAATGCTGGAGAGAGATTCATGTAATAAAGCACTATTTCTGGTTGTTGTTCACCTTTTAGTTTTTGAAGCAGCTTCTGAAATAAATAGTAGCTCATTCCAGCAACTGTTACAGAGGGCGTGAACTTGATGTGGTGGACTCTCATTCCTTAGAGGCTCTTAAGTAGAAGCTTTGTGGCCACCTCTCAGAGTTGGCATTGTCAGATAGCTAGGAAAGATGGCTTTGATCGCCTTTCCAGTTCCATGATTCTGTGGAAATAAATATCAGAGGTAGTGTGGGAAGAGCATAGGATGCAAGCAGGTGGGATGCAATGGGACTCTTCTGCATTTTAATCATGTGGCAAAGGAATTTAGGATGCTGCACTTAGAAAGGCCCAATGAACTCCATAGGTTTACTCCTAAGGTTAAATGCACAGGATTGCATTGTGACAAGAGCTAAACATCTCCCATACAGCTGTTGTAAGAATAACTGGTCACTTTAGGTGGACAGTCAGTGACTGGCCCTAAGACACCCAGTGAGTTTTGTGGCTGAGAGGCAACTAGAACCTGGGACTCTGTCCAACACTGTGACTACAACACTGCACTGGCTGTCTTTAGTTATATTTGTAATGAGCAGCTTCCAGTTTCCAGTTCATTTGACTATATCCTTAAGATCTCAGTGGTTCTTGAAAGCAAGGCATACACCTGTAACGTAGTCTAAATTTGAACAGTACTTTCCAGACCCACTTTTGATGTTACAAATTTGAGATGAAATGCCACTGAATGGGCCAATGCATTGCAAAAGTGTCTTGGTAGCACATTGACTGCAATTATGAGGAAATTGCACTTAACCACATGTTTTATGAGGGTGGGGTTTGGGGTTTTGTTTTGTTTTTGTTTTGTTTTGTTTTTTGGTCTCTTTGATTAAAACAACTTTTTGTGTTTTCCTTTAACAAAAGTGCTTCAATTGGGAGAGACACAAGAAAGCAGATTATTACATTAAGCATAATGAGAGATGTGAGCATTTAAAAGCTAAAAAATTCCATATTAAACTGCCTGTTTGGCTGATCATCAGCGAATACTGCATCACTGCATGGCACCTGTACATTCTGATATGTTGTCATAACCCTCCAGGCTATGTAAACAAGCAAGTCTTGACATGTTGCTGGCTGACTTCAGTAATCAGAGAGACAGACAAAGCAATCTCTGTAGGAGCCAGGAATATGTACATGTGCTCACACACATAGACAAGTCATACAACTGAGCAAACAAGATGACTTTACAAGAAAATTAAACAAGGATCCCAAATGTTAATTTTTCAACATCCATATGGAGAAAACTCATTCTTCGAAGAACCTTGATTCAGAGCAAATGAGCTGTAGCAAGGCAATTTGTCTCAAAATGTGATTGCAATGGTCATGTGGATCCTTCTGGACATTTGAAGCAGAGAGGGCAAAGAAATTTATTCCATTTGTGCATTAATGCAAGTTTGCTTGATTTCCACAACTGAACTCAAACTTGCTTATCTCTCAAAATTCACACTTCTCTGAATTTTGTAATGGAATTCTGCAGGCAAACAGTATGTACAAAAAATGCACATATTCATGAAAATAATGTTGAAAAGTATGTTGTACTTGAAAAACTGCTTGCCAAAAATTAGTATTAGGAGAAATCCATTTTTTTTAATGGCTGCTTTAAAAAATGGAATGAACTGAATTCAAGATCAGAAAAATATCTTAGAATTCAGGACAAGGAAGCCTTAAGACTGGAAACATGAAAAACAGATTACTGGAAATTGAGGATGCTAGGAGTTTCAGTTTTTGGAGGATGGAAATTTTGAGAAAGCACATGCTCTACCACAGAGCTACAGCCACTTCCCAGATACAGAAAGAGATGATGGATGTCTGCACTGAATTTCTGTTTTCTTTTCCTTAGCACCTAAGTACATGGCTTTCCATGACATCACAGATGATTTTTGCCTGCGTAGCACCAGTAGGCTATCAGAGCAGAACAGCCACCCCTGAAGTACAGACCATGTTTTTAAGTATGGTTGTGAGTGTCACCATTTTTTAAGACAAGGCATAGGGCTTTTGGAACAGTGAATCTACTGAATCAGTCAAACTGGATCTGCCCACATGGGTATGAATCACTGCTTTTCACTATTTTAGTTGAAGCAGGTCCATAAGAGTGAACTATTAGAAAAATACTCAGTTTCAAATCTGTGCTGTGCAAACATGTAATATCCACCTAATTAGAAGCTGGCTGTAGATATTTGTTCTCCTATTTGTTCATGATATATTACCTCATTTACTCATGCAAATTGGGGGAAGAGGGAAATCGTAGGAAAATCTTCCAGCTAAGGCTCAGATTATTCTTTTGAAAAATTCAAAAGTTTGCCAAAAAACATTTCCTGCAATTAGCCCTCTAGTCTCAAGGCTTCTTTAGAATCACAAGACAGATAAGCTTTCTCAAAACACTGACTGTTCAGCCTTGATGCATCCGATCAAACCTCCTATCCAGCCCTTAGACTCAAGAGACAGTTTGAATGTAGCTCCTTGGCATAAACTATTTAAAAAGTCCAAACTCAGTTGCCTATTTCAGTGACACATGTTCTGCAAAGCCACCTGATGGCAAAGTCCTGATCTCATGGCACATGTATATGAGTCCCAGAGAAACTAACAACTCTTGGTGAATATTGATTTTTTAAAAACTTAGAAACATCTGAACAGCCAAGCTGTTTTTTCAACCAGATCAAATCATTAAGAGCATCATGTGATACAGTGCATGTCACATGCTAGTTAAATGCATTGACTGCTCTGTGATTGAAATGCAGCCACATGTTGCATACCTAAAAGATGTTCTGCTGGCACTATCTATTCAGAAGGCTGCCCCCCTGTGGTACTGTTCTTTCTTGCTGAGGAGAAATGAGGCACTTGTTGCATGTGCACACACACACCCCTATAACCTGTTTCTGCGAGAGGCATTGGGTTCCACAGCACGGTAGCCTTAGTGCACCATATATGCAAAGCAATTAAAGTAAGCTGTTGGAATCTTTCTTGGTTAAGTAAATCTGGAAATCCTTCTAAAAGCATGGGAACGAAGGAACAAAGCTCTTCACAGTGACTGAGACTGGAGATTTAACAATGCTATTAAAAGCTGGGTTTAGATTCAGCAATGAGTTTGTGATGGTTTGTTTATTGTGAGTATTGTCTCACAACGGCTTTGAGTTGTGTGAGCTTCATTTATAGAAGGACAATACCTGAATTAAAGTGGCCTCTCCCTGCTTAGTTCAAGTTCAGCTAAGGTTGCATCTACTGTAAGCTCCAATTTCAAGGAATGCAATTGATCCTAGCAAATCACTCATTCCTGCCTAGGGTTGTTGTTGAGAGTGATCACCTGCTTTATATATTTGGAGTCTGAGAAGTTCGGCCAGCTTCCAGCATTCAGTAGATTAGGGTGCAATCATGACCCTTAAAATTTGTGGACTATTCTCCCAATTCCTCGTCTCTGCCTTCTACGGCAGGAGGGGGTTCAGTAACTTGGTTAGCACAGTTTGCTTTATTGTAATGTACCAGCCATGTGAAAAGGGAGGCATACCTGGTAGCTGGCTTCAGGTAAGATGAAGGCCAGTATCGGCAACTGTATTGTTCATTGAACATAAAAGGTTGTTGGTGCTTCTTCAAGGAAATGGAGCTTGTGTATTAACTTCCAAGTTTTACTGGTAACAAAATGAATGGCTCTGAAGAAGAAGCAACCCCAAGCTTTGCAATTCTTCTTGTTGCCACTGCTGCTGCTGTTGTTAATAATAATAAAAATGTTATTTCTATATCACCGAATAGTCACAGCTTTCTGGGGAGTACACAATTTCTCAAAAATACAAAAAAGAGATACAATAATGAAAAAGATACTGATATAACTACAGAGATGGTCAGATTTTTACAACCAAACAGGTATATTGCCATTGCTTTTCTCAGTTGCAGAATGAAGATCCCCTCCACGGCTTCTTTTCCTGAACCAATCTTGTTTGATATAAGAATGAAAGTGTCAAATCTCCTGGCCCATGTGTCATTTTGACAGAAGAAACCAATGTACACATGCATTGGTTTCCTTCACCAAAATGAAAGCTTTTGCTGGAAGAATTTCCTTCCCAAAAATGGGGCACGAGGAATGTGTGTTTTAAAAATAACCATATTTTATCCACAGTATATCATCTTTGGTTCAGATTCAGTATAGAAACTACAGTTCTTGTCAAGACTAGAGACGTTACTTTCTTTTGAATTTGCTTTTATTTCCTTAAATGCAGCTTCACATTTCCTCTTGAAGCTATTAAAATTGGGGTTAGATTCAGCAATGAATTTGTGATGATTTATTTATTGTGCGTATTGTCTCACAATGGCTTTGAGTTATGTGAGCTTCTTTTATGAAAGGACAATACCTGAATTAAAGTGGCTTCTGCCTGCCTTCTCACTCAAAGAATTTCTTGTACTGAAAATGAGTGTGTCATATGGGGTAGCAATGGCCTGCAAACAACAGCCATCTTCATTTCCTAAGAAGTCTCTGAGCATCACATGTGATGTTTATGGGGAAAGAGAACAGGAGCAGCTGAAAGCCTTCACTTATCTTTGAAGCATCTCAGGTGCCAGTAAAAAAGTTGGGAGGGGGGAAGGATGAATGTCTCAGTGGGTGATGGGAACGATATCTGAGGGCATTGTGCGCCCACTGGCCCTATTTTGCCTACTCCGGGGATGCACACTAATGTGGAAGTAGCCCCCATCCAGTTCAGTGGGAATTCTGAATAGTCATGCATAAATCTGTGCTGAAGGCAATACTTCTGTCTCCAGGCTTGTCAGACCTTTAGTTTCCAGCTAGGCCTGCTGGAAAAAATACACTAGCCAATTGCTAGAGATAATGTTGCATGCCAGTAACATTAATGAAGCTACTAATTCATTTGACTTACAGCATGGAATGGAGTGGGGGGAGCCCTTCCAGTGGTATATGAAAATTCCCCTTAAATGTACTGATTAACTTGATTTGCAGCTGGACTAGGATATTTGTGAACCACTGACCTAGAAAGTTATCCCATCACCAGAGCACTGAGCCATCTAGTCCTCATAAATACTGTTTCATTTAACAAAATTATACTTGACAAGTGCTTAATCCATGCTATGCTTTAATCCCTTTTGGTATTTTAGGAGGAGACAAAAAATCAAACAAGTAAATTCTGACAGGCTAAAATTAGCTACTGGGCACAGATTAAAATTCTGCAACTTAATGGTTTCCATAAAATGATAGCCCCACAGATTCCATGTACCTTTCCTTTTTTTCTATCAGTAGACATATTTTGCTCTAAAATTGTGCATGGCATAGTTGATTTGTACAGTTTGGATTATTTACACATAAGCATGAACATTTTGGATATTAAAGTATTACCCAAAATCCACTGGGTGCAATTGCAAATTCAAGTATACTCTTTTGTGGTTATTTACCCAGCCTTGGGGTTGCATCTCATTCCATGCTGGCTGAGCTGTCCTTCCTTCCAGTACTAAAACATACAGGATATCATTCATAAAAATAAACATGACTCCATACCTCTGTCCTACAAGGCAGCAGCATTCACTCTCCCTCATCTACTACATATGGACTATATTTGTGCAATAGCTCCTCTAAATTGCATCCCACAAGGAATCATTAAAGACACAATCCTATGAATGTTTATATAAGAAGTGAAAGAGACCCACAGTGCCCGGCATTCCCCAGCCAGCCCTAAGAGACTATTTCACTAATCAACTGGCTAAACACTAATCCTATCTGAATAATGTTTAAAATGTTCCTATTGGCATTTTATGCAAGTACTGCTCACTTTATTATGGTTTATTCCCATGTTGAGGGAGGTTAACCAAATTAGTTCCTTGTCTGTGTTTTATAATCTTTCCTACAAAGGATTTTTTAAAGCCCTATCTTTTCTAGGGTCTTCCAAACTTTCAGAAACGAAGATCAAGTGACTGGAACATGAATTATTATCTGGATTATCTTGGCTAAGGAAAGAGAAGTAAAAAAGGAAAGAAGAAACTGTCCAGCACATTTCATGTAGAAGAAAAGCATGTTTGTACCTAAGACACTGGAGAAATTGTTCAAGGACAGTTAATGTATCTAAAATATGACTCTTGTAACTGTTCCAAGGTCAATGAGAGCTGCAGTGACCTGCCACAAAATAATGTTTGTGTACGCTCATTAGAGCCAGCATCTCTTCTCTTTTTCCATTTTCCCTACAATATTTCAGAGATGACTATGACTCCTCCACTTCCAGAATATTTGGCACTTCCTCAAAGTTGTGCACAAATGTCTGAAAGCAAAATACATGTATTGCACAGAATACAAGCTGTTCCCTAATTCTTAGAACTGTAGGACTGGTATTGTGTAAGGACAAACCACATTTTAAGAAGAAAATGTGACTTGTTGACTAAAATGTTGCTTACTAGTGTCATCTTAATAATCCATTCCCCATGTTATTTTACATTTTGAGATTCCCTTATGCAATGGTGAGACTCTCAGGTTTTTTTCTTCTACTTATGATAAACAAAAATATATATAATTTCTTAAGGAACATAAAAAACTTTCAGCCATCTAACTGCTGGAAGCCTGACTGCTGATGCTGACTGACTTCAGCATCACTCATCCATGCAAATAAGGGTGGTGAGAAGGTGAGGAAGAGACATGTTGATTAGTGAAGTCTTGCACAAGACCAAAAGAGAGAGAAGAATGATGTTTGGAAGACCAATCTACAAATTAAAACACAAAAGAAAATATAAAAATGTAGCTGAAATAATTTAGATGCGAAGCAAGCACAAATATGAAGAGCAACAGCCCTTGGAATGTCTGAACTAATATGGCTGTGGTAATTTCTTTGCACCTCTCAAGGCAAATGCTTCCCACCAATACAGCCTGTCAGCTGAAATCTTTGTATGAAGACAGTGAAAACCCACTTTAAACATAATGTTCATGCCACAGAAATTCACCCTATAGCATTCCATGTGGGCTAGTTCTTGCTTAAACCCAGAAATCATCTGCTATACATCTTGCAATAACATGACAGCATAGTGGGCCAGACTGCCATCCCAGAAGTGCCAGCACTCAACATGCAGGTCAAGCATGCAGGATGAGATGAGAGCAGGAAGAACTACAGGACACGCCATTCAATAGCTAGCAAGATGCTGGAGGTCATTTCAGAAGTGTCAATGACAGCAAGGTCTACAACAACAAGAGCAGAAGTAGTTGTGGGAGAGTCTTTGCTGTAGAGATGGAAACCCACCTATGTCAGAAAGACCCATGGACTCGCCAGATATGCTATCTCCTCTGAGGACAGATTAGACTGAAGGTTTGTCAGTGCTCATACTGACAAATGAACTGAGCCTATTCCTTTGCATTATTCCCTTATATGGGAATAATCATACCACCAAGTGGAGCTTTGAAGAAATCACATGAGACTTTGAAGCTTTAGAAGTCCAGATCTTTTTCTCATCCATCCTTCCAGTACCTGGAACAACTCATTATTTTGAGCAAATTCAGATCTCCAGGACCCAATGAGCTGCATTCCAGAGTAATAAAAAGTGGCAGAAGACCTCTCAGAACCACTGTCTTTTATCTTTGAAAAACCGTGGTGATGTGTCAGGTGACTGGAAGAGGGCTAATGTTGTCCCTGTCTACAAAAGGGAAAGAGGAGGACCTGGGAATTACAAACCAGTCAGTATGACATCAATTACTGGGAGAATTCTGGAGCAGATCATAAAGCAATTGATCTGCAAAACCTTGAAAACAAAAGTCAAATCCTGCCAGACTAATCTGATCTCACTTCTTTATTGGGTGACCTCTCTGGTGTACTGTGGACATAAAATAGCAGTACATCAGCAAAGTGCCTCATAATATCCCAATCAGAGAACTAGGTAAAAGTTGGCTAAGTGGAACACAGTGGGCTACCATAGTTGGCTACAGAATCAGAATGCTTCTCCATGGCACCTTCTCAAACTGGGGAGAGGTAACAAGTGGGGTACCACAAGGTCCATTCCTAGGCCCGGTGCTCTTCACCATTTTTATTAATGATTTGGATGAATAAGTGCAGGGAACAATGATCAGAGTTGCAGATGACACAAAACTGGGTGGGGCAGCTAATACCCTGGAGAACGGAAAGATTTCAGGTGATCTATATAGGTTGGAATGCTGGGCTGAAAAGAACAAAAGGAAATTCAGTTGGGACAAATGCCAAGTTCTGTGCCTAGAAAAAAAGAAACCAAATGCATCATTACAAGATGGGGAATACTTGGCTCAACAATACTGCAAGTGAGAAGAATCTTGGACATATTGTAGATCACAGAATATGAATCAATAATGTGATGCAGCTGCAAAAAGGGCAAATGCTATGTTATGCTGTGTCAATAGAAGTATTACTTCCAAATCCTGTGAAGTACTAGTTCCCCTTCACTTATCACTGGTTAGGCCTCATCTGAAGTCCTGTGTCCAGTTCTGGGCACCACAGTTTTAAAAGATTCAGACAAGCTGGAAAGGGTTCATAGGAGAGCAGAAAGGATCATCTGGGAACTGGAAACAAAGTCCTATGAGGAGACAGGGATGCCTGGACATGTTTAACCTTCAGAAGAGACAGTTGAGGACAGCTATAATAGTACTCTTCAGGTACACAGAAAAGGGCCATAATCTCTTCTTGATCATCCCAGAGTTATAATGGCCTCAAGTTACAGCAAACCGGATTTTGGCTGAACATCAGGAAGAACCTCTTGTATGTTAGAGCAAGATGACATTGAAGCCAAGTACCTTTTGACAGCCATCTGTTAGGAATGCTTTAACTTAAGAGTCCTACATTGACCAGGGAGTTGGACCCAATGGCCTTATTCACTTCTTCTAACTCTACTATTCTATGATTCTAAAGCAACATGGTTTAAATGAGACATTGGGTATGTGGTATGCAACATAGGTAAGCTTTTCTTATACACATGTGAGGTGCCATGTTTAAATCAGGCTTCTAATGATTTGGAGTAAGAGCCATAGCTCAGGGAAAAGTACATGTCTTTCATACAGAAGGTTCCAGTTCCAAACCCTAGTATTTTCAGAGAAGGCTTGACAAGGCTCTGGTCTGTAATACTGGAGAGCCAATAGTGAGCTAGAAGGAGCCATGGTCTGACTCAGCATAGGGCAGCTTCCAATGTTCCTGAAATCCTGTGCAAGCCTACTTAGGAATGTCTTGTTGATCTCAGTGGGCATTACTTCTCAGTAAACATGCCTAGGATGATGCTGTAAGTCTTTAAACATACTAAAATGCAATAAGTAAGGCAACTCTGGAGCACCAATTATATAGCTGCAGACTCTTAAATCTTTACCCACGCTAAAATGAGCATCACCATCAGTTCATATGCTATGGCTGTACTTTGGACTGCTAAAAGTCCATAGAATAGCTTCATTAAATTGTAATTTGTTCAATGGAGATGTAAATAGGGTAAGAAAAATCATCTGGCATATAGACAGAAAGTATAGAAGGTTATGCCAAGTGTGAAAGGTAACACAAGAGGAAGAAGAACAAAGTTGGAAGGCTGTAAAGTAGGGTTGTAGTTGTCTTTTTTGATTATCATATTATAGATATTATTAAGAAGCATACTTGTCTAAATAGACTTTTTTCTTGTATGCTTGCCCAGAAAAGATCATTTATTTGTACTTTTCAAGGCACTATGTTTTGACAACCATCTTAATTTCCTTTTGATTGCAATTTTTGGCCATCCGCTTCTAGTTCTTTCATATGCGTCACTCCCTCTCTTTATACTAGAGACAACAGCATAAGATGATCCAAACAGAGGTTCATTATTTGACATTAGAAAATGTCAAATAATTACATCACTTGAGGTAAAGTATTGAACAGTTTCACATTTTATGAGCAATTAACATTCCAAAGTGATGGACTCTGATCACTTTGCATCTAATAGGATGTTGCAAGATATAAAGCACCCACTAAAAATGGACAAAAGACATGTTGGTGTACCCTGATAGGATGAGAATCATGAAAAGGTGGCACTGCTCAGAGCTTATGTAAAGCTTATGTAAGTCACCAGTGTGTGGCTTCACTGAGAAGCTAATTGGAAGGTGGATCATGCCAGGAATGACAGATTGGTCTTCAGTCAAACAGCCAAGAGTGAGCGAAGAACAACCATATTTTAGCAGAGGAAATTCTGATAAACAAGCATTGCCCGTCATTTTAGAATTATCTGTTATCTATTCTAGTTTTTGATCTTGTGACAACAACTTTGGAAACTGTAATCAACAAGTATACTCCCCCCCAAATGTGCATACATGGACACTCATGCATGCAGACACACAAACGCATGAAGGGGAGGAAAAAACGTGGAAAGGTAACTAGTCATTCCTCTTTTGTGTTCAGTGCAAAGGAATAAAGATGGCCAAGTTGCACTTTTTTCCCTAATTCCTCAAATTTCTTATCTCTGGTTTCAGTTCAATGAATCTCATCAGCACATACACAACTACCAGTTTCCCTCTCTCATTTATTTAAAGAGTCAGCCTTTAAAAAAAAAAAACCATGAAGGGCCTTGTAATGTAACCTACCTTACTTTTAAGTTGCACAGAAGCACAGGAAAGAAAACTGGAAAGCAGGAAGAAATTGTGACACTGAATTGGTAAACACTGTCACTACAATCTACTTTGGATAAACCCACATAAGCCAAATCTGAACCAGAGTTTAATTTTCAGTGTGGGCAGTTGGGAAAGCAAGAACTGGAAGTCTGTAAGGGAGCTCACCAGGAAAATATCATCCACTTGCCTGCAGTAGTATACCTGATGGTCATCTGAATTAAATTCACCCATTCCTGTCCGTTTTAGTTCACTGATTCCTAAGATGTCGATGTTCAGTCTTGTCATCTCTTGTTTGATCACATCCAGCTTGCCTTGATTCATGGATCTTACATTCCAGGTTCCTATGGAGTATAGATCTTTACAGCATTGGACTCTCCTTTCACCACCAGATACATCTGCAACTGAGTGTCCTTTCAGCTTTGACCCAGTTGCTTCATTCTTTCTGGCGCTACTAGTACTAGCCCTCTGCTCTTCCCCAGTAGCATATTGGACACCTTCCGACCCAAGGGGCTCATCTTCCAGTGTCTTATCTTTTTGCCTTTTGGTACTGTCCATGGTGTTTTCATGGTAGATACTGGAGTGAGTTGCCATTTCCTTCTCCAGTGGATCACGTTTTGTCAGTAGTTTTGTCAGTAGTTTCAAGTAGTTTGGCTTTTTATTAGTATGAACTAGTTACCTATCTGATCACCACTCCAAAGGTACCAAATATTTTAAAAAGTCATCAGGGATTCCAAAAAAATGTGCTCTTAATACTTACTTGCCAGATTTTGCAGGAATTTTTAAATGTGCATACATCAAATCTATTATTCTGTGGAAGTGAGTTTTCAACAAAATGTGCTTCCTATTCTATAGCAGGTAATTGGTGAGATAATAGACATTTGGAATTTAAAAACTACAAGAAAAGGTATGGAGGTAGGCTTTACCTGTATTAAAATATGCATCTTGTTACAATAATGAATCATCAATATTGTGTTTTGCTGAGTAAGTGTACACTGTGTTCTAATTGTTAACCAGTTTATCCTTCACTTGGAAAGCCTACCTGCTCCCCTAACTTCTGGCATTGGTATATCATGCTAAGATGTTTGTTGTCTCTTTGGGTCTGAAGAATTGGTACTTAGCTGCATTTTCGTGGGCTCCTCTGCTCTTTTATGGCATCTGCTGTTTCTGTTGCAATTTTCAGAGAGTCTACTACCAGGTAGTATAGAGATGAAATAAATAAAAATTGCTTCCTACTGCTTCATTGTGTTTATGTTTCCTTTTAGCTTCTGAGCTGTTGAACATTATCTTTTTAACAAAAAGCAGGCTGGAAATACTATTATTTTTTTTAAAAAAAAATCTCACAGCATTATGGAAAGGATGGAAATATCAAAGAATTTTTCAAAGAAGCTGAAACTTTGAGCTTCTCAACCTTATTTCAAGGATGCAGTTATTGGATAGGAAATACTGCTGCAGATCTCTGGTGAAAGGAAATGAAGGAGATTGACCGTGAGAGAATCTTTTGTTTTGTTTTCATTGCTAATTGTCATAAAGCAAACATTTGGACATCATCCACTCATCTGGAAATGCTTTCTTGTCATAAACATTGGAAGGCACACACATGCACACATAACAACCCCAAAAAACCCAACTGGGGTTTACCCAGTTTGGAGGAGGAAACGAGGGGACTAACATCACATGTTTCTTCAGACACAGAATCATATAGCACTGGGGTACTCATTGCACATCTCTGCACTCAGAAATATTGTACTTGCTTTTAATGGGAAGGTATACATCAAGTAATGCATTTATTGTGTTATAATATGAAAAAGAATTGGATCTAGAGGATTGGATCTAGAATAATGCTTAACAAATTTCCTCTTAGGCTGGGGAAAGAAGGTAGGGAAATGTCCATCATGTTTCCTCCTTCTCCCTGCAACTCCCTACCCCCATGCACTTCTGAAAAGCTTCTTTGGTGTACTGGGAGACCCTCTGGAGCAGGAGTGGGCAATGTGTAGCACTCCAGAAGTGTTGCCCTGTGTTTCACCAGCTCTAGCCAGCAACGGTGAGGGATCATAGGAACTACAGGACAAAACACCGCAAGTTGTCTGCTGATGCTTTGCAGCAACATGAGAGGAAACATAACATATTGCAGGGGAAATAGGGAATGGACAAAGATCATCTCAGTGCTGCATCCACCAACAAACCAGAACTCTTCCATTCATGCAATGGCCAAGCTAGATCCAGCCAGAATGTATAACAAAGGTACAGCTCTTTGCATAAAGAAAATAATGCCAAAATGGCAGTCTGTACATCAAAACTACTTTTTGAAATACTGTTGTAGATAACTAAGTATAAGTTTATAGGCATAGGTAGACAGGTATTTATAATCAAATAGGCAATACCTAATACACAGTTGCCACTAAGTATATAGGAGACTGCTGTATATTGAGTCAGGCCACTGGTCCATCTAGTGCAATATTGTCAACACTGATGGCTGCTCTCCAGGCAGGACTCCTTCCCAGCACTGCCTGAAGATGCTGAGAAATGAACCTGGGCCTTTCTCCATGCAAAGCATGTGCTCTACCCTTCAGTATGGTTCCTCCACTAAATCAATGTTAGCTGTTGGAAGTAGATTTACCCTACACTGATGAATAATTTTCAGTTTCTACACCAAACATAAATAGAAGCAGGTATTTTCTTTTGCCGATACTGATAGCCTTTCCTTGTCCCATTTACCTTTGTAATTCAAGACATAGTGCCATCTGGTAGCATCTCCAATGTTATTATGATACCTGTGTCAGGTTTTTCCTTTTAAGGGTAACAACAGCGCTGATAATCTAAATGGCTGAGAACACATCCTCAAGCTGTGATGATGGAATCAAAAGACATCTACATGAAATCCTATAAATCAGGGTAATTACAGCTATCAACATTGTATTTCTTGTACATCTTGACTTGTATTTATCTAGTCTTAACATGGAAGTTAAATCTGAGTATGAGGAGGGGGGGGGGAGAGGGATTTCTTGAAAATATTGCTATTTTATACTGTTTCCTGTATCTTTCCATCTTAAATAAAACTGTAACTTTTTGGTCAGTGGAAGATTTAACTCAGTCTGTATCAATCTGGTATCCTCAAATTGTTTTGACAACACCTGCCAAACACCTTGACCAATGGATGGGGATTATGGAAGTTCTAGTCAAACATCTGTTTGGCACCCATCTGGTTGGCTTGTTTAAGATTTTCACAAAGCTGCAATTTTTTCTCTGTGTGTGTATGTGTGTGTACATATGCACCAAGCTTACAGCCTGGCCACAACAATCCACTTAAACCAAAGTACATGGTCTGAATTCCAGTGCAGCATACAGCGCAAAGGTTGTAGCAATGAATGTTTACAACTGACTCCTGGCTGTAAAGGTTTACAGTAAAGTTTTTACAAGATTCTTAATTCAAGTAATGCCCTGGTCATATTTGTAAGCTATTACACTCTTTCAAAATTTATGCAGTACTTAGTAGTTCTTTCTCTCTTTATTTTCACAAAAAGATATACTATCCTATACCTAGCAAAACTAATTGCTTCATTTCCATATCTGTTAAAACTGCCTTTGTCCAAAAAAGGGGGGGGGTAAAGGGGAAGGGGGGGAACCAAGATATTTGTTTTCACGGCACTTGCAACAGGATTAATTTATACAAAATTTCCCTTTTCTGTTTCTTGCAGTTAGGAACATTGTCCCCATCTTGTTTTAATAAATAACCAGTATTTGAGTAAGCAATGGTTTACAGGAAAGTTGTGGTGGCTGCCTTTATATCAGTCTTCTCCAATCTGGTCCACCCCCCTCCAGATGTGTTTGGACTAGAACAATGCCAGCATCCCCCATGGCTTGCTAGGAGATGCTGGAAGTTGCAGTCCAACACATCTGGTGTGCACCAGGCTATGAAAGACTTTTTTACAGGATTTGACAATTCAGCTTATTCTAAATAAACAGTGGAAAAGAAGAAATGCATGATTTTAAAAAAGACCACTTGCTACACCAACAGCTTGTATCAACCTGCCAGTAAAGGTTCCCAGGAAAAGTGATTGCTTAATTGTGATGGACCATGACAGGGATTTCCTAGCCCTCCATGGAAGTCTCAGAACAGGGATATGTATGGTCATGATACATGCCTGGCACTATCGATCATTTCAACCCATACTGCCTACAGGAGGAAATGCTAAAAAGCATTCCCTGTTGCTTGCATGCACCAATCCAAGCCATACACATTCTGAATAAAACTAGGGTTTGTTATGTGATATAGTAGATTGGTCACACAATATCATGGCTGTCTGAAACACTTTCCTTGAAGAATTGAGCTCTTTCCCTTTGCAATGAAGCCCATAATTCAAAGCAAGTTGGCCGGGTGACCCACTTGTACATGCTCCACAGAGAGAAACTATAGATGCAGTTGCTGTCATCTGTGGTTAAACCCATAGGCCTCTGCTCACTGCTCCAAATGGAACACTAGAACTCATCCATACTGCTTGTGTTTGGCTGGCCCCTCTTCTTCCCCAAAACTTAACTTTCATTCAGCGATTTGTTTAAATTTAAGAGTTCAGAATACAGTAATTTTATGGAACAGGGAGCAACTGTTATGTTTTAACTGCATAGGCAAAGCAATGCCTGGAAACTGCCTTTCCCAGATGTGTAGGAGAGGGGATATTCTGCTTTGATTTTTAAGTCGCTTTAATATTTATGGTTTAAAAATTTATTATTAACTACTCAGAGAATATTGGGAGCATATAAATACTGCAAGAAAATTAATAAATGTATAAAAGTTAGTTTAAAGGCATAAATAATTATTATTTGTTTTTCAGCACCAGGCCAAGACCTTTTTATTTAAAAATTATTTTAATTGTTAATTTATGAATTGTATTTATTGGGTTTTTATGTACATGCTGAGATGTTTCCAGTTTTTTAACTTTAATTATATAACTGTTTATTTATGTTTATTTATTAATGTTGTAAGCCGCCCCAAAGCTTTTTGTGAATGGGGCGGCATAAAAATTGTTTAAATAAAAAATAAAACCCCCAGGATTTGCATTCTATTCATGATAGTGATTATTGTCAAACAAACAAGATGTGCATTTATTACATCAAGAACATCTTCCATAGCATGGTGTTGCCTACTTTTTCCTATGGAAATCTTCCTATGGAGATTATGAAGTCAGATGCATGAAAGCTGGCCAATAAGGTCCCTTCAGGAAGGAATGAAATGGAATAGCTCTTCTTTCACTGGGTGTGCATGTTTGTCACATCTGCAGTCTGACAGGACCAGCATATTCTAAAAGAGGTGTCTTATTTTGTTAGCCTGCCCATGGAAATTGCATGTTATGCTAAGCCATTCAACAGATAAGCCATGGCTGCTCGCAGAACAGCTACAGTATGCCCAACTTGCCCTGACTTTCTAAATTAATAGCCTGTCCTTCCTTTCAATGAAACTTTGTGGTGATATCCATCTTGACACCCTCTCCTCACTCCAGCTGCTACTCCTTTTCATTCACTGGCAGCTGCTGCTGCTTTTTGGTGCCTCAAAAGTGCACAACTGGGACTGCATTTTGTGATAATATTTTGCAAGTATATAAGTGCACATGTAATATGTGTAGCCATGCCTGTTCAATTCCCATGTCTGTTTCAGTTGTCAAACATTGCTACAAATGGAGTAGGAAACCGACAAGGAAACTGATGAGAAGAATTTGCATATAGCCTAATTTGCACAAAGCTGAAAGTACCGGGGAGAAATCACAGTAAGAGAAAGGAGGTGACCTGGTAACGCAATTCAAAAGCACAAAAGTATGTGTCGTGCCTGACGCCTCAGCAGAGGCGGCATCCCACGAGGAAGAGTCAAACGCCCAAAGAGAGAATCAGACATCAGAACAGGAGGACTTATACTTGAGGCCCTGTGGCCAAGTGACCCTTCCACAACCTGGCTTGGGAGTAGCTGAACAGATAGCCACCCCTCCTCCTGACCCTTTACACCTCGGGCAAACAGCCAAGCTTCTGTCTGACCACGAGAGCCCCAAGGGAAAAGACACTATACGTTCTGCCCCTGAAGAGCGTGGGCAGGATGCCCCCCTTCCTCCTGATGCTGAGTCTCCTGAACAAGATACAGAAGACGCAGGTGGCGGGATAGATATGTCTCGCACGACTCTTAGACGTAGCTTACGCAGATTGGAACAAAAGGAGGCTTTGTCCCACCTCAGGGGGGAAAGGTGGGACAAAGAAAGCTAATCCCACGTGGGTTCCCTGAGGGACATCACTAAGAAGATAGCAACCAACTTGTAAAGGTCATTGCAGTAGAGCTTATTCGTAGCATTGTAAATCTTGTAGAAAAGTAGCAATAAAAGACTTTAGTTTTATGGCCTGCATAAGTGTGGGTCATTTACAACTGTGAGCTGACACCTCACAACAGCTTGCTATCTTCTCAGTCAAATGCTCCTCCATAAACAAGAGCGTTTTAGCCCACACAGCCAGGCAAAGGATTTTTTTCTCTCTCTCCATTCATTATTTTTCTTTTTCCACCCTTGAGCAATCACAACGATGGACACAGCTGCTCAAGTTCCTCCTGAGGTCCAGAGCCTGTGAGATCAAAACACTCTTCTGAGAAAGAAATATGCAGAGACAACGCAACGGATGGAATCTATGCAGACTGAGCTGGATAATTTTCGTGCTAAGCAGCAAACAGCAGCAGCTCCCGCACAAGCTCAAGAGCTGAATTTAAGACGATGCCCGGTGGAGCCTCCCCCCAAATACAATGGGAGGAAGAAAGGATTTACGACTTTCAAAGCGCAATGTGAACTCTACATTAACCTATGCCTTAATGACTTCATCGATGAAAAGATGAAGGTAGGCTTTTTAATAAATCAACTCACGGGAGCCCCAGCCCACTGGTCAACCACACTGCTGATAGCACGAGACCCCATATTAAATAATGCCTCAACATTTATGGATGCCTTGGGAGAGTTCCTTGGTGTAGAATCTTGCAAAGAAATGGCCATACGTGAGATAAAGCGTCTTAAACAGGGGCATGCCTCAGCCACTGAATATACAATTAAATTCCAACTCCTTATGAATGACTTGGGGTGGAACGAGGAGGCCTTAATGGTGCAATACTGGAAAGGCTTGAGGGAGGAGGTTTTGGATGATTTAGCCCGTACGTCAATGCCAACAACTTTGCAGCAGTTGATGCTTCTGACAATACAGATTGATACAAGGCTAACTGAGAGAGCTCAAGCTAAGCAGGAATGCCATGCTGGCCTGCCACCAACTAAAGAAAGATGCTTCCCATGCGCGGAAGCTAGGCCCCAACAATTCCCGCCTGATAACTACGTTGCCGTGGCAACACCTCAGCCAGAGCCTGAACCTGAGCCAATGCACCTGGGAGCTGCCAGGCCTCACACTCCAACGGGAGATAGAGCTTGCCGCCGCCCAACTGGACCATGTTTTGTCTGTGGACATAACGGCCATGTGGCCGGTCTTGTGCTTTGAGGAAGCATGCGGGAAACTTCCAGTCCCAGCGTCGTTAAGCACCACGATACTGGGACCTGTCCATAAATCACAAGGGTGCCTCTCCCTGAAAATCTCCTACGGCCTGACACCTGCTGGTCGACGCCACTTTGCAGGCACACCCACAGCCTGCAATTCGAGCCACAGCACAGATTGATAGTGGTGCTACTGCTTCCTTTATGGATGAAGAATTTGCTATGAAACGGTGCTTTCCTACGTCAATACTGCCAACCCCGCTCCAGGTGGACTCTATCCAGAAATGTCCCCTGCACGGGGGCTCCTCCTCCCACCAATCCTCCCCCCCCCCACTCTACAAATTGGCAAACACTGTGAACAAACAGCTTTTTTATTAGTGAAAGACCTGCAGTACCCCGTGGTACTTGGCATGGACTGGTTGATCAAACACAAGCCCCAGATATCTTGGGACTTGGGGCAGATACATTTCAATTTCACATTTTGTTCGCAGCACTGCAGTGATCCTACAGCCCATATTCCTCTTACTTCCGCCCCACCTTCCACCACTACCCTCCCTCCGCAATACCAAAGACTTCTGGGACGTCTTTGACTCACAGGAGGCAGACAAGCTGCCCCCTTACCGCTCACGTGACATGAAAATCCACATACAACCAGGAGCAACCCTCCCAGTTGGCAAACTGCAACCCATGTCACCTAAAAAGCTCCAGGTCCTCAAAGACTTCATATCCACCAATTTAAAAAAGGGCTTCATCTGTCCGTCCTCATCACCCACTTCAGCGACTCCCATCATCGTGCCTCGGAAAAATTCTGAGGAACCTAGAGTTTGTATTGACTACCGCCGCTTGAACACAATCACCATTCCCAACACGCACTCCATGCCACTAATCTCAGATTTTGGAACACCTGGGCCAAGCATGCATTTTTACCAAACTGGACCTTTGCAACACCTACAATTTGCTGCACATCTGCCGTGGCTATGAACATTTAACAGCGTTCTCGACTTGCTTTGGCTCCTTCAAATTTTTGGTAACACCTTTTGGCCTTGTGAACTTGGGACAATCGTTTTGCAGATTGATTAATGAGATCTTCCATGATTTTTTCGACGACTTCTTGATCGCCTACCTGGATGATTTGTTGATCTTTTCCAAAGACCCTGAGTCTCACATATGCCATGTGCAAGCCATCCTGCAACGCATGCGAGAGCACCACCTCTCTGCTCAACTGGAAAAATGTGAATTCCACACCTCCTGTACCTCGGCTACCTCATTTCCCCAGACAGGCTGCAGATGGACCCTAAGAAGGTGCGGGCAGTCCTATCCTGGCAACTGCCACAGACGAAAAGAGAACTACAAAAGTTCTTAGGATTCGCAAACTTCTATTGTCGGTTCATACTGCACTTCTCACTCTTAACTGCACCGTTGGCGGACCTTTTGAAGGACAGGGGACGCCGCCTGAATTGGCCGTCCAACGCCGCATCCGCATTTGACACTTTGAAATGCCAATTCACTTCAGAACACCAACTGATTCATCCTGACACATCCACGCCTTTCATACTACAAACTGATGCCTCCGACGAAGCCATTGGAGTGGTTCTCCTACAACCACAAAATGGGGCCGTCACTGACCTCAAACTGGTGGCTTTCTGTTCTCGCAAACTCTCAAGTTCAGAGCGGAACTTGGGAGAAGGAACTGTTAGCGATCAAAGCTGCCTTAGAGGAATGGTGACATTTGCTTGAAGGTTCTCCACACATGGTCCTCATCCAAACGGATCACAAGAACCTAGTCCATTTCGTTTCTGCCAAAATACTCAACCAAAGGCAAACACGATGGGCTCTATTCTTCACCCGCTTTCTCTTTCGCATCAAACATATACCCCCTTCAAAAAACCTCCTGGCTGACGCTCTGTCCAGGAAACCCGAATACTTCGGCGACAATGAAGTGCAGCCTGACCCAATCCCGATACTGCAACCTGAAATGGCGGCCGCAGCGACCATCTCCACCTCCTGCAATGCCGACCTCCACCAAGCCCAACAAACTGACCCCCTCGTCCAGATGAAGAGGGAACAGAGGAGGACAGGCACCCTTCCTGCCTCCTACTCATTTGAGGACTACATACATGTTCCATATGTTCCATTACCACTCTGAGAATGAATCTTGCAGCAATGCCACGACTCCCCATTCGCAGGACATTTCGGAGTTTACAAAATGCTGCATGCCCTCTCCAGAGACTATTGGTGGCCCCGCATGTACCATGACATCAAATCGTACGTTCTCTCCTGCCCCACATGCCAATGCGCCAAACGCCAACCAGGAAAACCCCCAGAACTACTCCACCCAGTAGAAACCCCTCCCGAGCCCTGGCACACCGTTTCGATGGACTTCATTACTGATTTGCCCAGATCGAGTGGCTTCACCACCATACTAGTCATCACAGACCTATTCACGAAGATAGCTCACTTTATCCCCTGCACGGGGCTTCCCTTGGCCAAGACCACCTCCTCCCTATTCGTCCATCATATTTATAAGGCATATGGGTGGCCTCTCGCTTTAATTACTGACAGAGGCAGTCAGTTCACATCCCAATTTTGGCAGGAACTCCTGACCTTGCTCAAGGTCGACCTGCACCTCTCTTCAGCTCACCACCCACAAGCTGACGGGCTAACAGAACGTCTCAACGCGACACTCGAGCAATACCTCCGCTGTTATGTGAACTATCAACAGGACGATTGGCTCTCTTTTCTCCCGTTGGCAGAGTTCGCGTACAACAACTCCGTTCACGCCTCTACCCGTCAAACACCTTTCTTTGCAAACCTTGGTTACCATCCTCAGGCCTTTCCTTCAGCATTTCTGACATCATCCATCCCCGCTGCCAGAAATTTCCTACACGACTTGGCCTCAGTACAGTCCATACTCAAGCAACAATTGGACAAGGCTAAGGCAACCTATAAGGAAGTTGCTGACCAACACAGATAGCCTGGAACTCCTCTGCATGTCAGCGACTGGGTCTGGTTGTCCCCCAGATTTCTTCCCCTTTCGGTGCCCTCTCGCAAATTAGCCCACAAACATGCTGGACCATTTCTTATCTCTCCCAAATCAATCCCGTGGCCTTCCGATTGGCTTTGCCCTCCTCCATGAGAATCCACCCAGTCTTCCACCGGGCACTACTTTCTCCTGCCCCACGGCAACACCTCCTCCACTCTCAACTTCCACCACCCCCACCCGTGATAGTTGATAGAAAGGAGGAATTTGAAATCGAAGAGATCCTCGACTCTAGATTCCAGAGGGGACGCCTGCAATATCTAGTGCACTGGAAAGGCTACCCCACCCCGAGGACCACAGTTGGGAGCCCCTTGACCACATTCATGCATCCATCCTCCTGAGATGATTTCATTCCCATTTCCCGCATAAGCCAGGAAGCGCCCATCTCCATTACCACCGGGGAGGGAGAGGTCGTGGAGGGGTGGGGTAGAGTCGTGCCTGATGCCTCAACAGAGGCGGCACCTCACGAGGAAGAGCCAAATGCCCAAAGAGAGAATCAGACATCAGACATCAGAACAGGAGGATTTATACTTGAGGCCCTGTGGCCAAGTGACCCTTCCACAACCTGGCTTGGGAGTAGCTGAACAGATAGCCATCCCTCCTCCTGACCCTTTACACCTCGGGCAAACAGCCAAGCCTCTGTCTGACCACGAGAGCCCCAAGGGAAAAGACACTATACGTTCTGCCCCTGAAGAGCGTGGGCAGGATGCCCCCCTTCCTCCTGATGCTGAGTCTCCTGAACAAGATACAGAAGACGCAGGAGGCGGGATAGATATGTCTCGCACGACTCTTAGACGTAGCTTACACAGATTGGAACAAAAGGAGGCTTTGTCCCACCTCAGGGGGGAAAGGTGGGACAAAGAAAGCTAATCCCACGTGGGTTCCCTGAGGGACATCACTAAGAAGATAGCAACCAACTTGTAAAGGTCATTGCAGTAGAGCTTATTCGTAGCATTGTAAATCTTGTAGAAAAGTAGCAATAAAAGACTTCAGTTTTATGGCCTGCATAAGTGTGGGTCATTTACAACTGTGAGCTGACACCTCACAACAGTATGTGTGTGGCAGTGGTGGGGGAACTGAGGAAGTAAATACTCCAAAAAGAAGGACAACTTATGCCATTTGGCAACATGATCCTCTCATGTTAAAGTGTTGAACTGACACTTCTCAGTGTCCTCCAGCTTTTCAACACTTCTCTCTCAGGCCAATCCAGAAAAGAAAAATATCAACTCCCCCTGATTCCACAGCTCCTTTTTGGAGCTCCTTTTTGTCTTATTCCCTGAAAGTTCTTAATAGAGCTAAGAAATGTATGCAAATTTAATGTCTGGGAAGTAAATGAAGAGGAAATTAGTGCAAACATAGGAGCCAGGAAGTAAAGGACAGGAAACCTGTGTACTTGCATGAATTTCAGCTGCTCACATTTCCTGTCCATTTACTTCCCAGCCATTAAATTTTAGTGAAATTCCCTTCCATTTATTTCCAGCCACACATTTCCTTCCCACTTACTTCCCAGGCCAAAAAATGCAAAAATATTCCTGACAATTTTTTAAATTGTTGTAAAGTGATGGAATAGGAAACTACATGTACTACAGCATCAGCACACACCGCAGTGGGGGCAGGCAGGTGGCACCATTCACTCTGTTCCACGTAGCCAACTTCTCGGGCTTCAGTTGTTTTGTTTTGAGTTGTCAGGGAAATTTTGTTCACTTGTTTGTTTATTTATAGCCTGCTTTTTCCCTTTTCAAGGAAAACAAGTCTCCTTGTGTTGGCTAACATAAGTCTCCTCCTCTCTATCTTATCTTTACAGCAACCCTGTGAAGTAGGTTGGACTGAGAGTCTGTGATTGACCCATGACTGACATCCAATCCCATACCCTTATACCGTACCAGCTCTATACCGCTGGAATTGTAGTAGGTGCAGTAATAAAAGACTAAAAAAAGGAGCCAAGAACATAAGAGGCATGCTGAGACACACCAAGTGTCCATCCAGCATTCCTTTCACACAGAGGTCAACCAACTGCCCATGGGAAACACACAAGTAGAACATGAGTGCAATCCCTCCCATTTCAACAGCAACTGGTGTACATCAGCATACTGCTTCTGATGCCAGAGATAGCATATAGTCTGTTAAGACTAGTAGTCACTGGTAGCTTCCATGAACATGTCCAACCCCTTTCTAAAGCCCTCTAAATCAGTGGTCATCAATACATCCCATGAAGGTGACATAGATGGTTTAAGTATGTGCTGGATGAAGAAGTCCTTTCTAATATCTCTCCTGATTCTCCCAGCAATCAGCTTCATGGAAAAACCTGGGTTCCAGTACCATGGAAGAGAGAGAAAAAGTCATTTGAGAACTCTAGGATAGATACCATCTATGTCTGGTGATTTATTGACCTTAAATTTGTACAGAAAGCTGGGAACTTCATCTTTGTCATCGCCATCTGCCTCAATTGCTCAGACTCCTTTCCTGAATGCATAAGTTCAGGAACAGGTGTCTGATCTGTTTTTTCCACAATGAAGGCAAATGAAAACAATTCCTTCAGCTTCTCTGCAATTGCCTTATCTCCTTTAGTGCTCCTCAACCCCATTACTGTCCAATGGCCCAACTTCTTCCCCAGCTGGTTTTCTACTTCTGATATATTTAAAGATTTGTTTTAATTGGTGGCCTTGGTGTTTCTACTATTGTGCCCCTCATTATAGAGAAGTTTCCTCTTTTGACATCAAATGTGACTGTGTAGGGCCTCTTAGGCAATCTTCCATTTAAATCTCTTTAAATCTAATACCACTGTGGTCACTGTTTCCAAATGATTCAATAAAGTTTGCATCTCATGGGCAGAACCACTTAGGATTTAATACAGGATTGCCTGGTTGGTTCCATTATCAATTGTTCCAGAGCACAGTTGTTTAGGGCATCAAGAAATTTAACCCCTTTGGTATGATTCAAATATGCATTTATCTAGTCAGTAAGACAACAAATAAAATCACACATTACCACCACATTCATTCATTTGGAGACATACCTGATTTCATCATTTGGGCACAAACGATGTGGCCAGACAGGGTGTGGTAGGGACCACCAGGGACTTTGAGGTCTTGGGGAAGAAACTCAGGGAGCTGAAGGCCCAAGTGGCCTTCTTGTCAATCTTACCTGTCCAAGGATTTGGGCCAGGAAGGGACAGGAGGGCCTCCGAGGTGAACGACTGGCTTAGGGTATGGTACCAGAAGGAACACTTTGGGTTCCTCGACCACGGCACTTGTTTTCTTGTCAATGGACTTCTGGCAAGGAGACTGGTTACACCTCACGAGGATGGGGAAAAGGTCCTTTGGAGATGCTCTAGCGAGCTTTGTCCGGAAGACTTTAAACTGAGCCGGGGGGGTTCAGGCCCCCCAGTAACATGTCTGCACTGGACAAGTGTGGGGGGAGGATCAGGGCTCTGGAACCAGGGTTTTACAGATACTGCAGGGACTGACAGGACTCCTACAGAGAGGGGCCAGGTATTGGGGAGGATGAGAGGAAGGAGGAGGCTGGGAACTCCAAGGAAAGGAAGTGGTGGGAAGGAGCTGAGGTGCATGTACACCCATGCTAGGAGCATGGGTAATAAGCAGGAAGAGCTTGAAGTTCTCCTGGGAATAGGAGGGTATGATCTGGTGGGAATCACAGAAACTTGATGGGAAGAAAGGCAAGTCTGGAGTGTGAACACAGAAGGGTATCACCTTTTTGAAAAGGAAAGGAAGGGAAAGAGAGGTGGGGGCGTGGCTTTATATGTCAGGGAAGAGATAGGATGCAGTGAGATAGAATGCAGCACAGATGGGATTCGGCAGAGGCAGTCTGGGTGAAACTTAGGGGTTTTGACAGGGAAAGAGACCTGACAGTGGGGGTATGTTATTCATTCATTTATTTATTTATTTAGGAAACTTCTATGCTGCCCCATTCGCCGAAGCCTCGGGGCAGCTCACAAACATAAATAAACTTCCTTAAAATAATATAAATTAAGAGTATAAATTAAGTCGCCCTGGCCAAAGAGTAAAATGAATAAATACTATTAACTATTAAAATGACATTTGAATAAAAAGGTCTTTGCCTGGCGCCGAAAAACAAATAACGACAGCGCCAGGTGGACCTCTCTGGGGAGCATATTCCATTTATTGGGCGCCACCAAAGAGAAAGCCCTCCTCCGAGTACTCACCCTCCTAATTTCCTTCACGGAGGGTTCCCGGAGAAGGGCCTCTCCCGCAGATCTCAGGGGGCGGGTGGGCATATATGGACGTAAGCTCTCCTTCAGGTAACCAGGTATGTTATCGCCCTCCAGATCAACTTGAAACCCTGGATGATGTCCTGACAGACCAGATTCTAAGGATATCTCAGGAGAGAGACACAGTAATTATGGGAAACTTCAATCTCCCGGATATTACTTGAGAGACTCACTTGGCAGTGACAGCCAGGTCACGTCGCTTCCTAGAAGCTATAGAGGGAGGGTTTTTCACACAGAGGGTCCGAGAGGCGACGAGGGGGGAAACATCCTTGACTTGGTCTTGACCAATAGGGAGGAGCTGATAGATGAAGTACAGATTAGGGGAGCTCTGGATGCGAGTGATCACTCCATCCTTTGCTTTGAGATCAGGGGACTGGGGATGTGCAGCAGGTCAAGCACTAGAAGCTAGGACTTCAAGAGGGCCAACTTTGGCCAACTGAAGGCCAGACTGGGGAAAGTGTCCTGGGATAGGTTACTGGAAGGTAAGCGAGTTGAGGAGGGGTGGATAGCACTCAAAAGGGAGGTTTTGGAGGCACAAGCCTTGACGATACCTCTAGTCAGTAACGTGGGGAGGCGGAGGAGAGTGCCGCCATGGATGCGAAAGGAGGTAGTTAAAGGGACTAGACGAAAGAGGAACCTCCGTAGGAAATGGGTACTGGGGGAAATAGACAAAAGGGTATACCGGGAGGAGGAGGCCCGTTGCAGAAGGATTCTTCACAAGGCTAAGGCTGATTATGAGCTGAGACTTGCCAAGAATATCAAGAGCAACAAAAAGGGCTTCTTTCAGCATGTAAATAGGAAGAGGAGACAAGTGGTGGGACCTCTAAACAAGGAGGAAGGAGATCCAGTGACTGATATGAGGGAACAGGCACAGATGCTAAATGACTATTTTGCCTCTGTGTTCTCCCCAAAGCAGGAAGGGGGATATCCACATAGGAAATTAGATGAGGCTGGGGACTTAGGGGCACAGATTACAGTCACCCCCCCTTGAAGTTGAGGGGCTCCTCAGGGCATTGGACATTACAAAGGCTCCAGGCCCTGATGGGTTACACCCGAGAGTACTTAGAGAGTTGGCAGGGGTTCTCTCACGCCCACTGGCCTCCATTTTTGAGAACTTGTGGAGAACAGGTGAAGTTCTAGAGGACTGGAGGATGGCATCAGTGGTCCCAATTTTCAAAAGGGGTAGTAGAAAGGACATGGGGAATTATAGACTGGTTAGCCTTACGTCCATTGTAGGAAAAACAATGGAAAGGCTCATAATAGAGAGAGATCTAGTAATGCTAGATAGGGAAGGGAGGCTGACAGCCACACAACACGGCTTCCAGAAAAACAGGTCCTGCCAGACAAACCTTGTGGAATTCTATGACAAGGTTTCAAGATGGCTAGATGGAGGGGATGCAGTGGATGTGGTATACCTGGATTTCAGCAAGACCTTTGACAAAGTGCCCCATGATATCCTGGTGGAGAAACTGAGGAGTTTTGGGATACACCAAAGCACTGTCTAGTGGATTAGGGCATGGTTGACTGGCCGAAAGCAGAAGGTAACCATTAGCGGGGAATCATCAGGATGGCGGCCAGTGATAAGCGGGGTCCCCCAGGGCTCTGTCCTGGGGCCGATCCTGTTTAATCTTTTCATTAACGACATGGAAGAAGGGGTGAACAGTCTGCTGATCAAATTCGCAGACTACACTAAAACTGGAGCAGTGGCCACAACTGAGGAGCAGGTACTCCAGATCCAAAAGGATCTGGACAGACTATGGAAGTGGGCAGGAGACAACAGGATGACGTTCAATGTGGATAAGTGCAAGGTCTTGCACTTGGGGCATAGGAATAGGTGTCATAAGTACAGGTTAAGAGACAAGTGGCTTGAGAGCAGCACTTGTGAAAGGGACCTCGGGGTTCTGGTTGACTGCAGGCTAAACATGAGTCAGCAGTGTGATGCGGTGGTCAAGAGGGCGAATGCCACCCTTGGTTGCATAGCCAGAAGTATGGCTTCTAGAGCAAGAGAGGTATTACTACCACTCTACACGACTCTGGTGCGCCTGCAATTGGAGTATTGTGTTCAGTTTTGGGCCCCTCATTACAGACAGGATATAGCCAGGTTGGAGTCAGTGCAGCGTAGGGCCACAAGGTTGGTGGCCGGTTTGCAGGGGATGCCGTATGAGGCGAGACTGAGGGAACTGGGTCTCTTCAGCCTGGAGAAGAGGAGACTCAGAGGGCATATGTTGGCGACATACAGGTATGTGAGGGGATGTCACATGGAGATGGGTAGAGATCTGTTCTCCCCTGCAGAGGAAGGCAGGACACACTCCAGTGGAGCAAAGCTCAGGGAGCCAAGGTTCCATTTGGATGCCAGGAAGCACTTCCTGACAGTCAGGACCCCGAGGGAGTGGAATGGGCTTCCACGAGAGGTCGTTGAGGCCCCATCGATGCGGGTGTTCAATAGGCTGGACGTCCATATGGTGGGCATGTCGTGAGCAGAGCCGGCTGGTGCCGGAGATCAGACTAGATGGCCCGGGAGACCCCTTCTGACTTGCTCTGTTTCTATGTTTCTATTTTCCACCTCAAGATTACCATGAACATTCCTTAATGGGGCACAATAATATATTCCTAGCACTGCATTAGTTTTAGAGCTGAGTATTGCAACTACAGTGGTTCTATGGAACAGTCTACCCCATTTAGGTTTTTGAGTCTATTTGAGTCTGCCTTCTCTGATGTACAAAGCAACAATTCCTCCAGCATGCCCTTCCTAATCTTTCCTATAGGGTTTATATCCAGAGATGACTGTGCCGGTTTTCTCCATTCCACCAGCTTTCTGTTATTCCCATTTTAACAAGGGTCACCTCAAGCACTGCAAATCTCCTATTTTAGCTTGGGGGTTTCTAGTACTTATTCTAGTATTCTAGTTTCTAGTATTCAGTTTCTGTGTTTTGGCACTTAGGACTCTTGGAACAGCTAACATGTTTCTTCATATACTCTATTTCTTCTGCTATGTTTGGGCAATCAGAAACTTTTCCATCTCCATCTCCTAGAAATGATTTAACCCCAACCAAATATTTCCCAGCTCCTGTCAGCTTTCTACAAGGGTTCAGTTTAAAAGCTGTTTGGTCTGGTTTCTTTTGGTTCAAGTGAAGGCAGTCCCTCTTGCACAGTCCCAGATTGTCCCAAAATATTCTTCACTGCCTAACAAATTTGAACCAGTCCTCCTTACACTACCATCTCATCCACACATTGAGACTCTTCCACCTCACCTCTCTAGTTGGCCCTACAAATGGAAAATGTAGCATTTCAGAGAAAACCACCTTAGAGATCCTAGATTTCAACCCAACATCCTAAATTTGGTTTTCAAGACCTATTGAATACATTTCCCCATTTCATTGATACCAACATAGACCATGACCACTGACTCCACATCAGCACTACCTACAAAGCTATCTAAACAATGCACAATGTCCACAAGTTTCCCATCTAGGCAAGCAATTTACCATGCAGTCAACATGCCCATTATGTAACCACCATGTCCAAAGATTTAATGTCCCACTATCACAAGTTCCCCATGTCCAAAAGACACATCCTAGGCTCAAGAAGAATTAATATCTCCCATTTCTGAAGAAGCTGAAGAGTTGGGAACATGCTGAAAAGGTGGAGTACACTAAGAAATGGCACTTTGGTGCTGAAAACTAAGAAGATCATTTCACCAAGGGAGAGATATTGTCCCCCGCACACATATATTTGTCACTAGCTTCCTCTGCTCCCCCACCCCACCCCATTTTCTCCTTTGGTAGCTCAAAAAGACAAGAAAATGTGTAAAGCTAGCAGACAGGCATAAGAGCTATAAGACCAGGCACTTACATTTGGAAGCATCCACACAAGCTTTCCTTAACTAGCTCCTGTCTATGATTTGCACAACTACCAAAACGCAAAGGGGACCTGGTTGATACTAGCCAGTGCAGAAAATAATAGAGGAAGCAATATGCAAGAGGAGACTGAAATGATGAAAAACAATCTATTTTCTATTGCAGTGATTTTACAGGGAAAGACAGCGAAAAAATATTTGTGAAAGTTAATGTAGTAATAATGTTGAAGAGGTTTGTTAGAGGGGGAAAAAGCAATTCTTTAAAATGTACAGTTACAGGATAATAATTCAGGATAGTAGTGGCCTAATAGCATCTCATCTCAATGAAAGTTTCTATTCCTAAACATAAAGTTGTAATCTCTTGATGGCATGAAGATTTGATTGTGGAGAGCTCAAAATCCAAACTACCTTAACTCCAATAGTCTGGCCTCATTTGGAGTTGGTTCCATCTTTGAGCTGGACTCAGCTTAAAATGGTGCTCACATTTTCCCTAATACAGCCATCCTGTCACCAATGCCTATTACCTCAAGAATGTGTTTGTGCCCCCAACCCCCAAGGGAAGCAAGAGAGTTGGGCACATAATAGATGAATGGAATGGGGTTTTGAGCATTCCTGTTCAATGCTTTAAAACAAAAACAAAAATCCTCAAGGTATTTTTAAACATTTGACAAGATTACTCAAAAGGTCCAGCTGTTTTTCCAGATGATCTATGGTGGCCCAAATCTCATTCCCTCTATTTATACTGTATTGTGGTAAATATTCCATCCACACAAGTTTACATACACACCGCAGTTTGAAGTACAAAACATCTCTGAACTGGAACATAGGGAGGGGGGAACAACCGAAATCCTTTTTTATTTATTCATCACAATAGGAAATAACGTACATATCATGTCTGGGAAATGTGCATGTCATGAAGAGAATCTCCTTCACTTTGCTAAAGTTTTTAAAGAGCTCATCATAAAAAATTCTTCAGGGGCTTCTCAGCCATTGCTATTTAAATCTGGCTAAAACATTGTGTCCTGCAAACCTCCTGCAAGAGTCATTTCCCTACAAGTCAAGATTATGAGAATGGTTTTTCTAAATGTGGAATTACTCTGAAGTACACAGACATTTTGATTAGTTTGCTCTGCTGTTTACCAGCATTCTTTCCTGTCAAAACAATATTCATATAGCCCAGTGACTGTGCTGCAGTCCAGCCATGTGGCTCAATATATAGAGAAACATTCAGAAAACAACTTCCTTAAACAAATAAGCAACCTTGCTCTTGAACTTAATGCTCCTAGTAATCTTTGCCCTCATTAATCAGACACAATGTTTGATTTAAAAGCCCGAAGAGGAAAACAATGGGAGGGAGGGAGGAAAGCAACAGGGGAAAGTACTCTTGATTAAAAGAATTCTGAGGCATAGAAATGCACTTTTCTCTCTAATCCAAACTCCCCTTCATACTGCAGTAACATGAAAGGCCTCCACAAGTAGAAAAGGCAGTGGGGCAATGCCACCTGTCCTGAATGCAAAGCCCCATACAACACCTACACCTTGTGCGTGGACGTCGGCATGGGGAGAAAACTACATGCACGGAAATTTCACATGTAGCCTTCCATGCATTCTTTATAAATGGGCTTCCAGAACTTGTGAATCTTCCTTCTGTAGGCCTTCCCACCTATAATATGCAGATTACACAGGATGGAAAGCCCTACAATTTCAGGTGTGGAACTAGCAGTGTGGCCTCACTGCCCCCTTTAAGCATAGAGATCTCTTCTTATTAATAATGTGAACAGAATGTAGCTGAAGGGGCAATTCGAAAGATGCCCAAATCAGCCCATGGTATCCTATGAATCTACTGCACATTGTAGCTGGTCACTCATTGGTTGTCTAACTGCAGCTATACATCATGTGGAAATGTGGCTCACATGACAAAGTGGCACATGCTAAAATCACGATGTCAATTGGCTCAACTTTTAAACAGGTATATAGTATAAGGGCTGGATGCAAACTTGATCCCAGGAGGATGGGGTTCGACCATTATTATGGGAAAGATGAGGAGTAGATGCCATTGAGCACAATAGGAATAATTCATAAGCTAGTTCTGATTCACACATATGACCAAACTGGGCTTCATGCCAAAATATAAATCATGGCTATCCCAGGGTCATGTTGTTCATTTAGATAGTGCATGCTAAATATGTATAATTTGCCTTTATGGACAAAACATTTCTCAAGACAGCTTCCAATAGTTAATATAATGCAACAAGACAGAATAACAAAAACAGCAGTAACCTTCCAAACAGAAATCATGATTGAGATGAACCATCAATTTTTTTAAAAAACCCTAAATTATCCTGCTCAGCAAAATGGAAAACAAAACAAACAATCTTTTAAATAATTGTTGCAAAATGCATTTCCATTTGTAGTCCATATAACTCATCTAAAGAAAAAGCAAAAGAAAACTAATGCATGTTTAGGATTGTACTAATAATCCACGATGCATACATCCAGCATACCTGGCAGCTCTGACACCAATATTCATGGCCTCCCCTTCAACACCCACACATTCAGCATGGGTGAAAGGGGAACCTGCCCACAAACAGCTGCAACACTGGACAGGGCCAGCCCAAGAAATTTTGCTTCCTGAGGTGAAGGAAAGATGGCTCCCCCTCCCTAGTGGATATACAGATGCTGATTGAACTGGCAGTTTTATCATACTCCAACACTGTTGATGGAACAGCATCCTATGCCATATCTCAAACAACAAGCTGGTTTAGAGAGTTCAAGACAGGTTGTCTCACATAAACTGCTCTGTACGACCAACTAGAGAGTTTGTAAGAAGAACCGAGAGGCTGCCACTGCTGCCACCTAACTTCTCACATTGGAGACTTTTATCTCATTCTGCCTAACTGTAGAACCAGCCCTGTCACCACATCAGGAACCCCAAATGTGTAGGGTTCTGATCACTTGAAAAGCTTAAAGGCAAATAGTTCAATGCATTTAGGGCCCACTTTCAAATGTTACATTGAACATGCACAAGTTGGCCTGTGGGATGCACAAGATTAAGGCACCAGTAGTCCTACTCTTTTTTCCACATGTTGCATGTACATGCAGAGGGGAACATTTGAAAAATAGTATTGGCTGCTTACAATCAAGCCTTAATTGTTTTTACTGTGTTAAATCAAAACACACTGCAGAGCCTCTCAGGGTCACTTCTGAAGCATTTTCTCAAATGAACCCGTGTCCATTTTTGTGGGTAAGATATTCAATGAAACAGATTTCACATACATCCCACTGAAAACAAATCTTTTGCAGAATGGGCAAGAGTCTCCTGAATGACACAGAACATAGAGTACCCTTTCAAAAAGTCTATAACCAATATTTTTTTTTACATTTATTTCAATGTTGTCAACTTGTTTGTTGTAATAGCGAACCTTTTCTCAAGGTCCTTCAGGGCTCCCTTTGCTATGTATGCTCAGAAAGCATTTCAAATACTGAGAATTACCATGACCCAAACAGAAAATCATGTTTAACATTCTTTACAAAAGTTGAGATTAATTGTAAATACTGACCTAAATCCAGATCTCTCAGATGAATGGATGACTGGATGGATGGATGGGTAGTTTTTATCTGATATTGATCTTATCAATGCAAATACCAAATTATTCTTCTTATTGTACAAAAATTAATACACTCTGTGTATAATCTCCATGTGTAAATAAGCTGTGCGCTGTTTTCTTTTTTCAGTTGCTCTCTAATAACAACTGAATAGGCCATGTGTCTAACTGGTATGGCCTATTTAGTGTCAAACTGTCAAAAGTGCTGTTTCCCGCTTTGGATTACATCATAGCAACTGCTCAGAAACAAGGAAGATGTAAGTTAAACCAGGCTAATTCTAACTTTAACTAAAAATATATTCTCTGTACTCAAATTTAATATTATTTTGTTCTTATCTGGAAAATAATATTGAAATACAGCCAAGAGGACCCTTTTCCTCCCTTTCTCTTTTTAAAATCATCTGAGACCAAAAGAAGTTTTGCCATTTTTGCCAGCAGGCAAATCTATTCATTCAACTAAGGTGGAGTAACTTTAACCACCCAAGAAGTATAATTATCACCCTGAAATCCTCTGTCTGGAATTTATTATTTCTGTCATGAAATGGAATTTCTGCATAATAATGAAAACAGTTAGGTCCATGGATTTACCGAACTTCACTGGCATCAGTAGGACACTAAGAATAACCAATCAGAAAGTTATTTAGGCAGAGACTAGCCTTTTCATCCATCTCCTAATTCTGGAGAATTTTTAGCCAAAGAAAAAATATTGATTTAAGCTAGCATATCAGTAAACCAACCAGTACAGGTTCTATCCCACTTGCATTGGTCCACAGCGGCGAATTATAATGGTGGATAGTCTGGTTACCAAGACACAACCAATCACAAGCAGAAAGAAATACCATTGCCCTGAGTTCCTGGAAAGGATTACGGGAAAATGATACAGTACATGCTTTGCATGTGAAAGCTCCCAAATTCAATCCCTACCACTTTTAGCTAGGACTGGGAAAGAGCCTCTGTCAATCACTATAAGACAATGCAATGCAAAGTGAACCAGTGGTTTTACTCAGCATTCTTACATTTCTAAAAACAAAACAGCAAAGAGTTAAAGAATTTTCAGAGAAAATCTAAGTGCACGTAGAAAAAATCTGGTGAAAGTACCATGTGAGATGAGACTCAACTTGTCACATATCTGGTTAGGTATTTGCCAACAGTTCTGTGAACTGTATGAAGAACACCAGCTTACTAACACAGAACTATCCAGTCACTTTCAAGCAGTTTTATGATTACAGGTTATACTAATTTAGTTTTTTGATTCAAGGAATTGACTTTTCTTACATGCCTGCATTATTTATTACACAACCTTGTTTTTTTTACAAAGGTTCTGCATAAATTTAGTGGGTGCTGCTTTCAAAGTCTGCTGCCACCTGATAGGAATAGTCACCTTTTATCTGAAAATAGAAAATACTATGAATACATTGCAGCTACCATGAATTTCTGGTAAATATTAGTGCTAAATGCTGTGGCATGTTTTTCCTCTTCATTGCTGGCTGGCAGCAATCCTGTTTCCTTTCTCTAGCTCTAAGGGAAGGTGAGGGGATGCTTTGCATTGTCTGGCAAGGAACACTTGCCCCATGGGATAGACAATGCCTTCCTACAGACAGGAAGAAGGTTTCAGCAGACAGGATACACTGTACTCCCAACATAAAAGTATATTTTATTGTCATAAGATGAGACTAGTAGACCTCATACTCCAATGCATTACTGAACCTGACACAATACCACTGAGGAGAGACACAGCCTGATATGGGAAAGGGCAGCAAATAGAAGTTTTCACATAGAAAAACATAGGGTCACACATAAACACACTTACACAACCCAGTTGTTCAAGCTAGTGTAAAGCTAAACATACAAGATCTTGTTCATGTGTGCTTAAGTTCATGTGTGTAGATATAAATCAGGAGGCACATGTAACGTCTGTTCTCCCAAAGATGCCCAATCCTCCCTCGGTTCTCAACTCCTGCACAGCCATCCCCGGGCCAATTTCCTATTAATTGTATCACTGGCCACACCTGCAAGATCCTCAGAAAGATCGCTTCATTTCCACCACTGCTTCCAGCAAGGAAAGAACTGCTGAGGAAGGAAGTGGAAAGAGCTCCACACAGATCTCTTTTTCTCCACTACTGCTGGCATTGATAAGAAAGGATCTGTATCAGAAATGCTGGGATGTGTGCATTTCCATACGTATTGCATGGAAATGACGGGAACACTGACCTTACAAAGGTCAACCTATGTGATTAGGAAACTGGCCAGTAAGTCCAAGATAATCTGATGTAATTTCAAAGGAGTTTATTTCTCTCCAGTAAGATAAATAGTTTAAAAGATGCTAACATTCACATTTATGAAGGTCAATTCTTTTCAAGAAACTTGAAGTTAAGCATGGAATAGTCATTTATGAATCTTGACTAGCTCAAGAATACCTTAGTATGAAACAGGGGAATTAACTGTCTCCCAGAAACTGGATGTGCCACTTTTTATCTCTCTTTTTCACTTATTCTATAATTTACGGTAGGCAATCTTTCCTGTTTAAAAAGAGCTGCTCTAAAGTACACTGTGGCAGAATGAAGTAGTTGTGGAGTCAGGTAATTATAAGAATTCAAAAGATCTTTTTTGGTAGTGAAGACTCTTCTGAAAAATGACAAGATTTATTGGGTTGAATTCAAACTTAGTTGTTCTTTAGAGTAGACCCACAGAAATCAGTGGGTATTATGCTAGTCATGCTAACTTAATTCTCGATCTAATGTACTCTTTCTTGATGGGATGACTGGGACTACTGTCCAACTTTTGAATAGCATTGTCCTTCATCTGCTGATTCTAAGAAGTGTATCCCCCTTTCCTGTATAATCTCACTAGTGCAGAAAGCTAATACTTTCACATCGGTTTCAAAGTGCTACATGATCCTTTGCATCCACTAAAATTCAGTAGTAATGATATTGTAGGACCCAGAGCTCCAAAAATTACTGGCTATAATAGTATGTTTTGG
This sequence comes from Varanus komodoensis, assembly GCF_004798865.1. NCBI lineage: Eukaryota > Metazoa > Chordata > Lepidosauria > Squamata > Varanidae > Varanus > Varanus komodoensis. The sequence goes on from NW_025335438.1 coordinate 19,748,545, forward strand.
TATGCCTATATGATTGGCTGCCAAACTGAATTTTCCAGACGGTCTACATTTGTAAAGTTGTACCCAAAGTAATGAAGTGAGGAAAGTTTTTCTTGTGCTTTTCAGAAAAGATTCTGGTTCTTGCCAGGAGTTATAAGTAGGCACAACCATTTTTCTTGCTTTGCCTTATGTAGAAAGATGTAGTGTCATTTGGATGAGTATGTGTTTTGCTTCTTGATTTATGCACACCAATTTGTCAATACTACTGTTAGAGAAGAAACTACTGACTTCAATGCCATCTTTTTATGTAAGATATTTGCCAGAAAAGTCCAGTTTTAAGTGAGGAAGTCAGAAACACACAAAATAATATTATAAGAATAACCAGGAAATGCATGCTTAAAGTTGCAATAATGCTCCTGTGGAAAATAAAAAGTACATTGACTCAAGTTCAGAAGGCAATGCCAACCACAGCTCTGAATTCCCAGGCAATGCACCAGTCTCTGTTGGTGTTACATTATTTAAATGGAGTTTTATGTCTGGGATTTCAGTATTCTTAAGAATAGGACTATTTTAAAAGAAACAATAACAAAAGAGAAACTGGTTCAGAAAGGTTATTTATTTATAAAACAAGTTTATATAGAACTGAAATAATAGCATGGACATGATTACACTACTTGTCAGGTTGTCATTATGCAAGATAGAAATCTTATTTCTATCTAGCATAATGTTGTACAAGCAATTTTTTGTCTTCTCATGTGGTAGCATCCATAGGATTTGCTACCAGAATAATCTGGATAGCCATTTACTTGATAGATGTATCACAGAAAATCTATATAATTTCATTGTTGAGAAGACACTACTCTACATAAAGGAGGTTCCTAGGTCAAACCTGGCCTCCTGTGGTATGATTACCAGAACCTTATTCATTCATTTATATCCTGCATTTCTTCCATCATGGCAGTCAAAAATGGCATGGCTGATCCATATGAACCCAGACTTACTTAGTTCAAACAAGGTGATTGCATCATGTGCTGTGAGGCCATGCAGGTGAAGGGGTACGTGTAATATAATGTGCACTCTTACAGATGATTTAAACTATGATTTTAGAACCATAAGTTAAGCACTGGCACTTGAATACATGTATTCAATGTTTATCTTCAGCCATAAAGTCCTTATGGTGTTAGGATAATTTGTGAGGTCCTATACATACCTCGTAAACATACTCAAGAAATCACCATGAAGAATCTCTCAGTTGTATGGGGATAGTAGTAATGGGGTTATTTGTACTTCTTTTCAGGGACACATAAAAGACCACAGACCATTGGTATGTCTCCTGAATAGTATCTTCTAAATGTTTTTGATGAAATACAAACAGTTTTGTCAAGCTGCATAGATTATACATTCCAGCAACAGGCCCTTGCATTCCATATGGCTACTAGAATTTACACCATAGACCTTACAGCAGGATTATTACATTAAACAGATGTCTCAGTATAATATATTGAGTAGCCCAGGTAAGGATGTCTTTCAAATCCTTTCAATATGAAACTATTGATCCAAGAGGAAATGTGGGTTTACCTAAATTTCATATTATATGATTATCTTGAGTCTTTCCCTGAATCTACAAATGTTGGCCATTTATGTGTTGCAGGGTGGAGAAAAGCCCAGCATGATGCAAACAATTTTGATTAGCGTACCTAAGCACAAGGGTGAGGAGATGCCCTTTTCATTGGCGTCCCTGTATGACAGTGGTCCCCAGCACATTATTCACAGATGTCATGGCATCTGAAGACAACTCCAGTGGCACCCTCAACATATCCCCCCCCAACATACACAAACAAATATATGGATTCATATGAAATATGTATGCCTTTCTAGCAATTATAGATAGGGTTCAACAAAAGCAAAACAAATTTCCAAAATTAGTACCCATTTGAAGTTTGCATTTATACACTACCTGTTCATACATCAAAAATACTGTGAGGTTTCAGTCTGTTGCATTTTATGCACTGCATGTTTACCCTTCCAGTGTTGTAATATCAGTATTTTAGATGTCAAAGGGGCGCACCGATTCCATTTCCCCTTCCAATTTCCATTAAACAGGAAAATAATTAAAAAGAGTATATGCATCAGTGAATAACTGCTTCAGCACGAAATTTATCTGTGTAATAACCTCTCTCCAAAAGAAGCAACTTCCAGATTTTGCCAAAAACATATGTTTAAAAGAAATGTTAACTGTATTACACCACCAGCAATTAGCTGAATTGGATGATCCATCATTTAAGAGACATTTCAGTATCCAAGAGAGAAAACAAATACTTTTGCTGAATGCAATGTAGTCTAAGATCCATGGCCATGACAGATGAATTCCAAATCGGTGATCCACTGATTAGGTATGTTGTGATGGTTCTCACAATTGTATCTCAAGTTCTCAAATGTGCCCACAGGTCAAAAATATTGGGGACACCAGTTCTACTTATAAAATTAGTTCAACCCTATTTCTGTCTAGGTGACCATTCTTACTTCACCCCACAGCTGCTATATTTCCCTGGTAACATGTAGACAGGAAGAAAGTCTGGCTACCAATTAAGCAGAGCAGCAGGATGGGTAGGAAAGCACTAAAACATCACATGCATCTTTCATTTCCACATTACCAAGAAGATGTAGGTCAGCCATTGCTGCACACATTCCCATGAAATGTAGTTTGGATGACCACACTGCATTAACTTGCTGATGCCAAGGGAAGGAAAGTGCCCTTATTATATAAATTAAAAATAAAAAGGATTTTATTCAGTGGTTAGTGCTGTTTTGCAAAAAGCATTGTACACTTTCTAAATTTGTATACTTCTTCCTGCAGTCCTATTTAATGAAGTTAGCATTAAAAGAAAGCTATTTCCAAATCTAGCTGGACTATTTTAACAGCAAACTTTAATAGCAACATCAAAAATATCAGACAGATGCAAATCTTCCATATGTGTTTGCATTGTGAACTCCAACCAAGATGTGTTTGAACTAAAAATTCCTCGTTCAGTGCCAACATTTGGACTATTGAGCAAGCAAATGTGAGGAAGCCAAAACAAATTTAATTATTCCACATGTACAATGTAAGCTGCCGAACTAGCAAATATATATATATAAAAAAAGCGTCTTTACAACCATAATGAGTACTACAGTGAGAATAAGAATGCAACCTGTGACAGAAACGAATTTGCTTAACTTTGAAATGTTGCCTTCAAGAGAGGGATTTTGGTTCCAGAATTTGTACAAGAGGTAGAAAGCTGTCTGTCCTTGACACAGGAACCAGTAACACCTGTTAGTAGAATTCAAACCACCTGTTTGGACTTCCTTGGGGGATTTGGTCTGCAGCTGGCGGCATATTCTCCAATACATAGCCTGCATCTTCTCTACAACAAGAAAGAAGGAGGGGTTGTTTTCTTAAATGTTCATCAGCTATTTCATGCACATTAAGGGAGATTCCAACAATATGAGTTTAAAAATTGAATGGTACTGATTTGATTTGATGTTATATTTTATTTTAGGAAATGCAGTAAGTTGTTGTTCCAACATCATTATACTACATACATACTCCTTTTCTCATACTTATTTTCTGTGCATTATCACATAAATGAAAAGATAGCTGTCAGTTGTCATTTGCTACCTATGTAGTAATAACCAAGACATATTATTATTTTTTTAACATGGCTATCTTACCATCAGGTGACATGAGAAAGTCAGCTACTAATAGCTCTCTCTGTCCCTCTCTTGACCACCGTTTCACAACTGTATCAAGCAAAGGGCTTTAATGCACACAGAGAGAGAGACACACACACATTGCCAAAAGGGCCAAGATTTTGACCAGCCCATTATACTCTCTACACTGACCTGTAACTTCATATGCCCCATACTATTATTGGCTTATTGGCCTAGGGTCATCCCTAGGGGATTTATATTCACTGATGGCCTTACAGTACACCAAGCATTCAAAGCAGTCTGAAAGAACAAAGGGAAAATTGTCAAAATATATGAAGACATCACAGAGCATCATAAAGAAAAATGGGATAAAGATCACATATAACACTCTCAGAGGAATAGAATATAGAAAGAAGTGTCTAGATAGACAAATCATATCCCAGTCAAAAGCATGTGTACCTTTGCTTTGTCCCCTTACCCCTTGTGTCAGGTACATCTCTTTGGGAAAGCACAGATGACATGAGCATACTAATGTAACTATTCCAAGAAAAAAAAGATCCCAGAATCTATGTCTTTACTATTAACAGTTTTCCCCTCAAAAATGTTAGAAGAAAGGAGCAAATTCTGTACTAGAATTCTCTAGTAAATTATTCATTATCTTCCTCTTTTTTAAGGCCTTCAAAATAAAGAAAATCAAGTATTCCAGAAACATTGACATCAGACTTATGTATAAGTGATGAAATGAAATGCCAAAAGTAACAGTTTAAATTGGATCTTATTGCCTTACTGTGAGGTGGTTTTATGTTATTTTTGGTCTAGCCTTTAATAAACTGCACAACCACATCAGCCTAATAAGCATTTGTTTTAAGTTTTCTTTTGCTTAAAAACTAGGTTTCACTGTAGAAGTGGTTACAAAATACATTGAGGTATAAAGCAGAACATTTCCCTGTGTGAGGGCTTTTTTATAGCTAACAAAGGATAGCAGAAAGTACCTCCCCAGCCATTTTCTTTTTCTTCTTTCTCAATCCCTAAGAAGCATGAACTTTGATTTAATGGTCTGGAACCAAAAGTTTCAAAATGTGGAGGTGAAGCATATAAAAAGGAAGAAAATTAATCTCACATGCCACATACGGTAGGGAGGATTTTACAGTGTAAAATAGAAAAGTATGTCTTCCCAAGGCATACAATTGTTCAATGTGCCTTAACTCTCACTTGTGGTTCTCGTGTTGGTAGGTAGAGTCTAATATAATACCTCGATTGCCTCAAAGAGAATGCAGAGATGAAATAAATAGCTATCAAGACATATCAAAAATACAGAAGGTGCCAAAATGCATACATATTTTAAGAAAGGAAAAAACTGCATTAAAAACTTGCATGGTGATGCTAGCATTCATTTGATTAATGCCATCTTTTGAGTCAACATCATATTGCACACTGCTACCGTAATTCACTTAAACTTCGAAACGTATTACATAGATAACATCTCTTAAAATGTGTATACAGTTTTGGCAACCCCTGCATGCCACACTCGCCCATATTGGGATCTTTACATTACACCAAGAGGGATGGACTTTCCTACTCATACAGTCCTTGCAGGTACACCACATATTTTCCCCAAATCAAGGAAGTTCTTCTCTAATCTGGGATGTTTTAATGGGGGCAAATAAGCAGGGCAATACAATATCCATGTCCTACGGAGTGTTTCAACCCCTCGACCTTCCCTAATCTGGTGCCCACCAAATGTGTTCGGAAAGCCAGTTCCAACTTAACTTAATGCTTCATATGCAGGAGAGAAGGAAAAGAAAAGCAACACATTGTTGCTGTTTGTTGATACTATATGAAATTTATTCAGCTGCGGACTTGCTGGGGACAAGCAAACTATAGCCACGCAGTGATGCCAAAGGGTCTGTCAACTTGCATGTAAAGAAAGACTATTTTCCATTACCATGCAACTGAACAAAGAGGAAACCCTGGGGACACACAGTCTTGCTGAATCAATCAATACTATGGATCATATATCCCTTCTAAATAACTGACATATGTCAGAGAGCAAAAAGGGGGGGGGAGCACAGATGTCATAACAGTGCCAACAATAGGCACACCTGGTACAGGTAAACTGTTTTAAATTGTTTTGAATGCTTGTATATTAAAGGTTTGTATTACGTTTTATCATTATATATTTTAGGGTTTCCATTTTTGTGACTTGCCCAGAGAGCTTTTGCTGTTGAGCAGTGTAGAAACAACAGCAATAACAATGGTGAGCTTGTTTTCCAGAAGCTGATAGCAGCAGTGGAACATACTTCTCAACTATGTATAATTTCACTGTGGTTTTGGGACATAACAATCAGGGATATTTCACAAATGGATGAAGAAACTATCATATTTGCTAAATGAAGCTGGCATATTCCACGCAGGAGCAAGGAGGATGCATACTAAGACCCTGTATTTACTAAGGAACTGATGTTATGTTTAATCTAAAGGATTAGGAGGTCAAAAGACAATACAATTTATTTTGCATTATCTGCTTCTCTGTATCCTCTGTACAATTTGGGAGGACTGGCTGATAAGTCAGAGAGGGTTCTGGATGTTCTAGACTGACATAACAAAACATTTAGTGAGTTTCCACTGTATTATTGAGTGGTCCTATTCTATGGCATTATCATTTGTGATATATTAGTGCTTTTTGGACCATTTAAAAGCAATTATTACTTGGAAAAAAGGACATGCATTCAGAATTTGCTATCTACTTTGCTATCTTTCTTCTACTCCCTGTGACTTTTGACCAGTCCACCAAGAATATGAGTTGTAAATGTTAGACTCTCATTTATAACTAGAGATTAATACTGTTTGTATGTTAAAGGAAGGTTAATAAAGTTCAGAACAAATTAAAGTAGATGTGGCACAACAAAAATCCATTAACATTTCTTCCCTGGGGACCTCTAAAAATGGCACCCAATTTTCATCCAGCAAAATACCCGGAGAACATTTCACAATGTCCTTGACTCTTGGTTATCATGTGCTTAGTTCATACTATTTGGATGATATTATTATTATTATTATTATTATTATTATTATTATTATTATTATTATTATAACATTTCTATGCCGCCCCTTGCCGAAACCTCGGGGCGGCTTACAACATGATAAAATACATTGAAATACAATAGTACATAATAAATTACCATTAAATATAAAAATACAAAAAATACATTGATTTACAAATACAAAATTAAAATTATCAGTATAAAATAAAAATATAGGAGGAGAAAGAGAAGGAAGAAGAAGTTGCCCAGGCCAGATCATATGTTTTAACAATTGAAATGATGTTTAAATAAAAAGGTCTTTACCTGGCGCCGAAAAACCAGTGACGGTGCCAGGCGGACCTCTTTGGGGAGTGAATTCCATAGGTTGGGCACCACCGCAGAGAAAGCCCTCCTCCGGGTACTTACTCTCCTAATTTCTTTCATGGAGGGTTCCCGGAGAAGGGACTCTCCCGCAGATCTCAAAGGGCGGTCGGGCATATACGGACGTAAGCACTCGTTCAGGTAGCCAGGACCCAAGCCGTTTAGGGCTTTGTAGGTCATAATCAACACCTTGAATTGGGCCCGGGCTTCAATGGGAAGCCAGTGAAGCTGACGGAGGACTGGAGTCATGTGAGCATAATGCCCCGTCCCCGTCAGCAACCTGGCAGCTCTATTTTGCACCAATTGAAGTGTTCGGACTGTCTTCAGGGGAAGCCCCACGTAAAGCGCATTACAGAAGTCTAGGCGGGAAGTCACCAGCGCGTGTGTCACCGTCGCCAGGCAGTCGTACTCCAGGTAGGGGCGCAGCTGATTAATCAGCCGAAGCTGAAGGAAGGCGTTCCTCGCTACCGCTGACACCTGAGCTTCCAAAGAAAGCTCCGGGTCGAGGAGTACTCCTAAGCTGCAGACCTTATCCCTAAGAGGGAGTGTTGCACCATTCAGGACCAAGTCAAATCCACCCTCTCCGAAACCCGATCCGCCAACCAACAGGACCTCCGTCTTGTCTGGGTTGAGTTTCAGTTTATTGGCCCTCATCCATTCCTTTACTATTTTAAGATATTTTAAGTTAAAATATCAAATAATAATGGTTCCACTGATTGAGTTCCTCAGCATTCTGCTGCTGCTGTTGTTTTTAATTAGCACTGTAGGGCACAGCCTCACTGCTCTTTTGTTTTGGTTTTGTAGCACACCAAGTGATCCCCATAGGATTACACTGCACATGTCTACTCAGGGGTAATTCAATGAGGCTTACTCTCAGTTCACTGTGTTACACTGACCTCACAATTAGGGAAAATATTTGTTTTTGTAACAACACTTGGTCGGATTCATTCCACTGTGTTTAGTGAGGTCCAGTGAATACCCCCAGACTCTGTACTGACATATGGGAAATGGGTAGAAAGTAACTTTCACTCCTAGTGCCCTTCTAGGTCAGAAATGTAGAATTCAAATCACTCTGAGGACTACTTTTACATTTTGCCAACTCAAGAGGACTGCATCAGCACATTAAGTGCTAAACAAAATGTTTTTGACTATAATTTTAACTATTTTCTATTGGACCCATCCACTGTTACCGCTTTCCCCTTCTGCAGCCTATAGCATGCTCTCCTCTCTCAATAGTACTATTTATATCTCTGATTCCCTCTCTCTCTTAAGCATTCCTTCTCTCTCCAAGTCACAGAATTTATTGTCTTCTTTTGCTCTGCTACACCTCCTCTTCAGGTTTTTTTTTCCTTTCCTTTTTCAGGGCAATAATTTTCAGAGCAAGGGGATCTTCCTTACAATATAAGCAAATATAGCTAGCAGGAAACATCCCCATTATGAATTAGTTGATTTCAATACTGGAGCACCCATCTTTATTTATTTATAGGCTTTATATCTCATCTTTTTCCTTCCAAAAACTCAGGGCAGCTTATCTAATACTCCTTCTCCTCTCAGTCTTATCCCCACAACAACAGCCTCGTGAGGAAGGTTGGGCTGAGAGTCTGTGACTGGCCCAAAGTCATCCACTTGGCTGAGTGGAGACTAGAACCCAGATTGCCTGAGTCCCAGTCCTTCACTCTTAACCACTACACCACACTGGCTCTTATGCTTGTTTCTACCACAGTAGTGGTGGAAGGAGCAAAGGATGGAAGTCTTCTCACTCACTCCCACAAACAATGTCAGTAATGCAGACAATGCAGAAGGGAGCAGCACTGAAACCAACCTTCCTTCTTTTGTTCTCCTCAGGAGTCAAAAGCAAAGGGAACGGTAGGAGAAAAAGTGTTTGCTAAATAAGGGATGGAGACTGTACTATCTTTGTAAGCTACTCTGGGAAACTTTTTCGCTGAGGTGTAGGGTAAAAATGCTTTGAATAAATAAACAAAACGTTGTGTCAGGCAAGCAGGTGTATGGGCAGAATGGAAGACTTGGCAGCTTATTAGGGAACTGGGGAACAGTTTGGTCCTGTTGTACTGCCAATGACACAATTGCAACAAATTGGGCTCGGAATAAAAGATGCTATTCTCCAGCTCCTAGAAATGTGTTTAGTTTTTACTAGGTTCAATCCTGAGCATGCAAAGGGGAGCCTTTTCCAGTAATAACCAGTAGACAAAGCCAGCCTATTTGGATGTCAAGGTCTTTCTTCTCATGTTGCTTCATTAATGCTATCCAGCGAAAGATCTTAAGAGTTGCCTATGCAGAAAAGCTACTAAAATCTCACCCTCACCACTTGCAGTGATCTTATATTTTCTTTAATGGGAAATGTGAGGGGAGTGGGGGAATGAAAGGCAGAAAGATGACATTTCACAGAAGTACCAAGGATTCTGATTCTGACTTATACCTGTCTTATAAAAGATAATATTCTGAGCAGCATGTTAGATCATGATCTTTTATCTAACTTTCCAAGATGGCATGAAGCCATTACAATCCTCTAAATGCTATGCAATAATATAGAAAACTCATGATGTTCCACACAGTTTAAATTACAGGAATTTGGTTCTCCTATTCTTAACCACAGCCCAATTTAATAACACAAGAAATGCAATGCCAAATTGGCAGGTTTATTGCATTTCTTCATACAGAACACTGCTCATCTGTTCTTCTCTCTATGGAAAAGATGTGGCAGCATACGGCTGGCAAGATGTGATCAGTAACCTGAGTGAATTTGTGGGCACATAAAACTATGCCCACTCCAACTTTGTTCTGCCTATAATGATGTACTATATAAAGTATCTTAAGTTCTTTGCTGAACTTTTAACTAGGGGAAAACACTTTAGAAGTATATGAATGGGACTCCAGAAGCACCTGGGAGGAAAGAATGCAAAACTCTTTCTGTTTCTCAACTTCAAATCACTCCTTTTGTTTTTAGGAACAGATATTTGAAATGTGCAGCTGGGGAAACTGCATTTGAGAATGCAATCTGAAGCAGCAATGAAGTAGGTGGAGACCAGGCAAGCCACTGTATTTACCTTGTCATTTTCATAGTCGCAATTGTTCCCTCTTAATGTTGCTTGTTATATGTATTTTCAAGTAATCTGCAGCCCCCATGAACAGCAAACATCATATAGCATCACGATATCTCAATATGGATGAGTAGGGGACAGTGATCCTCATCTTAGGCAAGTATCAGCAACTGGTCATTATACAAGAGCTCTCCTATTTCTGAACTAAGCACTCTGCTGGCTGCTCTTATATATTAGTTCTTTGAACTGAAAATGGGAGGAACAGACAACAATTGAAAATTGGGAAGCATGAGGAGAGAACAGAATGCCACAGGCACAAAACCCACTTCCCATGACAGTTAGAAGCAAAGTTAGAACTTTGGAAGTAAGAAGAGGCATTTTGCTCATGAACACTAGGCCCATTCCACACTGATCTGGTTGGAGTTTCCCTGTGTCAAAAAAGTTTCAGAGAAGGAGATTTTTAAAATGTTGCTGACAAATTGTATTCACAAGGAAAGGAACAGTCTTCAATTATGAGCACGTTGACTGGTTTCTATGAATGGGTCACGGTTAGAATTATTAGGGAGGCCTGAGATATTAGATATTCATGAAATTAATTTTTCAAAAACTGATCTGATTCATCCTTCTCAGACTGATGTGCACATCTGAATGAAATCAGCCTTTAAGGATAAAATATATTTTGATTTGTGCTGTTACAGGAAAAAAAGCATTTAAATTAATATTTCATAAGAAAATAACTTAAATGCACATATGCATGCATGCATACACATACACACACACAATTCTAGGTATATAGATACAAATTTTCATGCAGATTTCTTTAAAACATGTCAATTAATGTGAAAATCAGGATATGCCATTCTATATCATTCCAACAAAACTAGATTACCACTTGAAAAAATATAGTTTCAAGAAAAACATTAGATAAATGACAAATTATGATTCCGGCAGCTTTGAAAAGCTTTTGCTTAATTCTATACCATATCATTGTATCAACAGAGCATGTGTATCAATTCGCTTTTGTTGTCTTTTCAGAAATCCAGTAACATATCTAACTATGTATTATTATGTCATATAAAAGATATATAGCTGAACGTAAGCAAGATGCGCCAGCAATTAAATTCATAAAAGAGCTCAGTCCTTTTGCTTTTTGCTTTTAACCTCTGTTAGAATTATCTGTAAGACTTCTTTTTTATGGTTTGCATCTACATAATACAAGAGTTATTTTAGGCATGCATAAAGGCCTCAATATGCCCAGCTTCTTTTTGGATGGTAAATCACAAACTTCTTTTACAAACCATATCTAATTCAATAGCAGTCCACCATGTGTCATGGAGAAAGGCTTTTCACAAAATACAAGCTGAATTGACCTCTTGGATGAGCAGAACCCAAGTGGTCTTTGGATCCCATGCCTAATATCACTGGAGAAGATAATCATGCTAAGGAGAGCGGAAGGCAGAAGAAAAGGAAAACCAAATAAGACATGGATTGGCTCCATAAAGGAAGCCACAGTCTTGAATTTAGAACAGCTAAGCAGGGATGCCATGGATAGGTCATTTTGGAAGGCTTTCATTCACAGAGTCATTATAAGTTGAAGAGAACTTGATGGTATAAAACAACAGGTTCTTCTTTTAAAGACAATTAATAAAATCTAATATTAACATTCACTTGACATTGCCCTGAAAAATTCAACAAAACACTTGATTCCAAATCAACACTTTGCAATTCTTCAGCAAACATTATTATAAATTCTAACATGTACTATAGCATTCCAATTTATTTTAAATCCACCCACTCGAAAATTTTCCATTATGAATCAGTATGTTTTCAATATAATAATTTCAATCATTATTGTAGGCTGATAGAAACAAGGCTGCAAGATTTGGAAGATCACTTCTGTGCCATGGAAAAACAATATATGTCATAGTCTTACATCCTATGTCTACTTTCATCTAAATTCTATTATTACTTTTTATTTTATAATCTAAATGTTTCTGGAATCATTTTATATATTTGATACCTGTCTCCAAATAAATATTTTTGCATCCTGAATGTTGCATAGACATTCCTGTGATTCATTTTGCGAGCAATAACTGTATTGCTTTTTCCAGCTGTGGAAAACCAAGCCAGTTTAAAGCTTTTTTCATTATCACTAATTGTTGTAATTGTACATCTGTAATTATTACTGTGCCATGTCTCCCTACCATCAGGTTCAGTTGAAGGATGGGATGCAGAACACTGTACTCTGTAATGTGGATAATTTTTCATGCTTTTTGACACAGCATTACACAAAATGGTTTTGTGCTGAAAAAACTCAGAAAATTGGCAATAATCTAGTAAGCATAAGAAATAAAATGTCTCGGAGTCTGAACCACATGAAATACAATGAAAGCTTCTTTAATTTTTTCCTCTTTCATTTGCAAGCCCTACAATTAGTCAGCCACTGTACTGGATGCCCTGCCTTTTTTGAGAAGTCAGTCAGGATGACTGCCTTATTTTTCTGCTGCCTGGAAAGCAATGATTGTAAGCCCCTTATCTATTTGGCCTGTACTTGTGTTGCCACTTGGCAACGTAAATTGCAAAGGCTATCACTTTCTGGCATTGCAGTGTATCTCCATCACTGTGACACTAGCAGTGTGTTTCTATTCCTAACTATTGCTTTCCCTGGTGATCTGTGTCACAAGAATGATATACTGATGATTCAAGTAGCAAGCATGAGGGAGCGGTACAGACAGAAATCTGCCTTTGCAACAGACTCAGCAGATCTGCTAGCCCCACTCACTGTGCCATACAAGGTGCTTACCACCCTTAAACAAGGCCGGAACTACCCGTGCGGCAGACTGAGAGGACAATGAGGTACTAGAATGGAGAGTACTATTTAAAATTATAAGTGAGAGATGCCACTTTTGAATGGCTTCTCTTTTCCAATAAAAGTCCTAAAAATTGAAAACCTGGCTTGTCAAGGAAATGATTTTAGCCCAGTCATTGCTTGCTATACTGGTTTTCTATTTGTAGCAGAAACAAGGTAGGCTAGATATCAAGAAACGTTTCCTCACTGTCAGAGCAATACAACAGTAGAACCAGCTGCCTACGGAGCTGGTGGGCTCTCCCACACTAGAGACATTCAAGAAGAAACTGGACAGCCATCTGAGTGGGATGGTGTAACATGGTGTCCTACAACAGCAGGGGGTTGGAACCACTGGCCTTCATGGTCCCTTCCAACCCTATTATTCCATGATTCTATAGGTATCCTGAGCAGAGCCCATTTGGAACTAGATGTAGAAAACCAGGGCTGTTGCCTTGACTTTGTCTGCCTTTACTTGATTTGATTTACTTTGGCCAGATATTACCTATTTAATCTGACCTTCCTGTCATGACTTGATTTTTCTTAAATTGCCTGGAATTTGTCTGAAAGATTAATGGTTTGTCTTTGCCTACCTTGAGCAGACTTTGTAAACCTTAGTTCAGCTCCATTACACATGTTTGAGTTCTCCTGTAAGCCTCATTGACCTATAGAACAGGATGGGAGCCCCACCTCAGATTCTTTGAATGTAGCTAAATCTTCATGCAATAGAATGAGTAGCTTCATTACTTTGGCTACTCATTCTGTTAAGCCATTGGATTGAACTTATTAGACTTTACCCCTAGAAGGATCTATCCAAGTTACAAAGCGACTTAGAACATTGTTAGAGTTCACCTGAAATTATGCAATGAGATCAAATGAATGCAAAGCAGATATTTATATGTGTGAGCCCTAATTGAAAGTGACAAGACCTATTCTACCTTCAAAAGCTTTAAACACATGGGTATTCAAAGAACTTAGTAGCTCACATGCAAATGTACAAACACCCTATAGAAATATTCCTGAATATATTTGATCCATGTGTTGCCCTGTAAAAAGCTGAATTAGACTTAGACTTAGAAGCATATCATTAGTAGGAGTGACCAATCCACTGTGAGCCATAATATATCACTGCAGAAACAGCACGGAAAGTTCTTTCTAACATTGCAACCACTTCACACCCATATACAAAAAGCTCTTGCCTGTGTAGCACTATCCATTTTGCCTTGGAATTATATTTACATATATGGTTTGAAGAACTGACATAGAATGCATCTGAATGCTTTACATCAGTGTCTGTAGTAAGGTGGGATGCCACACTACTACTTTTAAGGTGTACCTATATCAACCCACTCCTTTCCAACCAAAATAATTGAGCCTGGACTATTTTCACACAAACACACATACAATTCTTATGTTTCCCATTTCTGAGAATGAATAAGATTTTATTAATGGAAAATATTAATTGCTCATACTTGTACTATATCAGAGATCCAACCACAAACTGGCCAGGATTTCCTTTAAAGCAAATGTATAGTTTTCATTATGCAGCAAAGGCATGTATGTGAAGTAAAAGGACACCTATGTTATGGTTGAAGAGAGATGTTAATATAGTATGAAATCAGAAAATCAAAGAAACAATAGAAAAATATTAATATGGAAGTGAAATCACTGGTGATAATATGTAAGAAACATTAGCCTCCAAGCAATCAGCAAGAAAGATCTTATACACTTCTATATAATTATTTTAGCACACAATGTTCTTTACAATTTTTATGACATGCACTTTGAAGAAAACTTGCAAGGAATGTTATTCTTTCTATTTCCACTGCAACTATATCTGTGACAACACAGAGAAAGACCAGAGAAAGATCTATCATGTTCCAAGATCAGGATGGAGTATGGTATGCCCATGATCATTTATTTCTTACAAAGCTCAGCTGGGGTTTCACATTTAATCTCAGTTCAAATCCAGCACTGAATCAGCTAGAATATGCTAACCCTGAAACAGAAAGAATGCAGGGGTTGTAAACAAATTTATCAGGAATTTCTGGTATAACAATTTAAGGAAAGTTCATACAATCCTTTCAGTGTTAGTAAAAATGCACATTAACACTTAAATACTTCCACGAAACAGTTGAATAGCTCAAATTGATTAATATACATCATAACAAATTACTAGGTGTAGGAATGATAGATGCTCAGTGAAAATACTTTGCCTATTGATCACATGAGCACACCATCGAAACACATGTTCATCAAGGCAGAACTAAAGAACAAGTATCTCATACCCAGTTTATATATTCCAGAGAGAATAGGATGTGAAAAGAATAGGGTGACAGAAGGCTGCAGGGAGGAGGGGGTATATTATTGGCCTCCATCCAAACAATGTGGAAGTAATTACAAAGAAAATATCCATAATAGAAGTAGATGTGAAGTAGCAAAGAACAAAATATGGCACAAATTTATTTGTACTGAGATCCCACAGTAACATTTCATTCATATAGCCAGAAAGATTTTTTTTCTTTTTCCGTATTTTATATGGCATTTATCATAGAAATAAAAGATATTAATGTATTTCTAACTAGCAGCATTGTGGCAACAGGTCATCTCAATTACATTTTTGTTATCTTTCTCTTTTCCCAAAGAATATGACTAAAGGAGCAAGCATTCCTAAATAAAGGAACACAGCACTGACAGCCAGCTGAGCTCCAACAGCTTCTCTTTTAGGGCAAGTTGAATGCTGTCCTGGGCTCCAATAGCAGTGGAGAAGCAGCATGTTGGTCTTGAATAGCCCAGACCTTGTCACATGATCAGGACAAATGGAGCCTGCCCATCCTTGAGTAGAATACTTTGGTCTGGCTGCCTGCCAGCATTCCTTATTCCAACTGAAGTAGCCAATTGGCTTCCCCTGTCCCTGTGGTGACTGATGAAACAGGGATAACAGGGAACAGCTTGGGACCAGGATACCTAAAGGAACACCTTCTTCCCTATTTGCCCTCCCACCCCCTGAGATCGGTAGTAGAAGCCCTCCTCCGGGAACCCTCTGTGAAAGGTATTAGGAGACAGAGTACCCGGAGGAGGGCCTTCTCTGCAGTGGCACCGTGTCTATGGAATGCACTCCCCAGAGAGGTCCACCTGGCACTGTCATTACATGTTTTTCGGTGCCAAGTTAAGTCCCTTTTATTTAATCAATATTTTAACAAGTTTTAATACTGAATTTTATTACCATATTTTAATTGCAACCAGAGCAGGTCGTTAATTTATTTATGTTATACTTTTATGTATAGGTATTTTATTTGTGTAAGCTGTCCTGAGGCTCTCGCAAAGGACGGCGTACAAATATCTTAAAAAAATAAATAAAGCAATCAGCAGCCTTCCCCAGTCTCGAGACCTCTAGTTATTTGGGACTTCATTGAGCATCCCCTGCAGCCAGCATGGTCAACTTAGAGAATTTTCTGGAAAGCACCAACTTGTTACAAAGCATTTTAGAATCGTGCAAAGCATTTAATGAAACAACCTAGTACTTTTATTACCAAGGAGCTGCCATTTTGAAGCATTGATTAGTCTGGCCAAATTTTCTGGTCATGCCATTTACAATCAAGAGGTCACTGTAATTTATGTGCATGGAAGTTGTTGTTTTTGTTTTGTTTAATAGGGAACAGATCTATTTCTTCACATTTGGCATACTATGAGATACCATGGGGAAGGGGAGAGGTTATAAAGAACAAGAATAATTTCTGACGATCAGAATATATAATGCTAAAGATGCATATTCCCTTGGTGTGAGATACAAACCAGAGCCATTGGTCATGCTGCTGTGATTGTTTGATTAAAGTGAACACCACAGCCAATAAACTAAGTTCCTAAAACTTTACATATTATCAGAGCTGAAATATACAGTATGTAGGAAGAAATGCAAAGAACAGATTTAATGAGTCCTAGAATATGACTTCACTTTCTGGTGCCATAGAATTATTTTCTCATGTTGAAACTGTTATTTACTCTAAAGTGATTCTTATGAAAGGGCAAATTCAGTGTAACCTTTCCCACACGCCCACACTTTGGTGCGTGCAAGGCTCACAATGAAACTTCCAGACTCAGAAAAGTGATCACCCTTAAACTCCCAGATGCTGCCCTGATTTTATTTTCATTAGCTTTGGTAATCACACTATTTGTAATCAGTATCAATCTGTTCGTGCTGGCTTGTGAGCCTTCGCTTATGTTAAGTTTTCTCTTAAAAACCAAAAGGTCTCTGCTTTACAAACTGAGTTGTTTTAAATTAAAACTCAGTCCCAAGTATGAGGTGTAAGATTTTAAAGGATAATTTCAGGAACATTCTGAGTGTTCTTGTTCCTGCGATAAGTTTTTTTTAAATACAATCATAGAACAGTTGAGTTGGAAGGGGACAAGGCCATTGGGTCCAATCCCCTGCTCAGAGCAGGACTCCAAGTTAAAGCATTCTTCTCAGATGGCTGTCCAGCTGCATCCTGAATGCCTCTAATGTGGGAGAGCCCACAACATCCCTAGGAAATTGGCTGCATTGCCATACTGCTCAGTCAGAAAAATTGCCTCCTGATGTTCAGCTAGAATGTGACTTCCTGTAACTTAAGCTCATTATTCCATGTCCTGCACTCTGGGATGAGAGAAAAGAAATATGTGTGACAGCCTTTCAAGTACTTGTAGAGTGCATCTCTTCTCCCATCAGTCTTCTCATCTTGAACATGCCCAGTTCTTTCAATCTTTCTTCACGGGGTTTTGTTTCCAGTCCCCAGATCATTATCATTTCATTATAATTTTGAATAGCTACCCAACCCATGTGAAATAGGGCAGCTAGGATAGCAATTACCTTATTCCCAGACTACCTATCCTTTCTTCCATCAAATAAATATGGTGTGTAGTGACCGGACACCCACAGGCACCCATGTTTGCAAGGCACCAAAACTGTTTACCAGCCACCAGCAAGAGCAAAACAAACCTAGTCTCTTCAGCCTCCAAGTTCTCACAGTCCCTTGAGCACAACTGGCCAATGATCTGCTGCAGCCCATTTGTGCCCTTATCAGAGCACAACTAGGTTATAGGTTTTCGTCAGAATGTTGTGTGCATCCAGGTTGTTAAATTATCATTAGCATAACCAATAACATGGTCCACACCCTTGTGAACCTCTCTTTTTGTTCCAAAGCACACAGCTTGGGTTTTGGTAAAAAAATTTATAAGGAATTCAGGAAAAAGTTTAATGTCGAACAGGTTGGTCAGATTCAGGGCACAAAGTGATAAGCATTTTAAAGTGGCAATTCAGTGTCAAATGAGAAATAAAATAGAAAATACCATCTAATTAGCACAGCCCTGCATTAGCTGTCTTCCTGGTTTGTCAGAAAAAACCTGAATCCATACAATTTCCCTGGTAAATTCTACTCATGCCTGTGCCAGATGTTCCTCCCAACCTTTTCAAGAAACCTACAACCTGGTGTCTAATACAGAGAAGAACTTTAAAGCAGTATCGTCTAGTGTTTGTAAGGTCCCCTACTTTCTGGAAGTGATGGTGTTAGCATCAATACAAGAGAGAAAGACCCTCAGCTTCCTTTTCCAGGGAAGTATGTTTCCTTCAGTCCCTCTCACAGTTGCATGGCTGAAGATTCTGGAAAACTCTTTTGTTTTTTGTCTTCTGACTGTCAATGACTCATCCCTTGCTCTGAGATAGACTCTAAAAGATTTGTCATCATTTAGTAACCTGAGCTATTTATTATTGAAAGGTTTGCTAAATGAGGGTGCTTGGCTTTACCTCAGCCAAAGCATCTGTATTGTTATGCCAGCACCAAGATGGTCTGAACTTTAGCAGAAATCTGCAACTGATTTCAAAAGGAAGGTTTCTATCTCTTGGAAACTGGTGCAATATAATCAGCATGATCCAGCTGAATGGACTACCTCTGGCTGACCTTAACATGATGCCACTGTGAACAATTTTTAATGCAAAACAGGAACTGATAACATGATGGAAGTGGGATAAGTGAGACACATGTGCACTTCATGTCATGTATCCTACAGATATTTTCCAGATAAAACCATGATATTAATGCAGAGGTGGTAAAGTTATGAGAATCTTAGATATACTTCATTGGTAAGGTATGGTGATTGTTATAAGACTACAGTATAAATATAAAACCTAGAAGCATGCTGATTCCTTTGTATCACCTATGCTTAATTATTCAATAAACACTCAAAACTTTACGATTTCCAACATAACAAATATTAAGTCTTCAAATGCCCTTCCTCTGTTTCCTATAATGTAGATTCTCCTCAAGTTAGTTACCCTTTTACTTGCACTCCTATTGTTATTTATAGGAAATTATTTTCCCTAATATTGAAATAATTGGCACAATTCAGTCTCATCCACTTTTAATTGAATGAAACTTAAATTTCATAGCCCACTGCGGCTGGAAGCCAGAAAGCCTAGGACAGATAGTTAAAGACCATCATCACCACACCTAAAAATAAAAAGCAACAAGGTATTTATAATTTCAAATAGTTTACAGTTTAGGTAGAAGTTTGTGGCAGTTTCTATTTTCAATAAAGGGCTAGAACATTACTAGAACATTAAGGAGAAGATGTATTATAAAAGACCAAGTTCTTTAAAAAATATCAATATAAGTAGCAATAATAATTAAAATATGGGCAATTTGTTTTTGCTGAGATGTCCTACCTGATGTGGAGGTAGAATTTTAACATAGTGAATTTCGAAACAAGCAGCTTCAGTAACAAGGAATGGCAATGAATGGCAATAAAGGATTCATGATAAAACAGTCCACCAAAAACGAAGAGGGTGCCACTGAAATTAAGCATTATATTTTATATGTAGAAAAATCTGGGTAGAACTGAAAACAAAAACCTATGTAATCTGATGGTTACCTGTGCCCTAGAGACCCTATGAAGTATTGAAACTGAACTTTCAGGAGCAGATTTCATTCTTTCTGACCATGCATATACAGTTGAAGTGTTGACTTACATGAAGCAGAAAAGATACTTTAAATGGTCAGGAAAGATGCTCTGTCTCCTAAACAGGCAATACAGCCCACTAAAAATTCATCATGATTTATTTTTCTCATATGCCATCCTGACATTTTCTGCTTTTTATTTTTCAAGAAAGTAATATATTAGCACAGGGACTAGGAATGCATATGACCCTCTTCAGACATGTGCAACAGACCATTAACTTTGTGAGAAATATCTCCCACTCTCAAGCAGAGCTACTATAATGGGGCACTAGCAAGCACCAGAAAGTGTGAAAGCGCAACCCCAAGAGCAGTGCTTTTCCTCTAATTCTTCCAAATAACCAGCATCAGTTGAGCTTGATATGTGTTAACTGAGAATCAAATACCTAAGCAGTAAAGGCTGCACGTAATGTATTTAACAGGCATAGCTTAATCTTATGCAATCATAGTTGATTTAATCAATACGTTGCGTAAAGCTGCAGTGACATCAGGACATTTGTCTACTACAGAATTGCCTCCAATATTTGTGTTTTTCCACAAAGTAACAGAACACCTTTGAGGAAGGATCCAATGGTGCACTGACTCCTTCTAATACTAATTCTGTGGCTAATAGTTCAGGAGTTATGCTAGCCTAGATAAACTTTTTTTCTGTGCAATGTAAAAAGTGACTATTTGACACCAAAATTCAGTAGCAACAAAATATTGCTTAATAAAGCTATGTACTTCATTCTTTAAAAATATAGAGTAACTGTCTCTCTACTATTCTGATGGAGGATACATACAATTATTATTTATATTTCTTTCCCATATTAATATGCTTCCTTCTTACAACATTGTGTAGGGCTTCAACACAAAATATGACAAAGGCATGTAGTTAAAATACAACAGAACAAGTGTATTAGATAACAGAAACACAGTATAAAATGAAAGCATATCTTATTCTTACTAGCTTGAACCAAGTAGCAGGAAACTTTGATATAAGCATACATCTAGGTCACAGAGGGTTTGTGACCATATTCTACACATTATTGCTTTCATCAAACTGGCAGCTATTCTCTTTTTCATCAGATTCACCTCCAGATAGCAAATGGTGATTAACACAAGTAAAATGTGTCAATGCATTACACTAAGTAATGGACCCCTGAGGGATGCCACAATGGAGGCTCCACAAGGCAGAACTATAATCTTTGATTAAAGAGAGCTTCAGCTGTTGGCTGGTGTAGAAATTAATCAATCAATCAATCAATCAATCACACAGTTCTACTTTCTGGACCCAAGTTCTTCCATGAAAGAATTGAACCACTATAAAACAGTACTTCCAACTACCAATTCAAACAGCCCCCCCCCCCCCGGAAAGACATCAAAAGGTCTATAGGGATGTATTCCTGTGTCTTTCTCCTGGCAGAGATTATCTCTGATAAAGTCCAATTTAAAGGATTTCAGATTATCAATATCATTCAGAAATATCTGCAGTTGGCCAGCAACCACCTACTTAATCATCTTGCACTAAAACAGAAGATTGTTACTGATTTAAATTATTAAGGTTCTCTCAGTATAGCCCCAGTTTCTTCAGGAGATGCTCAGCCATTGACTTTTATAACTGATTCATCTAATTTGAAGATTTCTGTATGTGCATCTCTCTGCAGATGCTATTTCTACATCAACATACGTACCTAGCCTTCTCAATTGAGAATCCAGCACTGGAACAATGATCTTAAAATAGAAATCAAGAGTTTAGGCAGTGTTAACAGGATCTATTTTGCAATGGGATGCTAGGCTTTGAAAGAATCTACTTTAGTGGTGTTTAAAAAAAACAAACAAACTCTTCTCAAGTAACCTGGTTCCCATCTCCCAATTCTCACAGCACAAAAACATTATGCAACAGCAGATGACATGAACTTGTGCACAAAGTCCTATGATTCATCTGATTTCACTACAACTATGTCCTATTTTTTCCACAATAACAATTCTTAACAGTTGTATATGGGTCCAAGTTGAGCTTACAGTGCAGATATAAAGCTCACATGTCTTTCATACACCACCCATTTTGCCCATAATTGCAGCACTACACTTGGTGTGTGGCACAAGCAAGCATTATGAAATCCAAGGATACTGAGCAGCATTAATTTACATGGTCCCACAGAGCATGCATTGTCAACAAATACCATCACAGCAATGACTGATAAATGGAAGAGCCTGCAGTATAGAGTTGAAGTCACATGGAAAGAAAGATGAACCTGAAGATGATTTAGAATGGGGGTTGCACCAGGAATTGTGAAATAATAATAATTATTGCCAATACTAGTATGTGAACAAACCAGTACTTAGCATTCTGATGGCTGTTCACCACCAATGTAAGCACAAGTACTACAAGAACACTTTCAGCAATACTGAAATTGAGAAAATTCTCTGTCTACCTTTCCCTTCTTCCTTCTCTTTAAATGCTTTTGGACCCAAATCTCCACTTTCTTTTAAAACACAACATGTTTGTAGCTATTCGAAAGGTCATTAAAATGTTTTATGGAAGTAATGAAAACTGAAATAATTGCATGCATCCTGAAAGAAGTTCTAAGAATATGAAACCGGGTACAGCAGGCAAAGTTTGTCCCATTAAATCAGGACATGTGATTTAATTAAGGAGACACACTCCATCAACTAAAGTGAATCGGCTTTTAAAACTGTGACTTTAATACAAGTTGCACCTCTGTTAAATAACTGGAAAAGAAACAGTTAGTGTGGCCAGGGCAGGGCTGTCAAAATTGCCAGGTTTTTTTGTCTCCCAGGTTACAGTGTCTTGAAGAAACATCCAACCATCCCCTGTACTTTGACTTTTCCATATTTCATTGTGATATAACCTCGAATTGAAATGGATTTTATAGACATTGTTTCCACTTGATATACACAAGATGTAAGCCGTCCTGAATGCATGGTGATAGGATGGGATAAAAATGTCTGAAATAAATAAATAAATAAATAAATAAATGTTTAATATTGTGATGGTACAAACATTTTTATTGTTTAGCAAACAAAAACAACATGACACTAACTGGTTGCACAAGTGTTCACCCCCTTTGTCATGACATGCCTTTGCTTTGACAAACTAGTGTAATCCATTGCCTCCAAAAGTCAGAGTGAGTAGTTGAGTGGAATCCAGCTGTGTGCCATTCCAGTGTCTTCCTAAGCCTAAGAGTTTGTTGAAGAGCCTGTTTGGAACCTGCCAAGAGTTTGTTGAAGAGCATGTCTGAACAAACAGCATAATGAGGACACAGGAGCTATCAAAACAGTTTTGGAAAAAGCTGTGCAGATGCATTCATCCGAGTTGCGCTATTAAAAAAAACAACTTGTTGTTGTTGTTGTATATTTATAACCCACCTTTCTTCCTCTTGCAAGGAACCAAGGCAACTTACAACATTCTCCTTCTCACCCTTTTATCCTCACTTTGTAAGGTAGGCTGAAAGGCTATGACTAAACTGAAGCTACCCAATGACTTCCATGACTAAGCAGGGACTAGAACCCAAAGTTCCCAAATCCCCAGTCCAACATTCTAAACACTATACTACACTGGTTCTTGATGAACTTAGCACTTAGAACTAGGAACTTAGAAACCAGTCAGGATTGCGGGCAAGATGGATGAAGCCTATTTCAATCTGCAAATGACCTGAGGCTGTGGAGGAGTTTACTATCCAGCAGAATAATTATCCTAAATACATAGCTAAAGTAACACTGGAGGGATTGAAATACAAAAACCTGAGTATCTTAGAACAGCCTGGTCCAAGCCTAGACCTTGATCAAACTGAGAATCTGTGGCACAACTTGAAAGTTGCTATTCACCAACAGTCCCTATCCAACCTGAAAAAAGCTGGAGTAGGAAGAATAGGCAAACACTTCAAAATCTAGATGCACAAAGTTGATGGAGACTCACTCAACAAGACTTTCAGCTCTAATTCCTGTCAAAATTGCTTCTACCAAGTTTTGACTCAAGGTGCTGAATAGTTATGAAACCAAAAAATGCTTGTTTGTTTTTGTTTGTGAAAGTATAACATATTTTGATTGTGGCACAACATTTAAACAATGTTGAGCATCTTGTGTACATCAAGTGGCAACTATGTCTATCAAATCCATTTCTGTGCCAGATTTTAGCACAAAAAATGTGGAAACATCAAGGTATGGGAGGGAACTGAATACTTCTGCAAGGAGCCACTGTTCAGGTATATACTATGAGTAGATCCAAACTGCTGTCCTGTATCTCATTTGCACAGATTTTGTCATGAGCCAAACTTTTTCCTCTCCTTCAAAAAAGGCCAAGTCCTCTTTCCTCTGAGCAAGTCTTTATTACATTAAAGCTTACCAGCTGGGTTGGCTTTGTGATACAACAGAAGAACATTGCAGAAATAAATAATAAGGCACAAGTAAAGTTAGAACACTGGCCATTAGCAAAATGCAGCTTAATGATACAAAGTTGATTCCACACTAAGTTTCTCTCCTCCCTAGCAACTGACTCAACCTTCCAGGTGGATCATGCTGCTTATGGGCCAGTCACTGGAACTTCTGATGCTTCTCAGTTGGTCTGCCCCCTTAACCTGATGCCATATCATGGGACTAATAATGAGTCTGCTCCAATCCTTCTCAGTTAGCTCCCTGAAATTTCCCATCAAACTTGAAACTGACTGGTTCTCAAGCAACTTGTCAAACTTATCTGGCCTTGGAATTTCATCAGTGAATCCTCCTCCTCCACTTCTGAATCAAAATCCAAGTCGACCACCTTTGAAGGCTGCCTCATAAGATGAATGATCCAATCCCTACAGATTTTAGTTTTCTAGATTTTAGCTTATACCAGAGCCCATTTTCTCTAAATTCTAATGTTTGGTAGCCAACAAATAAATATCTTTTCCCATATATGTTGGACTACAACTTCCAGCACCCCCTAATGTATTTTATTTTTACAGCACTCTGAATTTCCACTTACCCATTTTCAGGTCTGGATACTGACTCCTGCTGCTTGAGGGCTAGACAGCAGGACTATCAAAACTTCTTAACTAATCTTCTCACTCTGCCCCTCTGCTTTCTCCTGATAATCTGACATATCTAATTGAGCTGGGACTGGGCTAATGGGCTAGAGCTGGAACTTCTCTTTACAATTTATTTCCTTCCTCACAAATCCTGAATTAAATAAATGTGGCTCTTGATTCAGCCTATTCCATGTGTCTCATCTCTCATTTCTCTACCTACATTCAGAAATTCTGCCCACCATGCCAACCACCACCAACCACAGCAGCTAATAGAAAGCTTTTTGTTAGTTCTTATCCCAGCCAACACAATCTCTGACTCTGACCTACTCCATGTAGTGTAGTGTTTAAAATCAGAAATTGGCAATCATATTGCCACTTGATGTGAGATCTTGTAGAAAACTGATCTGGTTTGAATAAGAAAACAAGTTATCCAGGAAATCACCAGCTCAAAGTCCTATGGTGTTTAATGAGGCTTACTCCCAAATAAATATACATAGTAGTACAAAGTAAACCTCCTAAAATTATTGGATACCTTTTAGCCCTTTCACTTTCTTCTCATACTTTGATTTTGCTCTTCTGTATAGCTTGCTCTCTCACTCTTTCATCTTGTCTAGCAATCCTATTCCCTTCATGGGTGACTTTGAAAGTCATAGAAAGACACACCCAGGGCAACCCAGTTAAGTCTGCTTTACTCCCAGAAACAGTTTTCAAACCAACTCCAGCAAAAGAAGGGCCTTGCCAGGAAAGCCTAAATATAGCGCTCATGGGGACGTCAATGTATGGAAAGATTTCATGAAGGATATGAGAGATGTTTCTGGCAATATGCCACCCATAGCAGTTGACTCTGGACTTTTAACCACAATGAGTTCTTCTACAAACACTTGCAGACTCTAATCTGGCTATATTATGTAACTGTGTCTGCTGCAGCATTATTAAGCAGGTGTATGTCCAAGCAGGAGCTGGAAACAGCCTTCTCTGAATCTGAATCACTGGTAATTTCCATCACCATTCACCCTTTCCTCTGCCACCTGTACAC
Organism: Varanus komodoensis; assembly: GCF_004798865.1. Taxonomy (NCBI): domain Eukaryota; kingdom Metazoa; phylum Chordata; class Lepidosauria; order Squamata; family Varanidae; genus Varanus; species Varanus komodoensis. The sequence goes on from NW_025335438.1 coordinate 19,774,553, forward strand.
TCATACATTAGTCAGAGAGTAGACGGCGCACCAGCAGAAAGTACAAACTTGGAAAATCAAAGTCAGGCAGATGATGGCATGCGAGACTGAATTGTAACAAGCCTTCTGACTAACATTCCATCAGGGAAGCATACAGGAAGCCAGGCAAAGTCAGGAAGGACACTGCCCTAGTGCTTCCTTTCTGTCACTTCAAAAATATCAACTAACAGACCCTTCAAGGAGTGCTTTGGCCAGATCCTGACATTAACTTTTGGCCTTTGCCTCTATTATATTGCTGAAAAATAAATGATAAGAACTGCATGGGCATGTAAAGAATAATTATTGCAAACTGGTCTGTATGCAAAGCTCTGTAGTAAGTTTCTTAGATGTAGTTTAAAAAAAAAAAATCCAAGACTAAAATCCTCTCTCAGATGTGTATTTTTCTTCTTTTTAAAACCTCTCCTTTCCATTAGAGTAGGTGGCTCGTTTTCCAATTTCTAATTTATGTAAACGGCATACCTCTAGGGATAATCAAACAGCTTTGTAGAGTAGCAACTAAATGCAACTGCCTTTCTCTATCTTCTTTCCCAGAGCACCAACATTAATGAAGATAGTGGTGGTAGAATCTGCAGGACCCCAAGAAGAGGGACAGGGGCACTGAGGGCCACAGAAGTAGAAAAACTGTGATCTGGAACTAGTGGGAGAACATAGGAACACACCAAGTTGCCTTTTGCTGAGGCAGACCATGGATCCCTCTCACCCAGTTTTGTCAACACTGACAGCTGTGGTTCTCTAGAGTTTCAGAAAGGATTTTCCTGCTCTACCTGAAGAGCCAAAGCATGTGCACTGTCACACCAGGCAAGGGCCCAACCTCACTTCAAAGTTTAATGGGAGAAATGGAAGATGAAAGGAGGTGGTTGCTAGGAAGGCATGTGCCCTAAAAGGGGAAAAACTGCATTGGAATAAGACCTCTGAGAAAGCAGAACACTTGGATACATTACCATCTAACACCTTTTTTCCTTTCATTTACTTTTGGGATTTAATTCTCTGCATGGGTTGACAAAATCATTACAGAAAGGAATTTCTCCCTCCCCATATAGTTTAAGGTCCTGACCCAGTAGAATAGCAGCTATTACTCCATCTCTAATTATGAGTCATAGAAGGTGAAATCATATGCACTTTTAGTGAGAAAAATGTCCTACAGATACAATTTTTCAGTTTAAATATGCAGATGATTGCACCTGAAATGGATTCTCCCCCACAACTCTTTGCAATACAGTTAGAAGCCAGTCAGTTTATGCCTGTTATAGGACTGGGAATATCATGTAAGCAGGCTGTTAACAAGTTATAATAGATGAACTTGATATGTATTTGCTTCAAAATCAAAAGTTATCTTATAAGACTTTCTGCTTCTTTTTTGAAAGGATGTAGACTAAGTATGCCTGAGTTTAATTAAATTTAAGAATTCAGAGGAACAAAAATTAAATGTTATTAACTCTGGAAAGAATATGGGTCCTTAACTGCCCGGTAAATTCACACAGACAAATGAGATCAGTTTACAAAGGTTAAGTAAATATGATATGTTATATTACAGTTCAAATTGATCCACTTTTAGCAGGGCTGTATGAGGGACTTTAAAATTTTATTTATCAGATCAAGACATTTTTATGAATCCTCATACTCATTATTGTTACTCTAAAAATGCAATTACCAAGCAACAAAGAACTGGTTATAGAAGCTGGTTTTGTTCCATGGCTGAACTACTTTTGCCTCTTTCCCACTGATACTTCTAAAAGAAACATCCCTATTTTTGCTTTTGTCCTATTCTCAATTTTATGATTTTGTACATTTCTGAGGTTCTGTCAGAAAGGTAGACATTCCTGAACTGGCTGCCATGGTGAGATTTTAGGAATATCACAGCAAATATGATGTGATATGACTCACTGCTTACAAAGAACCTGAAAAAAAATAATGAAACATATTTCTGGTAATGTAGGGAACCCCTCTGTGAATATCAAACAAATGGCAGAAATAACAGATTAGCAGTAATGGAGTTTCCCAACTTTTCCTGGCCCTCAAAAATAGATTCCTGCATTTGAGATGTCATTCTGTAACCTAACTCAGCACATGATTAACTAGTATCTTGGAAGTAGTCCCACAGAGCACTGAACACATTCCTTAAAATCATGTGTTTCACAATTAAATATAGCACTCACCCCTTCTCAGGACCCAGTTCTCAGTTATCAAACTCGGTCATATTCTCTTTCTTATGGGCAAAATCTACACCTATGCCAAGGCCCTGTATAACTTATATTTTCTTAACAATGTTTTAGTCATACAACTGCTATATACAAGGCCAAATTAAATTCTTCTCCTATTTGCACTCCTATCAAACTCATCATATTGGCAAAAAAAGCACACATCTGGGAAATTCACACTTTCTTTCCCCAAACAATTCATCCAATAACACACCACCACACCTACTTCATCTCTTTTATTCCCCAGGGCCCACACAACAGGACGACTTCAAATATAAAATTGAATTCTATAACAAAAAGTAGAACCATATGATACAATGTGAACCAATTAGTTTCAACCTATCTTTTAAAACAGCAGGATTCATCTTGCCCCATGACAAATCTAACTCTGAGCGTATGAAGAAACATCAGTTGGGTGTCATGGGTTCTCTTAAACTATATGTCAGAAATGACCCCCTTTCAATGAGTTGCATGGTAGCATACATATTATCACTCTCCTCATGTCATATACCAATAGCACAATCGATCAAAGCCACACCGAAAAATACAACAGAAAAACCTTCTTTGCTACTTTTGGTATCACTGGGGTTCCATATAACAGTCCTTGCAAATGGCTAGTTTGTGACTACCCATTTCTGAAATTATACATTCAGAAAAAGCAAGTTGCATAGCCCTTCTGAAACTATCCTATTTCAAAAGAATGTAAGAGCTGTGCTACATCAGACCACAGACGTACCCAAACCAGCATCCTGTACATGTCTATTGAGAGCCTACAAGCCATAAGTGAAAGTACTCTTCTGCTTGTATTTATCAGCATGCAGGTATTCAGAGATACAGAGAAGGTAATAAATAGACATCTTTACTAGTAGTTATTGATAGCCTAATTCCTCCTTAACTTTCTCTAATCTTTTAAAGCTGGCAAGGTTGGTGACCACCACAGTATCTTGTGATTGTGAATTAGGCAGTTTAACAACATGCATAGAAGAACCTTAATTTAAAAGTCCTGGATCTTCCACTATTAAGCTTCACTCAGTGATCCCAAGTTCTAGTATTTCTCTTTTCCCTTTTCTTAATTTCTTTCTCTACACCAAGCATGAATTTGTACAGTACTATCATGTTCCCACTCAATCACCCATTTTTCCATGATAAAAAAACCAAAAACATTGCAAACTTTCTTCAAAGGCGAGTTTGCTTCAGTCACTGGATCATACTATTTACTGCTTTTTCCACCTTTTCCAACTTCACAATGTCATTTCTGAGGTGACATAAACAGAGCTGTGCTAAATATTCCAAGTGTGCTCACACCATAATTTGCATATTATGATAGTGGAATTTTTATTTTCAGTACCTCTCATAATGATCCCCAAGAAAAAAAAATGCCTTTCTCGCACTGAGTCAACATTTTCATCAAGCTGTCACTACAAACCCAAGATCCCACCCATGGTCAATCATTGCCAACTCAAAAATATCATCATATATGTGATACTGGGCTTTTATGCCCACTTAGGTATGGGTGAGGAATACACACTGGGGGTGGGAATCCATTGGATTCCCACATCTTTGTTTCCATGACTCCAATCCACTTTCTTGTGGCTGTGAGTCTGACTTGGCACTTCCCATTTACACAGGTACCCACCAGGAATTATGCCCTATGTGAACACTGTGCAAGCTGCATCCCTCTTTCATGCAAATGACTTGCAGCTTTGTTTGTGCCGCATACGCTGCTGCAGAAGAAAGTTGCCAGTTGCACAATTGAAGTTCCACAAGCATTTGTGGACTTCCTCTCAGCTTGGTTCTCTTCCTAAGGGAGGACCAGGCCTGAGAAGTCTAATGAATATACAAGTGCCAAATTCCAAAAGCATCATCACAAACCTAGCCCCACTAAATTCCCATTTAATTATCAATGGCAAACTTGCAAATTATCAAATCTGCAAATTTTAAACCTGCAAAAGTCAAGGTTCGACTGCAAATTGTCCTCTCCCTCCTTGAAATCTCCTCTTTTACCCTTCTCCAGAGTTACTCTTACGACCTTGGAAAAAACAGTTGGCATTATTCTTTCTACACCAGTTGAGCAGAGGAGGGATCCAAGTGTCAGAGCTCTTTTCTGGAAGTGACAGTGAAACCTGTGATCCACTCAGTGCTGTCTAGGGGGTCATAGGATAGCTCTGCCCATGTTTTAGCATCACACTCCTTAAAATTCTTTTCCTTTTGTTCTCCTTGTTTGGGTAAAACATTTTCATGCTCTGACAGAAGACTTAATTCTTCTAATAATTTATCTGGCACTATTTGTTGATTATGTTGTTGACTCTTTGGACTTTTCTGATCTGTGGTACACCTTTTAGTGCAGCTTCTAGTTTTAGTGCTTTGGGGTAACACCCAAGCACTCTGGAAAGATTTGATCCACCTGACATTTTTGGCCCCTTTGATTTCTTTTTTACCAGTCATTTTTTTAGAAGAACTTCATGTCAAAAACTTCCTGCCTATGGAAAGCATGTATGCCAGGGAAATGTGTTTTAAAGTAGGTAAGGAGGGCTGGGGGTGGGAAGATGTATAAGGACCTTTGTTGTGCTGTGGTACAATCTGAGAGGGACAACTTGATATTGGGCTTTCTGAACATGGAGAAAAGGATGTAGAAAACATAGTTGTATCCTACTATTCTCATTCTTCTGCAGTTTGGGGAGTCACATGGAAGGTGGCATTCTGCACTTTAGTTTGTGCAATGTACTTTTCTCCAGAAAGACATATATGTTCTTCTGTGATGATCTCAACCAGACTGTAGAAAGCCAGACAGTTGGACAGCTTTGCACATATTTGTTTTATGTCAAGATCATATCAATTAGCATAGGCATGCATAGACACACTGCAGGTAGTCCTGCTGGAACTGAATAGATGTGGAACTATTTCTCACATCTGAGCTCTCTAGAAATGTCTTTGGTTCCATGTTTCAGCTTCAACTTTTCCTAGGAAGTGTGCCTCAAATGGCATGGTGACTGCTAATTTTTAGAGTAAATTGAACTTACTACAAGTGAATGTTGGATAGTAAAAATTCTAAATTTAACATGAGTAGCAGGCAGCTTCTAAATCCTGAGATACACAACAGCTTTGCTAAGAAAGCAAAAAAGATAATTTTCCTTTAATCATGCAAACTGGAGTTATTGTAAGATCAGCTCATCTGGCAGTCTTTTGTTTAATTTATTTTTGGTTCCACTAAACGGACAAACTGTGAGAAATGAAGTAACATGTTGGCATCTGTACTTGCCATGGTAAAATTACTCACACTTAGGAAGCACAAAGTTGCTGTACAATTTATTCTAGAAAGGGAAGTGCCTGATTTGTTCTTTTTAAGGCTTCCTCCTCCTTCTCCCCCCCCCCCCACCATTCCCGTCTCCTCTGAATCAGATTCTTGTCTGGCAAGGAGCCTACCTGGTAATAATTCTTTATCAGGCAAAGCCTGAATGAAGATCTGACTTTACCAGGGTACACACAATAAAAGTTTTGTAGGGGACAGCTGCATGTGGGACTTGATGAGGAGAACCCCCCCCCCCAAATCCCACATTGTATGTGGAAGCCACCCCCACTCCAATGGAAAGGCCACAAAAATGAACTTGTTGGGTGGCAGATTTTACTGCTGGTAAAAATGAGTGGGAATGGTATCATATGATCCACTTTTCAGAAAGATTGCCTTGAGTTGTGGTTGCGGTCGGAGCCTACTTTTCGCCAGTGCTTAAGTTGTATGAGTGAAAATTTTAGAACTAATAAATAGAAAAAGCAATTTGGAAAAACCAGATTAAAGCAAAAGAAGAACAGTCATTATCTTTAAATCATGGGGTAACCTCTTGGCACAAATGACATGAATAAAAACTTCTTTCAGAACCATCCACAGTCTTCACTTACGCTAAGGGAGAGGAATGCTCAGTTCTTCTCTCCCCTGCAGTCTCCTCTCAATCCTGCTCTCTCTCTCTCTTGCTTGCTCTCGCTCTCGCTTGCTCACCAGCTCTCCCTGCCTGCCTATCATCTTGCTCTAATTGTTTCCAGATTTGTGTGGGAGGTCAGGGCCCGGGAGTGCTGCTTCATGCCAAGTTTATAAACAGAGCAGTGTTTCCAGATGGCCACTGGCTCCAGCCTGGCTAGCAGGTTGATTGGGACCAGAATAACAACAGGTGGAGGACAGACAATGAATTCCTTGACACTTATTTTACTTGCTCTGCTTCCCCCACAACCCCTAGAAACACACACACACAGCAATTCAGCAGCCACCATAGTTACTACCAGGCCAGCCAGAGACCCAGCTCTATTTTAGCCAGGGAAAGGAATGGAACACACTGGCGGAAAACAAGCAACTTCCTCATCTCAGGAAAGAGAGGCTCATGAGGTGAAGCCTGCCTTATTTTACTGCCATGGGCTACTTACTGCTTTCCTCAAAAACTGGAGTTGGGGAAAGCTCTTAACCATAAAGTGCATGAGAAACAAAGGATAACTAGCATACACATTTTTGTATTTAAACTGACAACACGCTTCATATACATGCAGCATTTTTGTAGCAACACTGCTTTCCTTCTACCAATGTTTCCTGCAATAGCTTCCAACTTCACTGATCTTTCTGCAGAGGAACATACAGTTGTCTCTTTCTTCAGCTGTTTTATATAGATGAGTTGAAGATGAGCTGTCCTCTTGCATAGATGAGTTGAAGTTTTAGGTAAAGTGAAAAAAGATAGGAAGATTCTGGATGTCCCTTGATTTTTCTGGCTGCATAGATGCATGGAAATGTGCGCTTCTTACCTACATTGCTTTCTGTTCTTCTCAACATGAAAGATAACACATAGAACCTAACAAACTATGTCACTTTCAGGTCACAGATGGTCTAAGATGATGGCCCATACAAATTGAAACAAAATTGTTAGAAGAACCATGTCATTTTGATTCACATTCTATAGATGGAAATTAAGTGAGCAGATTTTTTTCCTGAAGAAAGAGAAGGAACTTCTGCTTTGACTGCTGTCAGGGCCCTGTCTCTGATCTAGCGCTTGGAAAAGTATGTACTGGTAGTGAGGGGTGCCATGAAGGATGGGGTCTGTTGCTTCCCTTTTCTTAATTTCTGGTTGCAGATACCTCCCACAGTTCTGTGTGAACCAACAGAGTGAGGAAACTAAAAATGCTAGATTGAAAGCAGCTTCAAATCTTTCAATTTTATTTTGAAAGGTAATTTTGTACTTCTTTTCTTATGAAAGACTGTGTTAAGTAATTGGAAACAAATACTACAAATAGGATGCTACTAATTAAAAGCACAGTAAACCTAAAAAGTCCCACCAGGACCTAGCCAAGTCTAGATAGAACAGGCTAGAATTGGGGAGGGTGCAAGAGAATACCAGAAATTAACATTGAAATGGAAGAATAACAGGTTAGAATATGACAAGTTAGCAACCACTTCATCTGGAGTGACAATTCCAGACTGAAGAGACAGTGTGGATGTCAATTGTTTGCCTGCCAAGCTTCCCCCTTTGTACTTCCTAAATGCTAAAACAGATTATTGCTCAGTTTGACCCCAATAACACACTATCCACAATAGTTCTGGACCTATAATGAATATCAATTAATTTAAATTTGAATTTTAAAAGAATATTTAATAGACTATTAAAAGAAACATTGCACATATAAATAGATGGACAGACTCACAGAGGACTTTACCCATATCTACATATTTATTTGCTATGTTGGTATTTAAAAGCACAGTGCCTTAGCATGTTGCATACATTTTGAAAGGCAATTTTCAAAATGTGCAATGCTGGAAATGTAGTCCTTTTTCTGACTAAACGTGCATAAGATTGCACCCTAAAATGTACAATCATGGTCCCTCTTGTACAAATTCATCCCAAATTGTGTTTAGAAGTCAGCCACATAGCTAACTTCTAATGTTCCTGCAAGTAGCCAGCTATGCTTCTCCTCAAATAACTTTTGAAACACCTCAAACCAAAATGAAGTTATTTTTCCTTTTCAAAAACTTGGCAGGAGGGTGAAAAGCCTTGTGTGGAGGAGGTGAGAAATACCATTTCCAAATGTTGAAAAAGCCAAGAAAACTGTCTGTGGTAACAACCTAAAATCAGCAACAGTAGATTATTTATTACACTAATCCAAACTATTGCTGTTCAAAAATCAATGATAAAGATCCTGATGAGTAAATAGCACAGATACACCAGTAAATATAAACTTTAACATCACAATTGCATTCTGTGAGTTTGTGAAAAATGTGACTACATATTTACAATATGCTGTCATTTAGCAGGAAAGAGGGTGGATAACTGCTAAGTGTTGCTCAACTCGATCCTTGTAGAGATTAGTTCCCATTGATATTATCATTTGCCAATATCCAAAAGAAAGAAAACTCATCTGACATCAAAGGTGATAATTCCCATAGCTGCATATGAATATTTTATACTACATTCCTAAAAGAGTAACATTCATATTTAAATAAATTTGGTTTCATTATGTATTCTGTGACTGATTTTCCATTTTAATGATATTTCAAATTGACAAAGGATAAGGTGAAAGATTCTATTTCTCTTAAACTTCTACATTATTAAACAAATAGACAGTGGGATATAGCAACTAGAAAATGCAGTGCCTATGTATATATGGGATAAGGAACTTCAATCAAGACCTTCAGAATTCTCTTGCAGGCCTTCCTGTTTGGACCTTGCCTGCTTACTTCCAGCCTTTGTGTAAAGACCATAATAATAAAGTGCTGTATTTCAGGAACTTCAGGAGATCTCTGAGATTCCCATGAGATAAACCTGATTGTGAAAAGCACTTTTAAACATTTGCTGAGTACATTTTCACTATGGGGTTCCACACTGATCCAGTGCTGTTTCACCAAAAAGTACTTTTGCTTCAGTACTGAATGAACTAATGAAGCTTTTGCCTTACCTGTTATGTGTATGTCAACCTATCCTCTGTTCCTCAGATATCAGGGAAGAAAGAGGTTGCTTCAGGCTGAGCAATGCCTGAAATGCCCACATTGGCAAGGCTTTAAGTTTAGGGTCTCAGAGGCTTGTCAGACTTTGCAATGAGGCCAATAGTGCAGTTCCCTGCTTTTATAACCAGCTGCTGAGGCAGACAGTCTTCTCAGCTGAGGAAGGGATTGCAGGATACTCATGGGAATAGGGTGCTCATTCTAACAATATAGAGTTATGGAAGCATGGTACATCAAGCAGTTTCATGTGGCTCGTATGGTGAACTTATTTCACACGTCCCCCTCACTTATGACAAACTTATTTCACACCATCTTGGCTACTACCCATGATGCCAGGATCATGGTTTGCTAGAACTTCTTACAATGGGTTAATACCACCATCTCCCCACTGTGCTTAGCACTGTGCTTAACTCATGCCTGTATGCCATGTGCTTTTAATAAAATTCTGCCTGCTTGACCCCTGTTGTAGATCTCCTTCTCTTTCTTACCCTTCTTTCTACAATCTGTGCGGGTTTAGATATTCATGGTGACACCCAGATCTGCAGAAGACTAAGAGGTCTCTTGACACCAAAGGAATTTTCTTTCTCTATATTACAGAGTAGCGTCTTTTCTCTTAAAGCCATTCCACCACTGAAATGAAGCAAGTCAAGGGGAATTTTTAGTAGTGTTCCTAGAATTCTGCTGCAAGTGCTACCTTTAATTCTTTAATAATGTTCCAACATATGCAGTAGAAGAAAACTCTGTCCAATTCAGACCATTACCTTCCAGCTCTAGATGTTCAAAATCTGAATTTAGCTGAGGATTTGGAGGTTTGGGGCAGTCATAGCATAGGAAAATGTTCACATTTTGGCAGCTGCTCCAATGTGCCTGGAGGTTTCATCTAGAAGAGATATACATAGTAATAGATCTTTTCCATTAATTTCCAGAAATCATACTCAAATTGCACCATAGTGCCACCCTTCATTATTCCATATCTGATAAGGAAGCAGAAATAGTCTCAGCTAAGGATTATTACATGGCATTTGACAGTACAATTGCGGTATTTTTCTTCCTTTCCCTTCACCTATTTGTACTTTGCAGCCTTCTTTGCTTAGTCAGCACATTATTTAATGCCTGCAGTCCTTCGAGCTCCATTTTTGTGGTTTGCTTTTATTCTTTTTCTAGTGGCTTTCTCAATTTCTTTGTTTCAGTTTGTGTTCATTCTACAACATACTGTGGTTTATTCTAGGATATGTTTATATTTGGAATGGAATTATAGTCTGAAAATGTATGCACTAAGTATATTTTTTGTTGGAAAAATATTACTGTTTCAGTTTTGTTTTGTTTTGTTGTAAAATGCTGTTTACAATTGACAAGTTGTAATTCAATTATTCCATTACTGTTAAACAGGCTGAAAAACTAATTTCATCATTTTCCAGTCAACCTTCATTTTGAATGCATAACATCAGACCTTCTAAAGCAAGACATGAAGATGGGTTTGCTGCAGAACCTGAGCATAGGACAGGGAGGGTACACTTTAGCAAGGTTTAGCATACCTTTAGGGAGAAGGGTGGCTGAGGCAGCAATTCCATTACCACCACAACAACATCGAGGCTAAATTGTAGACCTTGGTGGAGAACACCTAAGGAAAAACATGTAAGATTTCGTGAAGCCCATCATAGTCAGTGTTAGAATAGAACAAGCAACATTCTGCACAGTGAGTTGCTGGCCCTGAACCATATCTAGACTCAGCCTAGTAGTATGAAAGGCAGGCCAGGCTGGTATTTCCTTATGCAACATGTTCTCTCAAGAACTACCAGCCTCATAATTCCTGGTTACTTACAGGGACAGAGGGAAGGACACAGTGCTATGATTATCAGAGACACTGACCCTAGTAGGAGCAGTGAGAGCCAGTGCTACGTGTCTTGTTATACACAGACTTCAGAAGACTGCTGTGTCTGAGATGATATTGTGGCATGTGGGAGGGACCCCACCTTCTAAGTTTGCAGTGTCTCCCACCACCCCCCAAAAAATTATGCTTCAGTCCTAGCTTACTACAGTATGTTTCATACAAGCTGCAAGCAGAGAGTATGCTTGATTATCGTTAGTGTGCCCATCCCTTGCCGCTCCACTCCCTGCTTAGTCTTGCCGGAATTGTCCTGTTGCTCCTGCCACTTCACTACTCTTTGTTCCATCTTGTTTTCTCATTTGCCCCGGATTGTGGCTCTGTGTTTTGATAGTTGTACAAAAAATCCTGGTTGGCCAACTGCCCCTCCAGTAGGTATCTGTACATGGAATGCTTGGGGGAACCATTTAGCACATGACCTAGCATACAGCACAATTATTACACCTGCATGCACTATACAACCAAGTTACATAATAGTGGTATGCATGTGCATACTTTTCAACATCTCTTCCAATGTGCAGCTATATTTATAAAGCTTGTATGTTATTGTTATGTGCCCTCAAATTTTCTCTGACTTATGGAGACCCTATGCACTATACACTATAGAGTATATACCTGATACCTTGCATACACCTGTGCTATATAAATATTGGGAATATTCACTCCAGACTGAATTAGTTTCAGTAACAGGTAGCAATAGCAGGTAGGTATTGTGAAAATTTAATCAGTACTTGCTTGCCTGTAAGCCACAAAGCATATGCAAATACTTATAGTTTTTGTACACTTTACTGAATTAAACATATGCTTAAATATTTCACTTATTGAAACTTTCAGACCAAATTAGATAGTAACTTTATTCATTTCCAAATCAATGGCTCCATGGTGCCTGCAGTATCACAGTACATCCATATCATGTATCTGCAAGAAGTATTATATATCTGTTCTGGAATGGCTGATACAACTTTTTCAGAACTGTGGCTCTTCTATGGGCCTTTATGGAATAATAACTGTAGCCTGTCTCTGGTATTCTTGTCTTGCAATGTTCCATTCTGTATTTTATGTTACATATATTATATCAGTTCTGAACTGCATACCTACAAAGTAAAAGTTATAAATGGCTAATTTTTCTCAAGTAATATTCATACAAAGATGGAGTCTTCTGGTGAAAGGAAGAAAGAGGTAAGGCAAACACTTGTGACTGAAGCTAAATTTTGTATAAACCTACTTAAGCTTGAAGATGTATTATTAATGTAACTGAAAGTAAAGAAATAAATGGCTTACAATTTATGAACAAGCAAAACCCACTCTCAGTATATACACCTATATTGTGTAGGCTTTGAAGAGAAGCATAAAGTTGAAAACTATTCAAGTGAAACTACAACAGCAAATCAATCAATACTATGATGTTCAGTTGTGCACATCTACATGTAATCCCACACGTATATTTGGAGCCAAATAATTACATTGATCTCTACTTTAGTAGTATGTATTTTGCTTAGAAAAGCATTATCAGATGGAAACTTACTGATGACTATTTCAAAGAAACTGTCATGGAATCTTCAAACTTAGATGCATGCCTATTTTTACCAGATACCTCTCCCTTGAAAGTAATTACCTGATCCAACTATCCCTTCCAAGTCATATAAACAGCCAATCTGTATATTAACATATCAAAATAATTTAAAATCTCATATGATTATTTCTTAATTTTCTCGGTTCCTATTGCATTATTCTTCTCATTTGTCTTCATGCTTTTGTCTTTTCATTTTGACTCTCTATACCAGTGATGGCAAACCTATGGCACGCATGCCACAGCAGGCACACAGAACCCTCTCTGTCGGCACATGAGCCAAGTTGCTCCAGCATTGCCCCAGCAGCCAAGCATTGGATAACAGTGCACATAGCGGCCATGCGCATGCTCAGAAAGGGGTAGTGGCATCAGGCAATGAAGTCATGAGCCGTGACTCATTAGTCGTGAGTTGTCTGAGATTTTGCATGGCCGGTCAGTGCGCTGCCAAGGCTGTGAGTTGTTTTTTTCTAAACTAAAACCTCAGTATTCAGGTTTTATTGCAGTGTTGGCACTTTGCAATAAATAAGTGGGTTTTGGGTTGCAGTTTGGACACTCAGTCTTTAAAAGGTTCACCATCACTGCTCTATAACATAGAGGTAAGTATTTGGCAAGGGTGAATATTGTTTAGAAATGTTTTGGCTATTTGTTGCCCTGTCAGAGTCAGCCCATAAGTAGGGAAAAGTCTGAGTCCAATGCACACAAGAATGCACAAACAGGTGACTTGTGCTGTGAAAACTTTCTGCACTATTGCATACCATGCATACAGCAAGCACACAACCACTGGGGAGGTGTTTCATGTTGTGTTCAGTACCACTGCATTATCACTGCACTGTTCCTTTAAGCACAACTTAACCTCCAGGTTTTTACCTAGCAGGCCTGAAATAGCCTGGAAATTTTGCCAGATAATGGTCCAGATAAAGCCCTCTGGTTTTTTCCTTTTTGTCTTTTTTTATTTTGCATTTTGGGAAGTTTAAATGTGATTTAGAAGTTCAGGGAAGGAAAGTGGTAAATGAAATTCTTAAATGTCTACTTGGATCTTACATGCATCATGGGGTACTGTCTTGCAGTCAATATTCCATACCTTTCAACTCTAAATGTTAGCCTAATCATGTTCTATCTAAGTGTATGTTTTAGCATTATCTTTAATAGGGTAGGATTAAAATTGAAAGGTCTGCTGAGCATTTTAAAAATTCCACCCATTTCATGTTAATGATTATGAAGTGTAATACGAACCCCCATCCCTATTTCTTCTTTCTGTCCACAGCTCCTGTGTTTTATTTATTTGCCTGCCACTTTAATTACCTATGAAATAAGACCTCATTCTATAGAAAACTACTATTTAAAAATACCTCATATTCACTGGCAAATCATTTGACTGAAAGAGTCAACAAATTCAGTTAGGAAATCAGTCTATCTAAATTAAAACAAGCATGTCTTATTGATGTAGAAAATAACATTAGAATTCACTGAGCTTCAGTTGGCACCAGAATGTACAAGTGATTTGCTTTTTGTATAGAAAAGCATTTATCTATCCATTCATTCATTCATTCATTCATTATCCAAATCTCCAAATGATACAGAAAGCAAAAAAAGTCCTCAAAATAAGCAGGTTTCAGGCATGTGTGAATGTTTAGCCATCACATAAAAACTGGACAGTAAATGGAAATAGTGCCTCTCTAAATGGAAATGTATTCTATTAGTGCCTTGAAGTATTCTCCTCTACAGGGCTATGAGAGGGAGCAGCCAAGAACTTTAGCACAGACAACAGTTTGCTTCTAATTTGGTTTCAGATAATGAAATTAACCCCTATAGGATAACACAAAGAAGCAAACACAGAGAATAGTGCAACTCTCTCCCATCCTCTTCGTAATTTTCGTAAAGCCACCACAGTAATATGTGGGCTTTTAGCTATTTAGATGAAAAGCAAGGCTTCTGTTTTTCTAAGGCACTATTTTGACCTCAAGTAGATAAAGAACATTAAACAACAAACATTCTGCAAAGAGTTACTGTGTTCTTCCCCCCATCGGCTCTGTTTACATTAGGAAATCTACCCAGGGACCGAGGGGAAGGGGAAGAAGAAGGCAGGAAAGCTGCCTTTCATCGGCGGCGCTCAGTTCCACTGGCTCCAGTTAAAGCTGGCCCCTGTTTCTCGGTAAGCTTACTCCACTCCAGATGTGCCTCGGCTCCAGAGTGGCTGCCATGTACAGTAAATCGGCATCTGAGGGCTCGTCAATCTGTGGAGTAAAGCAATTGTGGTCTCGCCAGGCCACCCCACTGGCACAAACAGTGCTGCTAACTAGTGAAGCAGGAAAAGAGCGGACTGGGGAGGGGGCAGCGATGCTGAAAGTATGTGAAAGGTGAGGAGTGCGTGTCCAACAGAAGGAGGGGGACACTCGTGGGGAAGTGGCCCTTCTTACTGTGTTTGCAAATTTACTTGTAAATGGTTTACACATTAAAAGCAAAGGGAATGCATTTGAAAATGTTGGCTGTCTATAGGTCCCTGCGGAGACGCTGGTCTAGTTCAACTTGTAACCAGAGCAAGAGAAACATGAAATAGCTTGGGAAACTCAGCCAATTAGCCAGTACAATCTAGAATATGAAATCAAGAGAGAGAGAGATGGCTCTGAACAGTTTGCGTTTTGTTCTGGCTGTTTTTAAATAGAAAGTGGCAGAGCTAAGTACTTTGTGCTGATTAAAATGATAAAGAAGTTAGTGTGATGGCATTCTAAGATCAGCAAACATTACCATTTGTCCACCTTCACTATTTAACTGGTATCATTAGAGAGCAAAAATTACTGAAATGGTTTCTTTCCTTTGCAGGCAAATACAGATGCATAAAACCCCAAGACACCCTTTAATTTCTGAACCCTTGTCATAAAATTATGCTTTTTAAAATAGTTCACTAAGATATGTAAGGTATGTTCAATTCTGGTTTTACATTCTAGGGATTATGTTCCCCAATATTTTGGTATATCAGGGAGAATAGTATTTGTTTTTTATTTGTCTGAATGTTGCTCGAAAGGAGCATGGGTGGAGGGCAAGGGGGCAAGCATTTTATTATGGAAGTCCCACC